>NC_058130.1:137548559-137629459 GCF_016433145.1 Gracilinanus agilis | reverse complement strand
ATAATTGACCATATCAACAGTCTAACAAACAAAAATCACATGATTATCTCAATAGATGCTGAAAAAGCCTTTGACAAAATACAGCATCCATTCCTATTGAAAACATTGAAAAGTATAGGAATAGAAGGACCCTTCCTAAAAATAATAAACAGTATATACCTAAAACCATCAACAAGCATTATATGCAATGGGGATAAATTAGAAGCCTTCCCAATAAGATCAGGAGTGAAACAAGGATGCCTATTATCACCTCTATTATTCAACATAGTACTAGATACACTAGCAATAGCAATTAGAGAAGAAAAAGAAATTGAAGGTATCAAAATAGGCAATGAGGAGACTAAGCTATCACTCTTTGCAGATGATATGATGGTATACTTAAAAAATCCTAGAGAATCAACTAAGAGGCTGGTAGAAATAATCAACAACTTTAGCAATGTTGCAGGATACAAAATAAATGCACATAAATCATCAGCATTTCTATACATTTCCAACACATTAGAACAGCTAGAGGTAGAAAGAGAAACACCATTTAAAATCACCTAGACAATATAAAATACTTGGGAATCAATCTAACAAAACAAACACAGCTATTATACAAAAACAACTACAAAACACTTTTCAAACAAATAAAACTGGACCTCAACAATTGGAAAGGCATTAACTGTTCATGGGTAGGACGAGCTAACATAATAAAAATGAACATCCTACCCAAATTAATTTACCTATTTAGTGCCATACCTATCAAATTACCAAAAAACTTCTTTACTGAATTAGGAAAAACTATAACAAAGTTCATTTGGAATAACAAAAGATCAAGAATATCAAAGGACATAATGAAAAAAAAATGCGAAGGAAGGGGACCTAGCAGTACCAGATATCAAACTATACTATAAAGCAGCAGTCATTAAATCAATATGGTACTGGCTAAGAGATAGAAGGGAGGATCAGTGGAATAGACTAGGGGTTAATGATGTCAACAAGACAGTGTATGATAAACCCAAAGAGCTCAACTTTTGGGACATGAATCCACTATTTGACAAAAACTGCTGGGAAATTTGGAAAACAATATGGGAGAGATTAGGTTTAGATCAACATCTCACACCCTACACCAAGATAAATTCAGAATGGGTGAATGAGTTGAATATAAAGAGGGAAACTATAAATAAGTTAAGTGAACACAGAATAGTATACTTGTCAGATCTCTGGGAAAGGAAAGGTTTTAAAACCAAGCAAGAGTTAGAGAAAATTACAAAATGTAAATTTAATGGTTTTGATTATATTAAGCTAAAAAGCTTTTGTACAAACAAAAACAATGTAGTCAAAATCAGAAGGGAAACAACAAATTGGGAAAAAATCTTTATAACGAAAAACTCTGACAGGGGTCTAATCACTCAAATATTCAAGGAGTTAAAGCAATTGTATAAAAAATCAAGCCATTCCCCAATTGATAAATGGGCAAGAGACATGAATAGGCAATTTTCAGATAAATCAAAAGTATCAAAAAGCACATGAGAAAGTGTTCTAAATCTCTAATAATTAGAGAAATGCAAATCAAAACAACTCTGAGGTATCACCTCACACCTAGCAGATTGGCTAAAATGAAAGAAGGGGAGAGTAATGAATGTTGGAGGGGATGTGGCAAAATCGGGACATTGATGCATTGCTGGTGGAGTTGTGAACTGATCCACCCATTCTGGCTGGCAATTTAGAACTATGCCCAAAGGGCTATAAAAGACTGCCTGCCCTTTGATCCAGTCATACCATTGCTGGGTTTGCACCCCAAACAGATCATAGATAAACAGACTTGTATGAAAATATTTATAGCTGCGCTTTTTGTAGTGGCAAAAAACTGGAAAAAGAGAGGATGTCCTTCAATTAGGGAATGGCTGAACAAATTGTGCTATATGTGGGTGATGGAATACTATTGTGCTAAAAGGAATAATAAACTGGAGGAATTCCATGCAAATTGGAGAGACCTCCAGGAAGTGATGCAGAGTGAAAGGAGCAGAGCCAGAAGAACATTGTACACAGAGACTGATATACTATGGTAAAATCAAATGTAATGGGCTCCTGTACCAGCAGCACTGCAATGACACAAGACAGCTCTGAGGGATTTATGGTAAAGATGCTACCCACATTCAGAGGAAGGACTGCAGGAGAGGAAACATATAAGATAAACAATTGCTTGAATGCATGGGCTGAGGAGGACATGAATGGGAAATATACCCTGAACAAGGACACATGTTACATACAACCAGTGGAAATGTGTGTTGGCCATGGGTGGGGGGAGAGCGGGGGGTGAAGGGGAAAGTAGGGGCATAAAGTATGTAAACAGATTAAAAATGAATATTAATAAATGTCTAATAAAAAAAAAAGTCACCAAATTTCTCTTGTTCACCCAGGTGGGGAAATTTGATGCGGACACCTGCATGTTGTCCTGTGGCCAGGATGGAGGAGCACGTCAGGCCAGTTGAGAGTTCCACAGGAATTCTTAGTTCTCAGTCTTGAAAAATAGTTTCAATCTGAGTCCCATGCAGAAATGTGAAGTTGTCTTTCATGTTACCCCTCTTCTGCATGGAAATAACCCTGAGATGGCTTTCTTCACTGATCCATGCCAGAAAGGTCTTGTTGTCATTGTGCCAAGTGCCCCAGCCATCAGGTCAGTTTCAGACCATGCCAGATACCAACAAGAGTGAGGAGAGATGTTTGTCAAAGAGGAAGAGGTCATCAATCAGCT
This sequence comes from Gracilinanus agilis, assembly GCF_016433145.1. NCBI lineage: Eukaryota > Metazoa > Chordata > Mammalia > Didelphimorphia > Didelphidae > Gracilinanus > Gracilinanus agilis. Next base: position 137,626,719 of record NC_058130.1, on the reverse strand, counting down.
ACTGCTGCTCTTGCTTAATCATGTTCTTCAAAATATAGAACTTTCCGTTCAGGCCGGCCAAAGTTTCTGGAAAGCTTCAGTGCTCCCTTGGGCTACAGTGTAGAGCATCTACAATTCTCAGATGCTCCAGTCAGTTCAAACACAAGAACTCAGCATGTAGGGTCCAGATCATCCCCACTCTGCAAATAGTTAGGGTTAAAATCAGTTTCCTGCTCCTGTGAAGGCACATAGCCTCCAAGTGAGTCCTCAATGAAAGGATCAAACAATTCCATAGCCCTCTTCATCTCCAGCCATACAGCCTACAGTCATGACGAATGGCTGCTCTGGTCTGGATGACATCTTCCAGAGGGATGTCGCTGGATGTGAACTTATCCCAGAGTTTTTTCACAGAGCTCTGGGGTCAGGAGCTGAGCAGAGGTTGGGATATTCCTCCTCAGAAGGAATTCATCAAGTTGTGGCTATTGGAGAACAGCATGATGGCTAGAGTTAAGTTAAGAGTACTCCAGGGGTCACAGAAGGCATGAGGCTTCTGCTGCTCCTGCTACAGCTGCTGCACTGTTTCCAGGACACCTTTGCCCAACTTCTGTCACTGAGTCACCAGGTTCCTTTAAATGTTGGCATCATTACTGGTATCCCATGACTAGCAGAATCACAGGATTCATAGTTGGAAGGACCTTAAAGACTATCAAATCTAAGAAAAATTCCTCATTTTATGGATGAGGGAGTGGAAATGATAGAAGTTCAAATGACTTGTTCAAGGTCACAATACTGGTCAATAGCAAAGCCTATATTCAAGTTGAGGACCACTGTGAAGTCCTTTGCTTTTCTTCGAACAATAAGCTTCTGGAATATAAGATGGGGGAGGCAGGGCGAAAAGATCTGGGAGTTTTAGCATACTATCAAGCTGAGTATGAATCCACAGTGAGATAGGGCCGCCCAGAAAGAAGAGAAGATGAATCTAGGGTGCTTTAAAAGGTTTGAATGTGGAAGGAGATAATCCTGTGCCACCCTGAGGCTCTGGACACCACATTTTCAGAAAGACATTGGCAAGCTAAAGAACATTGGAAGGTGGGTGAGCAGGATGGTGAAGAGTCTACATCAAGATGATGTCATATGAGGGTCAGTTGAAAGAACTGGGGAGATTTGGCCTGGAGCAAACAAAACTCCAGGAAGACAACAGGCCCTTTCAAAGTAGTTGAAAGGCTGTCAGAAGAGGGAATCTATTTGTTCTGTTTGGCCTCAGAGGTCTGAACCAGGACTAATGAGGAAAAGTTACAGAGGAGAAAATTTAGGCTTTGATGGGAGAGAAGAGGAAAATTCCTAACAATTAGGACTATCTACATGTGAAATGGATTTTCTGTGGCAAGTGGCTGGTTTTTCCTCACAGGAAGTCTGTCAGAAAAAGATGAAGGACCACTTCATGGAAGTGCTGTTGGGAGATTCTTGGATGGTTATGATTTTGAAAGGTTATGATTCTGTGCCCTTAAATCTAATCTTTTCTCTATCACACATTACCTGACTCCTGTGTCCTAGGACAAGAAAGTGCTGTCTCATTGCTGACCTTGTGGCAGTTATCACTACCCATAGGTAGTCCCTTCTGACAAGGTCCCATATAGACCTTGGTTTCTGCCCAAGACCTGAATATTTTCTCAGCACAGTCAGATGCATGAGTCTTTCTCCAGTGGCACACCTAACACAAAGAACCACCACTCTAAGGAAAGCCACATCGGTCACCAAACTGAAGCTGTCATTGTGAGCTTCCATCTGATTCTCCACATTGGATTACTAGGTGATGTGGACTTGGAATCTGGAAGTCACTGAGTTCAACTCCTGTCCCAGATACTTTCTAGCTTGACTCTAAACTTGTTACATGACCTTTCTTTATCTCAGTTTCCTAATCTATAAAATAGGGATAATAATAGCATCCACATAAGTGAGAATCAAAATGAGATAACATCTAAAGCTCTTCACAAACCTTCCAGGATTACATAAATACTAGCAATTTTTTAAAACGCTTTTCCTATAAAATCAGGTCTGTCTATTAGTCATAGTATATAGGAGCGTTAGCTAAGAAACACAGTCGTAGCAAACAACCCCCTTCCATCACTTATCTTTCACCCGTTGTCTGCAGGTAGTCTCAGGGTAGGAGAGAGACTAATGCCCTCCTCAGGACTATTGGCAGTGGCTGTCTGATGCCTGGTTCCTCTCACAGCTCAGCTGTTCTGCCTCTCTAATTGTGGTAATACTTCTCTGTAGTATTGTGTCCAGTTCAGGATCTTGCATTTAAGGGAAGATATTGACCAGCCAAGGTGCATCCAGGAGACAATGACCAGGATAGAAAGAGATCTGGAATCCATGCATGTCTATCAGGATCATTCCAAGAAACCTTGAATATTTTAACTGGAGAAGAATAGGGTTGAAGAAATATAGATGGTTTTTTAAATAGTTTAAAGGATCTCATGTAGAAAAGGGAATTGATTTGTTATGCTTGGCCTCAGAGGGCAGAACTAGGTGCAACAGAAGGAGGTTTCAGAAGGGCAATTATCTTAATATAAAAGAAAAAGAAATTATTCAACAATGTAATTGACTGATTCATGAGGTAGTGAGTTGCCCATCACTGGGGACCTATAATTGGCATGGAGATGACCAAACATCAGGGATACTGTGAAGGGAAGATAGGTACTGGGGAAAAGGGTTAACTTAATAATGATGATGTGGTGATGATAATAGCGGTTCATATTTCTATTACACATAAAAGATTATAAAGATGTTTTTCCTCGTAAGTATTCCAAGATAGGAAGTCCAAGTAGTAGCATTTCTGTTGGACAAAAAAGGAAGTGACTTACATAGCTAATTAGTGCTAAATCCTGAATAACCTTTGACATGTCTCTCATCTTATAGATTCTATGTGTCTGAGTCAAAACAGTCAAAACATCTCTGCCAAGTGACCCCTGTTTGCCCACATTTGTTGCAGATCACAAGGCTTAGAATGCATGGATTCTCTGCACACAGCCCTCTTCAATAATGAAAAGGAAGGGGGGATGCGAAGACCCCAAATTTGGAGACTTTAAAGAGGAGATGAATGCCTTTGTCCAGGAAGGTTGCGACATTTTTCTGCCTATGAGATGGGCATTGGACCAAAGCACTTGAACCTTTGTTTTGTTGCCTGCAGGCCAGTGATGAGAATCCTTCAATCAGAAACTAGCTTTCCTCCTCCGAGGGAGATGGTATTCATTTGCCTGCTTCACAGACAGGAGACCCATCAAAGAAAGAGCCTTCCTTCCTCACTGTGGACCTTTCTGGCCAATTTACAAAGGGCAAACACCCTTGTGGACATTCCATCCAGGGACCCCAGGATTCTGCTGTGGAGGTGCTTACCATAGAAAATTCCTATTGGGATGGCTGTGAAGTACACTGACATGGAACTCTGACCTGGGACTCGAGAGACCTGCCAAAAACTCATTGAGAGAAGAGAAAAATCATTTACATTCTTCTTGCCTCCGTTTCCTTATCGGTAACTTGGGAATAGTAAATGAGAGGAATGAGTAGTATAGTGGATATGGAAGCATGTTATAAGAATATAACATTGTATGGGTACCATGTATTATTTATCGTTGTTGATATTTTTTATTAGGTTAGGAGTAGCTTCTGGACCTGTGATATTATTAGTTAACGGAGCTCCGGAATGAGGAAATTCCCTTTGTCGAAGGGCCCCTTTTCTGTGATTTACAATCTTAGAGAGCTGGGCTAGCCCACAGAGAACTAAATCAATTGGCCCCAGGGCACACAACCAGTATTTGTAAGAGGTAGGACTTGAACTCAGGTCTTGTTGGATTTGAGACCTGCCCTCTGCTCACTACACCAATCTCTAAATATTTTTGTTATTTATTTAAAAATGGCTCTGACAATAAGAGCTCACATCACTGCCTTAAATATACTCTCTTCATAATGCTCTAAAAAGTGGCAACAATAATAGTTAACATTTTCAAGGCACTTTATGGTTTACAAAATACTTTACCCTCACAATAATCTGGGGGTAGGTGCCATTATTATTCTCATTTTATAGATGGGGAAACTGAAGCCCAGACTGACTTGCCCAGGTTCACAGAAGTAGAGTCTAATACAGAATTCAAACTCAGGTTTTCTGATTCCACAGTGTTCTACCCACTTTGCCATGTAGGTCTCTAGCAAGTATTGTCATTCCCATTTTACAACTCAGGAGACCTGAGTCTCCAAGAGAAGTGATTTGCCAAGGTCTCTGTTGAATCATTTAATTTATAAGCTCAGCATATATGTTTCAGGCTATGTCAAAAATATTTAACAGGTACTTATTGGGCAATAAGCACAGTGCTAGGTACAGAGCACAAAAAGATAAAAATGAAGGTGTTTATATTAAATTAGAAAAGACAACAAGGGGGGAGTGAAGGGGAAAGTAAAAGCATGAATCATGTAACCATGTTAACTTTTCTAAAAAAATAAATATTAAATGTTAAAAAATAAAATAAAATAAAGAAATCGAATAAAAATATGAATCTAAATGTTTAAAAAAAAAAAGAAAAGACAACAGGTAGTTTTGAACTCAAGGGACCTGGGTTTGAATCCTGCCTGTAACACTGACTATCTGTAGGAGTTTGAGCAAGTAACACATCCTCTCTCTGTGTTTCAGTTTCCTCATCTGTAAAATGGGGAGATGGACTAGACTGATTCTGAGTTCCTTTCCAGCTCTAAATTTGTGAACGTATGAACACATTGATAGTAGGTAAGCCTGGGATTCACACTCTGGCCTACCCACTCCACTTCCACACCGTCCACACACACTGGACCTTCAGAGTCTCATCCAGAAATGGCTGAGACTCCAGCGCGTCTGCCTCCTACACCCCTGCGCAACTTGTGCCCAAAGTCACAAAGGAGAGAAGAAAAGGCCATCACTCTGCCTCCTCAGCCCAGGCCACACGCCCCATGTTTGTTCAACTAAGAATTATGGCTGGAGAGCCTTCTCCCCTTCCCTTCCCCGCTCCCCCCACCCCGCCCCCAATCTCTTGGCTCAGTGGGAAGTCAGAGGAAAGAGGTAATTCTGCCCGCTTTTTACCGTAAAAGCTATACAGTCAGTGCAAGCGACTAATTAGAAGGATAATGTATCGATTTAACCTCCAGAGCAAGAGTGTTTGTGGTGGAGAGGCTGAGCTCCTGGGGAGGGCGGTCTGGGCTCCAATAGGGGGGAGGGGGTCCTCAGCTCCACCCCTAGACCTGGAGGCTGAGGAGCGGGAGGAGACCAGGGAGGCGTGATGGGGGCTCTCACCCCGCCCATCCTCATGGGGTTTAGGAGGGGGTCACGCTCATCTCTTCCTCCTCCATCCCTGGGGGGAGCGGAGCAGGAGTTCAGCGGGACCCTCATCCTTCTCCCGCGCCTTGGGGAGGGATCAGCCAGGGAGTGAGTGTGAGTGTGTGCCTGTCTGCCTGTTTGTGTCTGCCTCTGTGTGTGTGTGTGTGTGTGTGTGTGTGTGTGTGTGTGTGTGTGTGTGTGTGTGTTGGGGCGCGCGGGGGGGGGGGGTCGGCCGGCAGGCTGGGGGTGCGGCGCGCCTGTCACATGTCAGCCTCCATGTGAAGCGGCACCGATGCTGCTGGAGACACTCGCCCACGCACCCCTCATTAGCTGTCTGAGCTCAGGAAGGAAATTAACATGACTGACTGGAAAAGTCTTAACCCCGATTTGAAAGGGAAAGAGAAGGAAGGGGGGGGGGGGGGATGAAAACACACACACACGTACACACGAGCGGAGAATGGAGAAAGAGAAAAGGCTTTCACGGAAGAAATAATGAGCCTAGCTCTTCTGCTGTGATCACTGTGAATTTTTAATCTGTCCTGAAACATCATTGTGATGCTAGGATTGGGGCCTTTGATGTATTTTTCTAAGTACAGTTTTTAAGAGATAAAAGACAAGGGCGAGCAGTTTTCCTGAACAGCATTTCGGATGGCGAGCTCCCAGGAGAGAAGCCAAAGAGGGGATTCTGGAAGGAAAAGATGGGGAGGGAGCCGGGGGAAGCCTCTGGGGATAATAAAATAATCATATAATAAAAAGAAAAATAATTCTTATCATTAGTACTGACATTTAGTAGTCCTATTTAAAAGTACCAACACATCTGATTGGAGTGTTAGGTTTGCATTTGGTATTAAAAATGGAAATATGGGGCATAAAGGTGGGATGCTTTTACCTATATACCTCCCTGTCCAGGCTGCTCCATTGTCCCTGTCCCAAGGTGGCTCTTTCATTCATAAAGAATTCCCTTCCTTCATTGGCTCAGCTTCCATGTGTTCACCAAGAATGGCGATGAGTATGCTCCAAGGTTGGGGGTAGGGAAGGCACTTTGGGGTGTACAGAGGTCATACTGGGGTGGGCATGAATCACAACTGTGCCATGGATAGCCAGGGCTATGTAAAACTCCTCACCAAGAAGACTGGAGGTGCAGCTGGGTAGCTCAGTGGATTGAGAGCCAGGCCTAGAGACAGGAGGTCCTAGGTTCAAATCCGACCTCAGATACTTCCCAGCTTTGTGACCCTGGGCAAGTCACTTGACCCCCATTGCCCACCCTTACCAATCTTCCACCTATAAGTCAATGCACAGAAGTTAAGGGTTAAAAAAAAAAAAAAAAGAAGAAGACTGGGATTTGAGCCACTAGAAAGATTCTTAAGCGGGGTGGACTATGGCCCCCTCAGGTCTAGGGAGAGTTTCAGGGGGTTCATGAACTTGGACAGGAAAAATTTATTTCACTTATTTCAATATAACTGATCTCCTTGGTGTTTTATCTCATACATTTAAAAACAGTGTCCCAAAATAAGCTTAATTAGACGCTAAAGGGGTCCACAGTCCTCAAAAAATCAAGAACCTTTGCTCAAAAGAATCTCAGAACTGGAAGGAACTTGAGAAATCATCGCATAATCCCATCCCTTACCTCATATTAAAATGGCATGGAGAACAGGTAGACTTCTGAAACAAAGTATAGGGTCAAAATATATTTTCTCTATATAGACTTCTGAAATATAGGATGAAGAGATGGAAAAGGCCCTTATTCTAATCTACATCTTACAGAGGATGAAACCGAGGCAGAGAGGAATGAATTACCCAAGGCCTCATGGCAGGGAAGCAGCAGAAGAAACTAAGGTTTCTGACACTAAATCTAGAGTTCTTCTCCTGTGCCTGTAAGAATGCATTTTTATAATAATGAGTTGTTCTTCTAGAACTTGATATTCATGTTAACATGTTTGAATGACGGAGCATACTATATCTATAACATACATGCAATACATACATGCACATACAAATATATATAAATAGGCATATAAATATATTTGCCAGTTGCTATATATGTATATTGAGTAAATTTCACATAACAAATGCCCACAATATAACACACACATGTATATATGTATATATATTTATATGCACATATAAATATATATACATATGCTCAGCACACACAGAAAACATTTTTATTTGTTCTCAGACATGGTTGCCCCTGGCTGAATTACAATACTCTCCTGTTATTATGTTCTGAACCCATTAAATAATCTGTACTATGATCCCAAAGGATTCTGGGCATTATTATGACACCAATAGATCCCTCTATTTTTTCCATGTGTAACCTTTTGGCAACTGAGTCTTTCCCCAACCCCCTCAAAAGAAAAACCAAATGGGTGCACCTTAAGGGAAATGAATTTATTTTATCCCCACCCCCTCCCCCCCCGAAATCCATAGTTATCATAAACATACTCCAAACAATCCAAATCCTGTTCACAGATCAGTGAGCCTTTTCGGAAAAGCAAATTTTCTACTTGGGAGTCTTAGATTGGCAGAAATTCAAGATTGCACCATAAAGCCAAATCCTCCACCCCAAACACAGGCAACTCCCAATTAGAGTAAACCCCCCAGGTGGCAAGTAAGTGCCTTTTGCTCCTAAGGAATGCTAGGGTGGGATTCCAAATGGGGTCTTCAATAGGGATTTGTGCACCAACTATGAAAGGAAAACAGCCTGGAAAGGGACACATGTGGGCCTGGGGAAAGGTGTTTCAGAGGATTGAAATTTCTGCAGCTTTTCTATGGATCTGGTCAGCTAATTAGCTATATCTATTCATGGGCATCCAGTCCTTTGTCCAAAAGTCCTTCAAAGGCATTAGATGGAGCTGGCTAAGATGAAGGTCCTGGTGCTAAGCTAGAGGAATCAGAAGAGAAACTTCCATTAAGAGAAATACCTCGGATTTACATAAGGATTTTGTTTCTTTAATTCAAGGGGTTCAGCTGGAGAAGAGTACAAGGCACACTCCAGTGCTAATTTCCACTTTCCATTTCAATCCCCCAATTTCTCTGATTTTAAGTTGGATGTTTGAAGAGCTGTCAAGCTTAAATTTAGCCCCTAAGTACCAATGTGCTCCTTACCAATTACACTGCCCAAGTCAAGAGCTGGAAAGGTGGGAGGGTAGAGACTCAGTTTATCTGTTCCCAGACTCCAAAATCTTTAGCTGTGTCTACACTCACAACCTGGTCTAGAAAACATAATATGCTTAATTGAATCAAACTACTGATTATTCTGAAAAGAGCCTATTAGGAGCTAATTACAAATCTGCTTTGGATGGAAATCCTCTTTCCATGTTTCCACCCCTCACCCACCCCCAGATTAGTGTGTGTATAGACACAGCTGTAGACTGTCTCCCAGAGATGCTTTAAGGTTCTAGTGAGATCATAGCCCCTCAGAGAAAGGAGTGACTATTTAGAGCATCTAGCCTAAACTCTCCTTATCTCAGTTTAGGAATCCCCACTCCAGTATCCTGGGCCAATAGTCACCTGATCTTTCTTCTTCTTTATTATTAAAAATGTTTATACAACACCCATTCCTACTGAAAACACTTTAAAGTATAGGAATAGAAGGACCTTTCCTAAAAATAATAAACAGTATATATCTAAAACCATCAACAAGCAACATATGCAATGGGGAAAATCAGAAGCCTTCCCAATAAGATCAGGTGTGAAACAAGGATGCCCATTATCACCTCTATTATTTAACATTGTACTAGAAACACTAGCAGTTGCAATTAGAGAAGAAAAAGAAATCGAAGGTATCAAAATAGGCAAGGAGGAGACTAAGCTATCACTCTTTGCAGACGATATGATGGTATACTTAAAAAATCCTAGAGAATCAACTAAGAAGCTTGTAGAAATAATCAACAACTTTAGCAAAGTTGCAGGATACAAAATAAATGCACATAAATCATCAGCATTTCTATATATTTCCAACACATCACAGTAGCAAGAGGTAGAAAGAGAAACACCATTTAAAATCACCCTAGACAGTATGAAATATTTAGGAATCTATCTACCAAAACAAACACAGGAGTTATACGAAAACAACCAAAAAACACTTTCCAAACAACTAAAACTAGATCTAAACAATTAAATATTGATTGCTCATGGGTAGGACAAGCTAACATAATAAAAATTACAATTCTACCCAAATTAATTTACCTATTTAGTGTCATACCTATCAAACTACCAAAAAACATTTTTACTGAATTAGAAAAAAACTATAACAAAGTTCATCTGGAATAACAAGAGATCAAGAATATCAAGGGAAATCATGAAAAAAAAAAGTGAAGGAAGGTGGCCTAGCAGTACCAGATATTAAACTATTCTATAAAGTCATGGTCATCAAAACAATATGGTACTGGCTAAGAGACAGAAGGGAGGATCAGTGGAATAGACTTGGGGTAAGGGACGTCAGCAAGACAGTTTATGATAAACCCAAAGAGCCCAACTTTGGGGACAAAAATCCACTATTTGACAAAAACTGTTGAGAAAATTGGAAAACAATATTGGAGAGATTAGGTTTAGATCAACATCTCACACCCTACACCAAGATAAATTCAGAATGGATGAATGTCTTGAATATAAAGAGAGAAACTATAAGAAAATTAGGTGAACATAGAATAGTATACCTCTCAGATTTATGGGAAAGGGAAGATTTTAAAACCAAGCAAGAGTTAGAAAAAATTACAAAATGTAAATTAAATAATTTTGATTATATTAAATTAAAAAATTTTTGTACAAACAAAAACAATGCAACCAAAATCAAAAGGGAAACAACAGACTGGGAAAAATCTCTATAACAAAAAACTCTGACAGAGGTCTAATTACTCAAATATATAAGGAGCTAAAACAATTATATAAAAAATCAAGCCATTCCCCAATTGATAAATGGGTAAGGGACATGAATAGGCAATTTTCAGATACAGAAATCAAAACTATCAATAAACACATGAGAAAGTATTCTAAATCTCTAATAATTAGAGAAATGGAAATCAAAACAACTCTGAGGTTTCACCTCACACCTAGCAGATTGGCTAAAATGATAGCAGGGGAGAGTAATGAATGTTGGAGGGGATGTGGCCAAATTGGGACATTAATGCATTGCTGGTGGAGTTGTGAACTGATCCAACCATTCTGGATGGCAATTTGGAACTATGCCCAAAGAGAGATAAAAGACTGCCTACCCTTTGATCCAGCCATAACATTGCCCAAAGAGATCATAGATAAACAGACTTTTACGAAAATATTTATAGCTGTGCTTTTTTGTGGTGGCAAAAAAATGGAAAACAAAGGGATGCCCTTCAATTGGGGAATGGTTAAACAAATTGTGGTATATGTTGGTGATGGAATACTATTGTGCTCAAAGGAATAATAAACTGGAGGAATTCCATGTGAACTGGAAAGATCTCCAGGAATTGATGGAGAGCGAAAGGAGCAGAGTCAGGAGAACATTGTATACAGAGACTGATACACTGTGGTAAAATCAAATGTAATGGACTTCAGTACTGGCAGCAATGCAATGACCCAGGACAATTCTGAGGGATTTATGAAAAATAACCCTACCCACATTCAGAGGAAGAACTGCAGGAGTGGAAACACAGAAGAAAAACAACTGCTTGAACACATGGGTTGATGCGGGCATGGTTGGGGATGTAGATTCTAAACGACCACACCAATGTAACTATCAATAATATGTAAATAAGTCTTGATTGATCACACATGTTAAAACCAGTGGAAATGCGTGTTGGATATGGGGGGGCTAAGGGGGATTAAAGGGAAAGTAAAAACAAGAATCATGTAACCATGGAAAATGTTTCTAAAAAAATAAAATATTAAAAACAAAAAAAATTTTTTTTAAATGCTTACCTTCCATCTCAGAATCAATACTATTTGGGGCAGCTGGGTAGCTCAGTGATTAATAGCCAGGCCTATAGATGGGAGGTCCTAGGTTCAAATTTGGCCTCAGACACTTTCCAGCTGTGTGACCCTGGGCAAGTCACTTAATCCCCATTGCCTAGCCCTTACCATTCTTCTGCCTTGCAGCCAATACACAGTATTGACCCCAAGATGGAAGGTAAGAGTTTAAAAAAAAAAAAAGAATCAGTACTATTTGTTGGCTCCAAAGCAGAAGAATGGTAAGGTCTAGGCAATGAGGATTAAATAAGTGACTTGTCCAAGGTCACACAGCTAGGCAGTGGCTCATTTGAACCCAGGACTCCCCATCTCCAGGTCTGGCTCTCAATTCACTGAGCCACCTAGCTGCTCATCCAATCTTTCTTGAACCACTTTTCCACACCATCTCATTGTCAGAAAATTCTTCATAGTGACATTAATTTCCATCCAGTGTGATTTTCTTCTCTTAGCCCTAGTTCTGTCTTCTAGGGCCACCACAATAAATAATTCAGTTTTTACAAGAGAGTAATAGAATCAAAGAGCTAGAGCTGGAAGAGCCCTCAGAGGTCCAGTCCCTCTTTTACAGATAAGGAAACTGAGGCCAACTGGGGGTATTTGCCCAATCACAAAGATAGCAAATGTTATGAGTAAAATTTGAACCCAAGCACTTGTCTTTTAGTTATTAGAAGACATCCATCATGTCCATCATACACTTTCTCTTTCTGGAGATAAATATCACCAGTTCTTTCAACTTATCCTCATTAAATAAAAATTATGAGTACCCTCATCATCCTGGTTATCCACCTCTAGAATTATTCCAGCCTGTCAATGTTTCCCCTAAAATGTATTGTCCTGAACTGAACCCAAAACAGCAGACATGGTCTACTGACCAGAGCTAAGGACAGGAAGCCCACTGGGATTTAAGGACTGGCCGATAGCAAAGGTAATACCATCATGAAGTTTGCTTGATGCTGAGTCAATATTCTGACCTTGTTAGTTTTAGGACTCTAGCATGTTTTCTCTTAGGGTCATAGCCAATATCAGAGTACAAGCAGCTGTAGGGAGCCTATAGGGAGAGAAGGTGAGAGAGACTGCCACAGTGTTCCAACCTCTATGTATGCTTAATTAAAAAAGACCCCATTTGTTCATAAAATGTCATCACCTGAAGCTCTAGCTGATGCAGGGCTAAATAATTTCAGTATACTCTAGCTGAGGAGCAAACTAGCTTGCTATGAAAAGAGTCCAATTTGTTTGACTTTATTATCAAGATAATGAGCATTTATTAAGCACCTACTGTTTGTTTGTCAATCCCCTCTGCCCTCAAAAAAGAGGAGGTGAAGGCTAGTTTGAAACATCAAGCTTGGGTTTGAATTCCATCTCTGCTACTTACTGACTGGGTGATCATGAGTATTTACTCCATATCCTTGGGCTATATTTTCCTCTTCCCCAAAACAGTGGCAAGCATTTTCTAGGAAAGTAAGCATAGTCCAGTGGAAAAAGCAATAGATTTAGAGCCAAAGAACTCAGGATCAAACCCTATCTCTGCCACTCACTTCCATATTACCTCAAGCAGGTCAGTTTCCCTCTTTGGGGCTCAGTTTCCTGATCTGTAAAATGAAGGTGTTAGACCAGATTGCATCTAACTTTCCTTCCAGCCCTAAATCCATATTCCTATGATATTCTTTAAAGTGCTTAGTAGAGTATAATACAAAACTGTGATTTGGGAATTGGGAGCTAGTCATTGAAATCTTTACCTTTGCTACAAATCATCTGGACTACAGAAAAACCTTTTCCCTCTCTAGACCTCTGGTTCCACAATCGTTAAATGAAAATATTGGCCTTGATGGTCAGTAAGGTGATCTCTAAGTTTCTTTCCAGTTCTAAAAAAAATACTATGGTTCTACGAAAAGTCCAGTCATATGAATAGTTTAATCTATTATTAAGGCTAGTGCCCATCAAAAAGGAATATCTAATCCTGGCTGAATAAGAGCTAAGGCTAGTCACAGATGTCTTTTTTTCACTCATCAAAGGGGATTGTGAATGTGCATCATGTCCTGAAACACCACCAGAAGATAGATCTCAGAAGTGGAGTGCATGCCCATTTCAGTGATTATAGATTTCCTAATAGAATGGTATAGAAGACAAAACAATGGGAACCTGGATTCAAATCCTACATCAAATGCTTGCCAGTTGTGTGAGCATGAGCAAGTCACAACATCTCTTCACCTCAGGTTCCTATCTGTAAAAATGAAGGTAGTCATAGATACAATATAGGGTTGTTGTGAGGATCAAATCAAATAATGTGTGTAAAGAACTTAAAGTCTTTTTTTTTTTAAGGGGTATAAATATTAGCTGGCATTATCTCCACCAGGAGGGTATGAAAAAAAATTTCAAAAAAACCTTAGGCTGAGAGTTAATAGATCTAGGATTTGCCTGGGATCTGGGTGACTTTGCCCTCTCTGGGTCATGGTTTTCTTACTCTATAAAATGAAGGTCTTAGAAATTGGGTTTTTTCATTCATTCATCATTCAACAAATATTGCTTTAGTTCCTACTGTATGCTAGGTCCTATTGAGGCGACCATAATCAATTCATCATAACCATTCTTCTCATATAGTTCACAGTCTATAAAATGAAGGTCTTGGATATTAGATTATCCATTCATTCAATGAATATTGCTTCAGCTCCTATAGTGTGCTACGTCTTATTGGATTACCATGACGACTATATCATTTTTTTTAGTCTTGATCAGTCATTTATTTTTTTTTTATTTGAAAATTTTTATTTAATTAATTGATTTAGAATATTTTTCCATGGTTCCATGATTCATGTTCTTTCCCTCCCCTCCTTCCACCCCTCTCCCATAACCAATGCGCAGTTCCACTGGGTTTTACATGTATTGTTACATATCATAATCCCACTTCTTCCATGACTCACAGACTATTTATAAGGGCTTACATGATCACTCTCAGGACTATATGGAAGTCAAATGGTCATGAAGTAGAATATTATGGAACATAAGATATATATGGGGGTGTGTAAAGTCCAGAAAGGGGAATGATCATTAGTAACTAAGGAATAAAGGAAACCTTTCTGAAGAAGTCGAATTTGAGTTGGACCTTGAAAGAGGGATAGAGAATCAATAACCAAATAAGAAAGAGGGAATTTTAGGTAAAGAGAATAAGCTAAACAAAGGCATATAGGTAGGCAAAGAAAGCATATGTGTTGGGAGTAGCATACTGTCCATCAGACTAGATGACCTCTAAGATGCCCTCAGGCTTTAGACTTCTGTGTTCTAGTTCTATTCTGGATGTTGCATTTCCAAGCAGAGAAGGGATGAGCAGAAACAATGAATCTTCCCCACCTACATGTCCCCCCCACCCGCCCTGTCCCATTAGTGATTCTAACTATTCCTGCAGTGCTCAGCATATCCCTGATTAGCATACCACCAGAGTCCCATTTCCCATGGGAAGGCTCTCAATCCATCTTAGAAGACAAATTGGCAGAGATTCCATGGCCCTGAAGAGCAATGGTAAATGAGATTGTGACACTGAAGGGATGATGGAGAAGGGAACACTTGTTTCCAGGGAGCGAATGCATTTTACATTATTGTAAATCAAGCCTTTTTTAAAATAAAAAAATACACTGTGTAATTTCACTGTAATATAAATGTCAAGTATGTTTAAACACAGAATCCAATATATTGTTCTAATGTGGCTTATTAGAAATGCGAAGCGAAGAGCTAGGAGATAAGGCACATGGGTGACCATCTCCAGGTCACTTTTGTTGAATGTATTCCCAATGGGAAGAAAAGAACTTGTTCCTGGCTTTCAGGATTGAGTTGCTGAGTGTAAAAAGAACTATATGTTTCTACTGGGGCTCTTAAGGTAATTTTATAGTGATTTAAGGATATTTAAGTAAGAAAACCAAGAGAATATTTCCAATTTTGAGGACATTCAGGAGACTACAAACTTAGACAAAGCTCCATTTTGGAAATAGGAAGAATGATTTAAAATCGACGTAGCAGATGAAGACAGGCACCCAGTAGCCTGCATTCCACCAACGAGAGTGAAATATTGTAAGTTTCATCCCGATCTCCATGAAATCATATTGATATTCTCATGAGTACACAGTAGTAGTAATAATAATAATAATAGCTTGCATTTTACAGTCCTTAAGAATTTTAAAAACACTTGAAAAGTATTATTTCACTCATCCTTACAACAACTCTGGGAGGTAGGTGCTGTCATTATTCTCATTTTATATAGAGGAAGAAACAGAGAGGCTAAATAACTTACTTAGGGCCTTATAGATACTTAATTTCTGAGGATGAATTTGAACTCAGATCTTATTGACTCCAAATCCTGCATTCTATTTCCTGTGTCACCTAAAAACACTTCATAGTAGGAACTCAATAAATGTTTGTGGTTTGATTTTCAATTTTACAGAGTTGTGATTTGGGGAAATAGGTACATGTTGCCTAAAACAAAATTCCGAAATTTAAGCTTGGCAACTATTTAAAAAATACTTTCTGTATTGCCTGACATCTTAAGGAGTTGACAGAATTATTACTCTACTGCGAGGTACTTGCCAGGCTGGGTGAAGCAGGGGCAGTATAGCCTCAAGGTATCATACATAGTTGGGTTGTCTGACAGCTGTCTGGGAAAGATCCAACCTTTCTAGCTTTTCGCCTCAACCCACAGCTTCCATCCCTAGAAAGTTATACACATAGATCAATGACATATCAAATCAAGTTATCCCTGGGAAACAGTGAATTCATGGCTTTCTCAGCAAATGGAGCATCACAGGCATCCACAGACATGGTCAGAGCTCAGGCTCAGAGAAAGAAGTGGTTTCCCCAGTTTTTCCATCCTAGAAACTACTGAGCTATCCTAGAGGTGGAAACATTTGGACCAATTACTCAAACTGATCAGACCAGAGTCCTAGCCAAAACTTATGGTCACAGGGGGAGGGGATAAATAGGAAAAAGAAAATGGACCTTTTCAGTGGTGATGGTGGCAGCTGTGACTGACTGGCGAAGGTCATTTTGACACTCATTTTAATAAAAGGAAATGAGGTGGTTGGAATGGTTCCTTCTAGTGGTTTGGAATGAAAGAAGTAAGCAAGTAAGATAGTTTTGTCATGGCTCTATTATGTGCCTGGGATGAAAAAAAAACATTAAAATACATAATGCTATAACTGAGAGAGACCTTACCTTAGAACAGAAACTTCAAAATATCAGAGCTTACAAAGGTCTCAGAGCAGAACAGTTGGTTTTTAATAGAGTCCAAAAACACCTGAAGGGGTTTGTGGATAGATTTCAGGGGATATTTGAACTTAGGGAAAAATACACCTTTATTTTCACTAATCCCTAACTGCACTTTAGAATTTACTTCAATTATTAATAAAGGCAATAAACATCCTTCTGAGAAGAGGTCCACAGGTGTCACCAGACTGCCAGAAAAGTCCAGCATACACAAAAGGCAAAGAATCTTTGCCTAGAGTATAAACTATCAAAGCTGGATTGGGCTGTTGGTATCATAGCACATAGATTGGTCAAGTGGTAAGAAATTTTTTAAGAGATCATCTAATTCAAGACCATCATTTTATAAGCTATAAAAATGAGCTTGGGAGAGGAATAATGACTTCTGAGGAGTCTCACATGGAAAGCTAGTGGAAGAACAGCATAATTATATAACCATATATATAATGATAATAATTATTATTAATAACAATAGCTAGCAATTAATGTAGCTCTTTACAAATGCTATCTCAGCTGATCCTCACCTTGTGAGGTAGGCGCTTAGCATTATCACTATTTTGTACGCAAGGAAAATACTTGGGTTAAGTGACTTTCCCAAAGTCACAAAAGCTAGTAAAAATTGGAGGAAAGATTCAAATGGAGGTCTTCCTGACGCCAAGCCCAGAACTCTCTTCATTGTGCCAGATGCCTACCTGAACTAAAATCTAAGTTTTCTGTTTTCTGGTCCAGAGCTCTTTCTAGTTTACCATCTTTTGAATAAAAAAAAAAAATCAGAAGGTAGAATAATATGAGCCAATGCTCTGAATGAGACAAATAAGGAAGTAGGATAATATAAATAAACTGGGAGAAGGGGAAAGGAGTGGGCAGCTAGGTAGCTCAATGGATTGAGAGCCAGATCTTGATATAGGAGGTCCTGGGTTCAAATTTGACCTCAGGCAAGTTACTTTCTGGCTGTGTGACCCTGGGCAAGTCATTTAACCCCCATTGTCTAGCCCTTACAGTTCTGCCTTAGAATCAGTATACAGTATTAATTCCAAGATGGAAAGTAAGGGTTTAAAAACATACATAAATAAAAATAAACAAGGTAGAGGCAGAGAGGTCTTTGTGACATTTATATGTGCTTGTGTGTCTTTAGATTATGAAAAGTTCTCATGTCGCATGATACAAAATGTGTACACTTACTTTTCAGAAACAAGTATACAATTAAACAGTATTTATTAAGAGCTTAATGTATGCCCATGCCTGAACTCCACTACATTGTGGGAATGAAATGAGAAAATGAAGACTGTCTTCAGGAAGCTAAGGAAGACAGAGGAAGAGCAGATTCAAATCCTGCCTTCAGAGACTTCACAGACAAGGAGAGCCCAAGGAAGAGAAGGAGAAGATATTTTCCTACAAGTGGGAAACATCTTTTAGGGAAAACAGAAGGAATAGATCTAGGCTTTACCCTCAGGAAGTTCACAGTCCGGGAGAAACAAAAAGAGAGCTAGCCTAAGCTTTGTCTTTGAGGCAGAGGAGAGCGTCTGAGAGACAAAATTCATACCCAGAAGAATCTGTTGCCAAGTGTTTGATCATGCTTTGAAGACTGCAAGTGGTCCACGTGTCAGAAAATGGGAGGAATTTTGTTTGCTCAAGTACTTCAGAGGAGACTGTCTAAGGGAAATACCTCCTAAGCTGGGACTAGAAGGATGGGCAGACTTTAGAGAAGGAGACAGAAAAAGAGAAAAAGAATGGGCACAAGTGTGGAATGTGGAGAAGTCTGTGGTACTTATGAAACAAGCAGATAAAGTCTAGAAGAAGGGTTCTTAGCCTGGAAGATGTGAATTCTTTTTCTAAAAAATAATCTGATAATTATATTTTGATGATTGGTTTTCCTTGCAATCCCACATATTTAATTTTATGCATTTAAAAATATTGTTCTGTGAAGTGGTCCATAAGCTTCTATGACATAAAAAAATGAAGAATCCTTGACCTAGGAAACATGCCAGCCTAAAGAATGGCAAGATAGTTTAGGAGAATAAAGAAAACCTCAGGTGCAGCCAGAATATGAAAGGCCTTAGATGTCAAGGTGAGGAGGATGAGCATTCCACTGGATTTGGGAGAGAAAGCGATGGCATATTTTCAAGTAGGCAAATCACATGATGAAAGCCACTTCACTGGAGGACTGGCATGGCCGCAGTGCAGGGGGATATTCCACAATAATGTGTGATGATTAAAAATTCTGAGACTAGGTTCCGGGTAAGAAAATCAATGTATTGATCAGGCTAGCAAAAATCAATAAATTCATTGGTCAGTGATGTCTACTGGTGATCAAAGATGAAGACATTCAGCATCTTAAGTCATTACATACAATTCTGGAAGCAGATTATCCAGCCTTTCCCCTATGTAGCCTGAGACATCTCTAATTGATGAATACCTAATGAAGAGGTTGGCTTAATAATTTACAATCTCTCCTTAATTCCGTGAAGATGATGGAAAATCACATGCCTGATCCTAGGACTCTAATGTTTAGATGAAATCAGGTTCTGCCTGATGAAGTGACATAGTCCAATTCTTTTCCACTGCCCTGCTGCCCATAGATATACTTGCATTAAACTAGTTTCTTTGTTTACCAGGCAAGACAGAGTTTACAATCTCAGTTTCTATCAGTCAAATTGACAAGCTGCTTTGGGGTAGGAAGTATTCCTTGGATTGCCAGGAACAAAGGAATGAGAAAAGAGATTTGAAAGACAGACTGAGCGTCAGTGACAAAATTCTACAAAGAATTATGTAGCAATAGAAATGTTACAGAATTAGAAGCAAATATTCTCAAAAGTATATACCAGTAGTTTCACAGTGAAAAATATTCCTACAAAGCAATCAACCCCAGCAACTAAGATAATTGTGCTTTTCCCCTTTAAAACAGATAGTTGAGTTAGGAAAAAATGCTGAGAATAAATAAATAGGACATATTTCTAATGTGGATGATAATACCTATTTTTATCATGAGAAATAGCAGTAGCAGGAGGTAGGAGTACCACCTCTGACATATGTTAGTTATGTAACTACTAGTAAAACAGTTGACCTCTTAGCAACTCAGTCAACTCCAAATTATAGAAAAATTGTCCGTTTTCATCCACACAAAGAAAGTCCATGCTGGGAATCCCCTAAACTGATGAATTACAGGTCAAGATTGTTTCAAACACTCATATTTCAATAGTACTTTAGAGTGTCTTAAGTACTTTTCCTCCTAATGGTGCCATGAAGAGGCGATTTAAGTACTGCTACCCCCCATTTTATAGATGAGAAAAATGAGGCCCAGAGAGCAAAAGTAAGATGATCACAGACATCAAAGTGAGTAGGTGTACCCAATACGTTGGTACCAGTTTGGCAATCGATAGCTTTAAGACCCTGGGCAAATCTCCTGACCTCTTTGAGCCTATTTCCTCCTTTGTAAGAGTATTTGTACTTTTTTTGTAGAGTTGATATTTGTAGAGTCAATAGAGTGGAGAGAGAAATCTGGACTTGGAGTCAGGAAGACCTGAGTTCAAATCTAGCATCAGATACTTTTTACCTGTGTGACCCAGCAAGTCACTTAACCATCATCTACCAGTTTCCTCAATTATAAAATAGGGATAGTAATAGCACTTCCCTCATGGAGTTGTTGTGTGGATCAAATAAGATAATATTTAAAGGGCATTTGCAGACCTTAAAGTATATATATAAATGCTATTATTATGATTACTAGTAAACTTTGTAAACTCTAAAGTTTTATTGAAATAGAAATTTATTGAAATAGAAGGAATGTCCATTCAGCATTAAGCAAAGGCATTTTAAATACCTCCTGCATAGAAAGCCCTGAGCTAGGTGCCCAAGGAAGAATAAAAGCTCGCTTTCTATCCATCATGCCTGTCTGGGTCTCTGCTGCATTCTGAACTTTCTTCTTGGATATTTTGCCTTCCAACATACTTTAGTCTGATCTCATACCCACTCCCATCCCAGGGTCATTTGACGAGCCTATCAATATTTTGCTCCTCTAATGGCTTCTCTGCAGCTGGTCCCTCTAGAGCCTTCATCACTTTTATAACACAGCTCTAATGTGCAGCCATCCTTCCATCACAGACAGCCCTTGACCACACCAGTCAACCCCATGATTTTTTTTTTGTTGTTGTTGTGTGTGTGTGTGTGTGTGTGTGTGTGTGTGTGTGTGTGTGTGTGTCTTGAGGCTCATTATTAGAAAACTGAGTCTTCAGAAAAATGCCCTCCCCTTTCCTGCCTCCATCTGGGCTTTGGTGGTCTAAATAAAGTCCTGGTAATAATTATATTTATGTAACTATAAATATAATTATAAATTATTATTATATAACATGTTATATAATAATATATTATGTATTATTCTATATTATTATACATTAGAAATATAATTTTAAATAAACATAATTATAGATAATTATATTTATTATAGCATTGATTTTGGAGTTATTTCACCTTCAATTCGCTATGATCCTTCAGCTTAGCCTCATCACTGTATAGATTTATCACTAACTTCATTATTCATTTGGTTTGGGGACTGGAAGTAATCGGAATGAGGGTTGAAACCAGCTGACTTCCTAAGTGCTGACAATACTAATGCCACAAAGGAAAGATACTGATTTAAAGAACTCATCAGCACACACCCACACCCATTAGGTTGCCCCATGCACTGAGCACTACCCCAAAACATCCCTGAGTAATAGTGACAATAGCAATAAGAAGAGCAGCTAGCATTTCTGTAGCCTTAAGCCTTAAGATTTGTACCGCACTTAATAATTAGTATCTCATAGGCACAATTATTGTTCCCATTTTATAGATGAGGAAATTGAGATAGAGGTTGGACTTGTCAAGAATTCAGGTCCTTCTGACTCAGTGCTCAACCTAGGACTTTGCAGGGAATCAAATATAGAACTCGGAATTTAAGGCTTTTTACAACTGGGCTCTTCTTTAACCTTGAAATCTTTATGTATTGTATTTCCCTTCACACATTCTACTGTGTCCAGAAATATGGATCTAAACATGATGAGGCTCCATCTCCCATTTCAATGACCATGAACAGCCTGTCCCTGATGCTATAATGCTCTCCTTCCTGATATCTACCTCCTGAATTTCCTGGCTTTTTTCAAGGCAGAGCTCTTATATCAGTGGTTCCTAAACTTTTTTGGCCTATCCCCCCTTTCCAGAAAAAATATTACTTAGCGCCCCCTGTCACATACTATCACCGCCCCCTTATAGTTATTCACCACCCCCAAATGCACCTGTGGCCATCACCGCTCCCCTGGATCGCTGCAGCACCCACCAGGGGGTGGTGGCGCCCACTTTGGGAATAACTGTCATATCTTCTGCAGAAGGCCTCATAGATATATCCAATTAACCTGATTATCTTCCTTCTATTATATATCTATTGAATATATTCCCATTTAAATGTTATTTTCCTCTTTAGAACATCAATTCCTTGAGGGTAGGGACTATATTTTGTTTTTTTGACTTTCTTTATATCTCCAACACTTAGCATAGGGCCTTGTACATAGTAATCACTCAAATGCTTGTGGATTAATTTATTGATTAAACAAAGGACACATTTCTCTTAATTTTTTTAGCTCCAAACCCCTAGTCAGAGACAGGGCTCTGACAAAACACTCAGAATTAGAGCTCTCTCTTCCCGTCCTCTGAGAGATGATGATTGACCTTCAATTTCCTCCTTCCAAAAGAATTTCCAATAAATATATCCACACTAGTAGATATAGGATTATCATTATTTATTTAAAAACCCAATGTAGCCATTTAAAACAAGGAAAGGTAGATATACTTTCCCTCTGCCGAGAGAGAAAGGCTTTAGAATTTAGTGAAATAAGCCCAAGGTAAAAAGAAGTAGAATGATTACCTTGGATTTACCCCTTTGGAGGAGAGAGTTTCTATCATCTAAGATGAGTAGATTTCAGCCCCTGAACTTCTTAAATATATTATATAAGAAATTCTTATTCAGGCATGAGTTGAACTAGACGAAACTGTGAGGTCTCTTCGGACTCTTCTGAGATTCTATGGCTGTGGGAATGACACAAGGAGTGAGTGGAATTATCTTGACTTTTCATCTCTAAGGGGAAAAAATGGAAACATTCATCTTGTTGACTTAGGCTCTGTCTCAGTGCAGAAGTCTGTTTTGAATTGGTAACAATGAATGAAATAAAAGGTTCATTAGCTCTGAGTTTTTTAGTGTTTTTTTTAGTTGAATTCTACCAATTATACCCGATTTTCTGCTGCCCCCCTCCCCCCAAAAAGGAAAACAAACAAACAAATCAAAATATTTGGGCTGAATTTGGCCATTTTCCTTTTTTCTTTTTTGGCCAATCTGGTTTGTATGTCTCTGAACTCAATCCTGAGCAATATTCCACATCTTGAGAGGAAGCTGGTCACCAAATGGCCCAAAGCAGCAAGTTCTTCTGGCAGGAAGTTCAGCAAGGGATTAGCCCATTGGTCCCTACAGAACCACAGGGTCGTAAATAACGACGGAGTTCTCATCATAATAAGTCTAGGATTTTCTTCCCCCAGGAAGAGTCCGTGGCTACAGAGTCCATGGTTGCTATGGAAGATAATGAAGGCAGCAATGGCAGCTGGAGCTCGCCAGCTGATGGGAATTCAGAGGAAACCGGTGGGCAGGGCTTGGCCAGGCAGGTCTAGAGATTTGCATACACCTGTAGAACAGTGACTGGGGCAAACTGGTTTCTTCTGTTCAAGGCCAACATCCTGTTAGTCACCAGGTAACAGGTAATGCAGGCTCTTGATTTCTGACCTCCAGACCTAACCTCCCACTGCCTGCCTGGGGCCACCATCTCATTACGTGCCTGGTTTTGACCCAACTTCTTCAACCACTGCCTCTGGCCCACAGTCAACCACCCTCGATACCAAATGTAGCTCCCTCTAGCCCTTTTTAATCTCAATAATTTCCCCCCTGAGCCCTGGATCATTCCGAATCGTGCAATCTTCTGCCCCCAAACAACCCCACTCAAGAGAAATTGTTCTCGTCTTCTCACTTCTTGGAGACTACACAGCTGTTGGGGTCTGAGATGGGCGCTACAAAAGAAGACCAAAAGCAAGATGTGAGAATCCCAAATAAACATCCTCTATCTCAATTTCCTCATCTATAAAATGGGAACAATAATTGTGCCTATGAGATACTAATTATTAAGTGCGGTACAAATCTTAAGGCTTAAGGCTACAGAAATGCTAGCTGCTCTTCTTCTTATTGCTGTTGTTACTATTACTCAGGGATGTTTTGGGGTAGTGCTCAGTGCATGGGGCAACCTAATGGATGTGGGTGTGTGCTGATGAGTTCTTATTTGGCTGCCATCAATAGTACAATCTTTTTACTCATTTACAGTACAAAGGGTCACACTCTAAAGGAGATAAGGATGGCCCCTCTAGGCCCTTCAGGAAACTCACAGTCTAGTAGGTGATTAAGACCTAGAGTCCTTTAAAAAAAGACAAAAAAGGAAAAAAAGAGATAAATGTATGTTTCTTTATTACATGACTCTTAATTATAAATATTTATGATTTTTACACATCCTGAAATTCTTCTTGGGACCCCTGTGAGATCCATGTCTTCTTCTGCCACTCAAAAAGAAAAATGGATTAGTCCTTATTTATGCAACAATCCCATTCTTAACCAAATGGACAAGCCACCCTGTCCTGTACCTTGGACTGTTTAATACATGATAAATTATTATTTTTTAAACTATTTAATGGAGCGTGAAGAACATAATAGAGCTCAGGCCAGATAATTGTTCTCAGATCAATAAAGATAGCAAATGTTTAGTAAACCAATCTCCATGCTAGGCTCCCCAGGTCTCATTTATCCTGATCCTGGCCTTCTGTGCCTATCAATCCAGGGCATATTTAGCCAAAGCAAACATTGGGTGAGCTCTGGAGACATGGTGGCGACAGGGCAACGGGGATAGAAATAGCCTATGGAAGGAAACCACATGAAAAGAAGCTTGAGTGGGCAAATCAGGGCCAGGTGGCTCCCTAATAAACAGCTGGCCATCCTCAGGACCCACTCAAAAAGACATTTTCAAAGGTCTGCTTTGAGAAACTATCCTTGGCACAAGGCCAATTACTACTAAATCTTATGCAAATTGGGAAACATGATCCAGCCTGGGAAGAGGCCCAGAAAGGGTCAGAAGGTTGGCTTCTTTTAAATAAGATCCATTTAAACATATTACCTTCCGGTCCATGGGTTTACATGAGCAAGAAGCATCATGGCTTGGGAGGACCACTGGTCATTGTCACAATAGATTCATCCTTCACGCAAGGATTGGACAAGATGATCTCAAAGGTTCCTTACATCTCTAAGATTCTAGTAATTTAAGGGATGATTGCATCCCAATCTCATTTTAGAGTTTCCTTTTCCCTTTCTACTTTATAGTTGACATTTGCTCACTGACCCCCATAATAACAAGGGTACAACCCCTCATTTGTTCCTTCTAGCCTGTCTTCAAAGCCCTTTACTTTCCCCTTAGTTTATCCAGAAACAGAGCTTGGGTTATTCTTGAAAAGGGTTTCACGAACACTGAAAGGCACAAAAGGAAAAAAAAATCACAGGATCCAGTGGGAAAGATCTTTGAGATCATTCTAGGACAGTGGTTCCCAAACTTTTTTGGCCTACCGCCCCCTTTCCAGAAAAAATATTACTTAGCCCCATGATAAATAAAAAAAAAATTTTAATAGCAATTAATAGGAAAGATAAATGCATCTGCCTGTGGCCATCACCGCCTCCCTAGATCTCTGCAGCACCCACCAGGGGGCAGTGGTGCCCACTTTGGAAATCACTGTTCTAGGAAAACCCAATTTCGTAGACAAGAAAACTGAGGCCCAGAGATGTTACTTGACCAGAGTCTTGAATAGATTTGCAGACCATAGAATGGTTCAGTTCTAGAACATGGAGCTCTTAGTCCAATAGATTTTTGATTTAATCATAAGGTAATGCTTCTTGGATTAAGCAGTGTTATTCCCATCACCCTTGAATATGTCTCTGGTCACTCCATGAGGCCAACTCTCATGTTATCTCAGGAGACAGACCTGTGGAGAATCCACTCCCAACTGTACTCTAAGTGGGTGTTCCAGCTACTCTCCTTATCCAGAGGCAGGGCTCCTCCAAGCCCAGTCATGAACATCTGAGGTCAGGTCCTCTGACCATCATCAGTCTGCCATATTGGCAAGTCTCTTCCCATCAGAAAAACTGTTACAACTCTTTGATGTTACCTGTGTGATGTGTGGCTGTGGACAAGTCATTTCTCCAGAGTCTCTATTTCTTCATTTAGAAAATGATTCTGAGGAAGGCATTCTTGTGAGCCTTTAAAGTGCATTGAAATCTCAGTTACTATTTTTCTTAATCACTGCCTCCCTTCCTTGGAGTCAGATACAATTCCCACCTTGTGAGGAAGCAGTTTTTCATAGTCTATCACTTTGTTCTCCCTGGGCCAAATTCTCAAGCTGGACAGGAGGCAGCAGCTGAAGAGTTTATTGGTTCATGAATGAATATGAATAGATGGTAAATGGATGTGAATGGATAGGAAAGCAATTTGCAAGGGGAATATGGACAGCTATGTGCCATTAACATGATGGGATCCCCTTTCCTTTCCCCAGTATTGATTTATACAAGAAAAAATTCACTTCCCAGGCCTGTCTTTTCCCCAAACCTACCTTTACTGGATGCCAGCACATTTGCCCAACATTTATACTGATCTGCTGGCAACTGTCAGGCTCAGAATGAAAATAATTCCTCCAATTTTCTTCTGCGTTTCAAAGGGACCAAGCAGTCTTTCCCCGACCAACGCAGCCCTCAATAATAGGTGACGAATGTCACAACTTGGACAGAGTACCTCTGAGCCAATTAAAACTTAGATGACTTGCTAGGCACAGGAGGACTTTTAAAGCCAGTTTTGTTTCCCCGAATTGCTCCTAGGAACATTTTCATTCAAAGCGTACCTTCATCCAAAATTCATATTGTCAAGAGTGAGCTTTGTAAGATATGTTAGACTTTTTATGTAATAATAATATCTCACTTGTATAAGTAAAACATGAAGGTTTACAAAGCACATTCCTCTTAACTTATCTGAGAGGATGGTAGTAAAGTTGTATGCCCATTTTATTGATGGATAAACTGAGGCTGAGAGATTAAATGGTTTTGTCAGACTTTTTTTTTTTTTTTAAAACCCTTACCTTCCATCTTAGAATCAATACTGTGTATTGCTTCTAAAGCAGAAGAGCAGTAAGGGCTAGGCAATGGGGGTTAAGTGACTTGCCCAGGGTTACATAGTTAGGAAGTGTCTGAGGTCACATTTGAACCTAGGACCTCCCATCTCTAGACCTGGTTTTCAATCTACTGAGTCACTCAACTGCCCCCAGGATCAGACTTCTTTTTTTTTTAAATTTAATTCTTTTATTGATTAATTAAGAAAACTTTCCCATGGTTACATGATTCATGTTCTTTTCCTCTCCTTCTTCCAACCCCTCTCACATAGCCAACACTCAATTCCACCAGGGTCAGACTTCTAAGATGTTAAAAGTAGGATTTTCTTTTCCCTTTCCTTTGCCTTCTTATATTTAGGGCATATCTAGGGTTGGGCAAATAGGGCTTTTCTTCAGGATGGTGGAATTTAGAGGGTGCTGACAACACTTCCACTTAGTAATATAGAAAACTGAGCTTAGCACCTAGTTAACAAGAATAATTATTAAAAAGGAAACTTACAGGTTGTAATGGTGTAAACCACTGCCTTACATGTGAACTCTATCCCATCTCCCACCAAATGGATCACAGGGTGTTCTCTCCCTATGTCCCAATTGAATTTGGCTTCAAAAGGTAGATTTGAAGATTTATCTTGTCAAGCTTAGACTGGGCATGAAAAATGTTGGTTCAGTGCTTCTCTTCCATGTCCATATCAGTTGTCAATTCTATCAGATTCTACCTTGCTTGCATCCCACCTTTCCTTTCTTTTCCCATAGTCACTTTCTTAGTTGAAATCCTCATTACCTCTTTCCTGGGTTACTGCAATAATCCCTTCCTTCAGACCCCACCCTTTCTAATCCACCATTATCATAATGTCAAAGTAATCTCATTAGAGCAATGGCAATAAGAATAACTAGCACTTATATAGCCCTTTGCAAAGTGCTTTACACACATAATTGCATTTTATCCTCACAACAATTCTAGGCTTAGATTAGTTCCCATCTTGTACTTGGGGAAACTGAATCAAGCAGAAATTAGAATGACTTGCCCAGCTAGGGTTACACAGCGAATAAGTTTAAGACTAGATTTGAACTCAGGTCTTCCTGACACCAGGTCCAGCATTCAATCCACTGTACCACCTAGCTGCCCAATTCATATCTACTGATCCAGTACTTTTTTTAAAACATTGGGTCACTCCTCATTGCTACCCCCCCATTCAACAAATGAAAATTGAGTTCCTCCTGTTTATATGTCTATATTTTGTCTTAGAATAGGATCCAAAGTTGACCTAAAATATGGCTGGCCTCTTCTCTCAGGAAACTTGTTGCCTAGTAGGGGGGAATATGCAGAATAAAATCAGACTCCTAGCTTTGGTATTCAAGGCCTTTCAAAATCTAGTTCCATTCTATCTTTCTAGGCTTATTTAGTCTCATTTCTCTTCCTGAATTTTAAATTCCAGCCCAACCAGACTCTTAGTTGTTCTTCCATGTCATCTTATCCTTCTCTGCTTTTTTTTGGCATTTCCTAACACCTGCCCCATCTTTGTCTTTTGGCATTTGGCCCCTACAGCTCAGATGTCACTTCTTTCTTAAACTTAATCTGTATATAGGATCACAGATTTGGAAATTGAAGGGACCTGAGAGGTCAAACAACCCAACATTCTCAGTTTACAAATGAGGAAATTGAGACCCAGAGAGCTTGTACATAACTTGCCCAATTATCAAATTGTCAAAATTCCATCCATTCATACAACTTGAAGTGTCATAGCCAGGGTGCGAACTCAGGTCCTTAAAGTCTTACACTTGGGTGCAATCAGCTTCACATTACAAGAAAAGGTAGATGTTTCTAGAAGTTAATTAATATGAAAAAAAGATCTGGGTGTTTTAGTGGCACATAAACTCAATATGATGACAGCCAAAAAATATTTAAAACCTTAAAGCAGTCTTCAATTGCATTAAGAGAATTACAGCATCCAGAGCTTTTGCTGTAGAAATAAAGATTGGCATCACCTCCTTTGAGAGTGCAGAACGTGAAAAATCAAGGTTGAGGGCAGGAGAGACTGCTTAGTGAGCTCCGTTTAAGAGAAGTCATACAGCGTTTCTGCAGATGATACAATTTAAAGTACAGAAATAATTGCTTTCCTCTCTTCAAAGTTTAAAATCTCTCCCCCAGGAATGTATTACCAAGCACAAGATCTTTGCTAAGAAGGTTTAGACACAGAAGGAGAACTTTTGAAGCCAAAGAGTGCCTGGCTAATGACTTTATTTGGTATGAAAAATGATGAAACTGTAGAAAAGGTCAACAGCACCTAGGAAAGTCTAAGCATACTTTCCAAATCATATTCTTCTTGATCCTTCCTATAACTTGAGCACTGTAAAAAGATGTAGTTCCTCTGAAAGGTCACCACGGAGGGCCTCCCCTTTCTTGGAAGCAGGAATCCCACTAGGAATGGGATGAGACAGAAAGCGAGTCTCATGACTGGATTTTTCCCATACCACATTGTTGTTATTTTTTGACCTTCATTTTCAAAGAGGACCAGTGACATTAGGAGGTAACGTCTGGAATTGTGCTTGAATTGGATTTAAGTGAGGCAGAGTTGCACAAAGTCTTCAGCTTTTCTTTCTTTTTCAGAGTCATCAAAGTCCCATAGCAAGACAAAAGTCAAGATGATTGATGATGGTCCAGGATACAGCGGATAACCTTGGTGTCTTTGACGTCTTAGCAAGCTCAAAGCGCTCCACAGTGTGTGCTTCAGTCGTCTTCATGGCCATTGAAACAATTTATTCTCATCTGCTAGAGGAAGTCAGCCCACTCTATCACATAAGAACCGTCCATGAAGAGTGAGCCAAAAAAAATCCCTTCCCTTCCTTCGAATGCCAGCAAAATTGGTCATCTGGATTTCCCCGAGAGCCTCCCTGCCAATCAGAACATTACCAAAGAGAACTGGTCAGTGGACTGCCCAGGAACTCATAATCACTCCACCAATAAGCATTCAAGCATCTACTATGTCATTAATTAATTATTAGGCATCTACTTTTGCTAGATTCTGGGGATTCAAAGACAAAAATGAAACTACTCTTGCCCTCAAGAATCTATAGTATATTCTAGTATATATCGCAGATGTCTCCATTTTGAATCACGGAGGTTTATTTTGTTTTAACTCTTGTTCCGTGAAAAATCAACGACAGATATCAAAATCTAGTCAATCTAATTAATTATTGACAGCTAATAATGGATATACTTCCACATCCTTAAATATTTCAGGCAAAGCTTCTGCCCCATGTCGTACCTATAACAATCAGACAATAAACATTTATTAAATACCCATTGTGTGCTAGATTTACTGTGCTAAGTACTAGGGAGGCAAAGGAAGGCAAAAGAAGGTCCCTAAAGTAGGCTTGCGAGACAGGCTGACCTGTAGTATATGACCACACAATACTTGGAGTTTGGAAGATTCGAATCTGAATTCTAACTCAGACATTTCCTAGTTTCGTGTCCAGATGCAGCACTTAACCTTCTCTCTGTCTCACATTCCCTGTCTCTAAAATGATGATGGTAATATCTGTGACTTACTCTAAAGGACCTTTGTGAGGATGAAACAAGATAATCCACATAAAACGTTTTGCACCCCTTAAAGCATTATGGAAATACCCATTATTACAATGATTAGGTTCACAGGTGGATCAGCACCTTGATTTCACACCAGGATGCTAGCCTCAGTTCATATGGCCTAAATCCTTCTGAACTAGTCAGCAGTTCTTGCTTAAACTAATGATTACCCTTGGGAATAGAAGGGTGAGCAGAAATACAAATTATTAATTGGTTCATTGCTCTTTCATCGCAGAAGTAATAGCCCATATTCACTTCATTTTTTTTTTTAACCCTCACCTTCTCTCTTAGAATCTATACAAGTTATCTGTTTCAAGACAGAAGAGTGGTAAGGGCTAGACAACTGAGATTAAGTCACACAGCTAGGAAGTGTCTGAGGTCCCATTCGAACCCAGATCCTGCCACCTAGCTGTCCCTCTATATTCACAATTTTTACAAGGAGACCATAGAGTAGTATTTCTCTCTCTCTCTCTCTCTCTCTCTCTCTCTCTCTCTCTCTCTCTCTCTCTCTCTCTCTCTCTTTCTCTCTTTCTCTCTCTCTCTCTCTCTTTCTCTCTCTCTCTCTCTCTCTCTCTCTCTCAGAGGTGGACACTCAACTCTGGTATATGGTGGATGTCTATAAATAGTTTCTTTAAAAAATTATCTTCTGTCTTAGAATCAATGCTATGTATTGATTTCAAGGCAGAAGAGCAGTAAGGGCTGTGCAATGGGGGTTAAGTGACTTGCCCAGGGTCTAAGACCACATTTGAACCCCAGGACTTTCCATCTCTAGGCCTGGCTCTCCATCCACTGAGCCACCTTATAAATAGTCTCTAATGACAAATAATTATTTAAAAGTATTGAAGCCTAGGAATGGCCAAGTGAATAATCTACTAGAGAGGCAAAGTCCATCCCTATAGATGGAAGAAAGGGAAGGGACTGATGAAAAGACCAAAAAAATATTATTTTTCAAAAGCCAGGTATAATCTGGGAATCAAAATCAGAAGACTGGAAATTTGAGTCTTGGCTCCTAGTTGGGCTAACCTCCTGAGTTTCTTCATTTATAAAATGGAAATAGTTCTTGTATTGATGCTTCTCCCAAAATTGTTGCAATCTTCTGCCTGGACCAAGAAGGCAGAAAAAAAGAGTGATGAATGAATGGTGCAAATTGCCTTTATGATGTGTACTCCATGCCTCAGTGATACTCACCGCCTTATTGTTCCTTGCACAAGACTCTCCATCTCCTGTCTGTCTCCTGTCTTTTGACTTTCAATAATTTCCTGCCTCGCCCCGCCCCCCATTCTTTGACAGCTCTCCTTCCATTTCCCTGCCTCCAGACTTCTCTGATTGGTCTCAGTTCAACCCTTCCTGATCATTTGTAATACTAACACTAGCCATGGAGATTATTTCCAATGGATCCTGTATGCATTATTTTCACATTCCCGTTGTTCTCACTTGTTTCACAACAGCATGCATAGTTGTTCACATATTGTGTCCCTCCCCAGACCCATTAGATTCTAAGCTCCTGGAAGGCAGGGGCTATTTTTGTATTTCCAGGGTTTAGCATAGTGCCTCTTAAGGATAGCTCACATTTATATAATACTTGGTATGTGCCAAGCACTGTGCTTAGTGCTTTACAATGACATCATTTAATCCTCACAACAACCCTGGGAACTACATGGTATCATGATCTCCACTTTACAGTTGGGGAAACTGAGGCATGCAGCAGTTAAGTGTCACAGCAATAAGTGTTTAAGGTTAGATTTTAAATCAGGACTTTCTGACTCCAAGGCCCAATACTCTATCCACTGTGTCACCAGCTGCCTTACTTGGTAAGTGTTTAAAGAAATGATTGTTGACCCATTATAAAAGAAAAAAATCCTAACAATGATTGTGGCTCAAACATGGAAGACATTGTACTGGGGAAGGAATAATTTCCCCCTCAATGGAGGAATTATATTTTTTTGAAACTTTACCTTCTGTCTTAGAATTCACACTAAGGATCAGTTCTAAGGCAGAAGAGCAGTAAGGGCTAGGCAATGGGGATGAAGTGACTTGCCCAGGGTCACACAGTTAGGAAATACCTCAGGGCAGATTTGAACCCAGCTCATCCTCTCTCTAGTCTTGGCTCTCTGTCTCCTGAGCCGCCTAGCTGCCCCAACTGAAGATTTTCAAGCAGACTAGAGAGAGAATCCTTCTGCAGGAATGGGTTAGATGAGACATCTTAAGAGGTCCCTTCCATCTCTGAGAATTGGGATTTGGTGCAACCTGAAATTAGCATATAAACATCATAATGATTATCAAGCTATTGTAGGGCAATCATTATGTATGTGTTAATTATGGTTTTTGTAAAATATTAAAAATTGCCGGCTTGCCAAAGTGTAAAGGGCAGGTACATATCAAGGAACTGTGATTATGTTGGGAAGTCATTAATTAAGGTAAATTATTTTTATGAATAAAAAATACAGTGTGTTGTATTTTTTGACTCAGCTTCACAAATTACAATTGCTTCTTTTCAAGCTAAGCACTGAGGATGGACCACCATATTAATAATACCTCTTTACCCCAAGTAATATAGCAGAAGAGCAAAGCTGAATGAAAGGCTAGTCAAGTCATAGAATGGCAGAGCTAGAAGGGAAACTAGGCCTTTGAACCCAAAGCCTCAGAGCTAGAAGAAGAAACAGTACCTACAACATAGAATGAGAACATTTAGAACACAGATTCAGGGGGGAAAGGGACTTTACCCATTGTCTGGCCCAGCTCTTCAATTTTTCAGAAGGAGAAACTGAGGATAAAAACAGAGAAGTAATTTGCCTACGATCACACAGTGAGTCATAGACAGAGCTGGGACTCTTAACCGTGAATCCAGTGTTCTCCACACTATCCTCCCCACATGTAGCTTTATGACCCAAATCCGTTGGAATGATTATTTAACACAGTAACAATGAAATGCTTCCCGACACTTATCTGCAAAGACACTGCTATAATTAATTTTGCCTTTGCAATGACTGAAAGGTTGGACAATAATTACATGGGGAGAAGGTGAGTCATCTATATTTGGAAGAAAATTTAAAAGCCTCGCCTGCCTATGAACTACAGTATGTCATTATTGTCCTGTCAAATGTCCTGGTTCTTGATTATTGTTTACACTGTAATACCTGAAATTGTACCTCTCATTCGTGGGCCCCAGAAAAACGACCCCAGATTTGAGGCACTCTGAGAGTGAGCAACCATTCAAAATCATAGTTTCAAGCTCCTACTAATGTATTTTTAACAATCAACCAAAGGATATATTAGTAGAAAATAAAATTTATTTAATAAAACAGTACAGCAAATAAAGTGATGAGGAAAGGTGCCTTCATTAAAACAAAGGGCAGATGTATCACTATCCCTGCTTTACTGGAGAGCAAATTGGACCTTTATAAAGGTGAAATGACTCAGCAGAGGTCAATAAATAGAAGAGCCAAGATTTTTCAAGCTAAGTATTGAGAAAGGATTGCCATATGGACTACTACTTTTGGATTCAGGTCTCTGACTTTCAATTATAACATACTTTTTCTTATTTAATTTTTCTTAAATATCAACCCTTCCCAGGGATGTGGTCATATGGTCTGGATGGAACAGAAATGCTCATTTACAGCCAGTATCAGAGAGTTTCTCAAGTTTCCAGGCCTTTTACCTTGAAAGGTATTTGCTTCCACCAGAAAACTCATATGGCAAGACATAAAAATGTCATGTAGAAAAAAGCAGAAGGGGACTCTGAACTATACTGGGTCTTGCAGAGTTGGCAAAACACTGGGAACCTTGCATCTGCCTCTTGGGAAAGTGGGAAGAGAAAGTAAAGCTAAGACTTCATGGTCTAGTAAAGCAGGCATGGATGGGAAAAGAAAAATTATTGTATTGGTCACCAAGAGTAGACTCCAGTGTGAAGATGACCAGGAAGCAGCAGGTGTGGTAGCTGGTGAGTCTACCAGAATCCAACACATGACAGTTATGGTGTCCACCTCCAATGTGTTTTATTAGAGTATTGCATGGAATAAAGTCCTGCTTCTCCTTTACCCATTCTAATTACTTCACTTCCTGTAAGCCTCCAATTCTTTTGGAGGAAAAATGAATTCAACAGGACAACCCCTACCCACCGAGAGCTTTAGCCACCATAGTCTATAAATGGAAGGTGTTTTAATGGCTATTTTCATTTCTAAGTTTCTTGAAGTTGAAATGAAAGAACATGTCTATTAACTAAAATTTGTGACCAAACCTGTTTTGTTAGAGGAGAAAAGGGAAATTAAGTCAAATTTCCTCAACTTAAGGTGTGGTAGATATCAGCCCATTTAAATAATGACTGAGATATACCCACATGCTACTAAGCTGCTCTGAAAAGAAAGACAGACAAACAAATTTAGTAAGGAAAAGATCCAGAAGTAGTGAACAGCTGAAGTTGGTGTTTTGGCTTCGTTGGCACCCATTCAAACTCCTCACTTGGCCACATTGTATTTTCATTTTTTTTCTTCCCCCAAATCTGACTATTAGTTTCCAGAAGTGAGAAGAACCATGTCTTCTTTCCCCTACAGTCCCTAACCCCGAGCCGAACATAGTTACTCAAGACAGATCTGTCAATTGGAAATAACTTGTAATGACTGTGATTCTAGGTTTTTGATGACATAGATGAAAGAGACATATTACTACATTGCAATCTTAGATTATCACAACAAATTATCTGTCAGCAGACTTGAAACATTGATTTCATTATGTCAAACCCACACACACACTCAAAAAAAAATTGAACTAAGTAATAAAGTCCAAATTCTTTGATTTGGCATTCAAAGTCTTTCACAACCTGACTCCAGTCTATTTACCCCATCCAATCTCTACTCCACACCCACCCAGCCTCCCCACTCCCAATGTGCAGGTTCTACTCCATGCTATTCAATAGGAGTTCCGATTAGAAGATACCACCAAACTGGAAAGCCTTAGTGATAGACTTTTAATGTATATCATCCAAGGACCGGTCTAGCTAAGGGCAGACAGGTTCACCCCCAGAAACTGTTCTTCAGATGATAACTTATTTTGGGGCTCCAAAAATATGCGAAGACAAATACTATGGTATCGAGGGGTTGGCATAGGATCATATGGGTGGAAGAAGTGCCTTCGGGATCATGTTGGTATAATCTCATGCAAGAAACCCAACAATCCATATCCTAGGACTGAGACCCACTTACCAAGTTGCTTCTCCTTAGTTTC
Source organism: Gracilinanus agilis (assembly GCF_016433145.1). Lineage (NCBI taxonomy): Eukaryota > Metazoa > Chordata > Mammalia > Didelphimorphia > Didelphidae > Gracilinanus > Gracilinanus agilis. The sequence continues at coordinate 137,591,143 of NC_058130.1, read as the reverse complement.
CACCTTCCATTCCATTCCATGACTGATTTCCATTTTACCCAGTATTCTTAGATTGCCTATAATATCTTTGTTCCTTTTATTCTTTCATTCCTCGGTAATTTATTGAGTACCAGTTGTGGACAATGGCACTGTGGCATGCTTTACAGCAGTGGTGTCAAACTCAAACAGAAACATATCCCTATAGGCTCCGTATTCCGTTAGAAAACCATTAGCATTAGAATTATCTGTGTTGCATCGTGTTTTCATTTATTTCATTAAACACCTTTCCCAATTATATATTTTAATCTAGTTTAGGCTCCACTCTGCCTGTTCTACAGGATAAATGGGATATGGCCTCAATCTTTTGAGATTTGGGGAAAGAAATTAGATATTCAGACTTTCTTTAATACTTTAAGAGATCCTTTTCATCAATGCAGGCATTCCTTACTTTGGTGTAGAGGGCAGCCTCTCTGAAACTTAAGTGATGATGCTCATTATTTGATATGACTAAAACTTTTGTCAGAGGATCAACTTTCAAGCTTCATTGAATTTAGCAAAAGTGGTTCTTACATGATGGATGCTCCCTGAGGCCAAGAATTATTCAGGATTTTTTTGTTGGTTTGTTTTTTTTTTCCTCCCCAGTACCTAGCACAGTACTTTACAGATATGTCCTACAGTCTAAAAACAAATGAACTTTGTTCAGTCTCGGAGACTTCCTTCAAGTTGCTAATTGGCTTATGCCCCAATCCAGAATTTCCCTGTGGAATCTAATATGTAGTTCATACTTAAGTCTCAACAGTCAGAAAACAATGGCCTTTGGCTCCTATGCAAGTAAATAGCACAAAGGATTCATAGTAGTCCATAAGCCATCAAAATAATTGTCCTTCCTTTTCTGGGGGTTTCCCTTTCCCAACCCCTAGACCTACGGAGTCATTCCTCCAAACTCATAATACCATTCTAGTCTGCTGGAAAGTCAACCAATATTTTATGTTAATTCCCAATTTCTCCCTAGAGACCTCTAGACTTATAGTATTACACATAAAACTCACCTAGAATACAATGAAGCATTTGGGATTGATTTTAAGCTAACTCACTGGCCTTCCTCATAGTTTGTATAACTCATGGTAGTAAAGGAGAGCTTATGGCTCCACTTCTCCCCAAGGAAGCTGGATCCAGGAGCTTATCATTGTCTAAAATTCAGCCTCCTCTCTCTAGGAGGTTAGGTCCAAGATTTTTAAGTAGCATTATCCCAAGCATTTCACTCTTTTCTCTAAGTAGTTAGGCCAAGAAACTAGGTGCCATCTAAAAAATCTTGTCACTTCCCCATCATCCCTGGCAACTTTCATCTCCTGAGTAGAGATATTCAATGAGAAACTTAGCATGGGTACCTTCTCTGGGACTAGAAGAAGAGGGTACTAATACTGAAGCAAAGGATTTATTACCAGGGAACAGAGCCTTCTCTTATGTCTTATCTCTGGCCTGTTTTTTATCCTTCTTTGAATCACCTTCTGTCCCCCAAACATACATACATACATACATATATATATATATATATATATATCACAATCAGTGGAGATATGCAGACCTATTAAGGAGACAAAGTCACAAATATGTGTATCTTTTGGCCTTATTATGTTGTCTGTGCTTACTTTGGATGTCTAAGCATATAATAGATGCTTAATGAATATTTGTTGAATTTGAATTTGAATCTCTAGGTTGATATTTGAAGCTTTTCCAACTTAGGAAGACCTACCAGGTCTTAGCTCACCTCCAGATGTCATAGTTTTGAAGAACCCAGAGCTTTCTTCAGTAACATTCGGCAATTCCCTAGGTAAGCAGTCAAAAAATATGAACAGTATTTTCAAAAGAGGAAATACAGGGGCAGCTGGGTAGCTCAGTGGATTGAGAGCCAGGCCTAGAGACGGGAGGTCCTAGGTTCAAATCTGGCCTCAGACACTTCCCAGCTGTGTGACCCTGGGCAAGTCACTTGACCCCCATTGCCTACCCTTACCTCTCTTCCACCAAGGAACTAATACACTGAAGTTAAGGGTTTAAAAATATATATAAAAAAAGAGGAAATACAAACTATTGACAGTTGTAATAGAAATAGCTATCATTTATAAACAATATTTAAATAAGATATATTTAAAATGTACTTTTTGTACCTTTTGTAAGGTACTTTACGAATGTGATTTCACTTATCCTCATAACAACTCTGGGAGGCAGGAGCTATTATTATTCCCATTTTACAGATGAAGACTTTAAGGCATGCAAAGGCTAAATGATTTGTACAGGATCAGATAGCTAAAAATTGCCAGAGACTAGATTTGAATTCATGACTTCCATACTCCAGGTTCAACTGTAACATCTTTAATGAACTGTATTTAAAAATGCTCCCAAGGGGACAGGTAGGTGACTCAGTAGATTGAGAGCCAAGCCTAGAGATGGGAGGTCCTGGGGTCAAATATGAACTCAGATACTTCCTAGCTGTGTGACCCTGGGCAAGTCACTTAAACCCCATTGCCTATCCCTTACCACTCTTCTACCTTGGAACCAATGCACAGTATTGATTCCAAGATGGAAGGTAAAGGTTAAAAAAAAATTAAGAAAAAATTCTCCCAGTTAGAACAATAAAAATAAGCATTTGTTTGTATATTGCTTGAAGGATTTGTGAATAAATAAGAGAGAGAAAAGTATTGTGACATATAAAGTGGATAATTTTGATTACATTAAATTAAAAAGATTTCCTACAAATAAAATTAATGTAACCAAGATTAGAAGGAAAACAGAAAATTGGGGAGATTTTTATAGACAATTTCTTGCATAGAGATCTTCTATCTAAAATATAGAGAGAACTATCAAATTTATGAGTATGAGTCACTCCCCAATTAATAAATGGTCAAAAGATATGAAAAGACAGTGTTTGGATGAAGAAATCAAAGCTATATATAACCATATTTTTAAAAAATGCTTTAAGTCATTATTGATTAGAGAAATATAAATCAAAACAACTCTGAGCTAGCATCTCATACTTGTCAGATTGTCTAAAATGATAAAAGAGAAAAACGACAAATGTTGGGAGGATATGGAAAAATGGGGACACTAATACAGTGTAGATGGAACTGTGAACTAATCCAACCAGTTTGGAGAATAATTTTTAATTTTGCCCAGAGTTAATAAAATTGTGTATACCTTTCAATTCAACAATATCATTATTAGGTTTGTTTACCAAGATGATCAGGGAAAAGAATCATAACCTATATGTTCTAAAATATTTATAATAGCTCTCTTTGTGGTGGCAAAGAACTGGAAATGGAGAGAATGCTTGCCAGTGGGGGAATAGCTAAGCAAGTTGTGGCATATTCAACTGCTTTGTAAGAAATAACGAGCTGGTTGATTTTTTAAAAATGGAAAGATCTACATGAAATTATAAAGTAAAACAAGCAGAACCAAGAAAACATCATATATGACATCAGAAATATTGCTTGAAGAACAACTTGTGTATGTCCACCTCCAGAGAAAGAACTGATAAAAAATAAGCAAGATATAGTTTTATATATACATATATCGTTTTGTCAAATGATTCCTTTTAATGTAGCAAACAACAAATTTTAGGCATTTTAAAATAAAGTTTGTAAAGCATTTACTAGAGATTATCTCATTTGATCCTCACAACAACTCAATGAAATCAGTGCTATTGTTATATCCATATTATAGATAAGCAAGTTATAAAAACAACTTTAAGTTTTCACCTTATACCCACCAGAATGAAAAAGATGACAAAAAGCAAAAATAGTAAATTTTGAGGAGCTGCATAAAGATAGTCATGCTAATGTATTGTCAGAACTGTGATTCCATTCTAGGGGAAAATGGAATTATGCTTTTAAAAATTCACAAATATATATGTATATATATACACCTGTATATATATATATACATATATATATACTACTGTTGGGTATGTATCATAAAGAGGTCAAAGACAGAGAGAAAAAAATCTATGTGTATAAAAATTAATAACCAGCTTTTGTGGTAGCAGAGAATAACATGTCTATTGACTAGAGAATGCCTGAACAAATTATATATGAATGTATGAATTGTACATGAATGTGTACAATAAATTGGATATTAATATATTAATAGGATGGAATATTATTGTGCCACAAGAAGTAATACATATGAAGAGTTCAAATTAATTTAGGAAGATTTGTATGAACTGATGCAAAGTGAAGTATGTAAGACAAGAGCAATTTACATGATGACCACAATAAATGAGAGGAAAAACAGCAATGAAACATTCACAATCTAAACAATCTGAACAAATTACCATGAACATTTTTCACTGAAGTCACCAATTGTGACTTCAGAGGACTGCTGATGAAGCTTGTCTCTCTCTAAACTTTTGGGACAGATATGTAGGAATAAGGTGTATATTATCAGATATGGCCAACGTTTGTTCTGCTTACTTAACTAGGTTTATTTGTTACATGGGAGGACCATTGAGATATTTGTTGTGAGGGAGGGTCATTGGAAAGTGATACACGTGTGGGTGGAAGAACAACAAAAAAAGAGATAAGAAACCAAGATGGCGCATGGTACTTTAGTGGAAGAAGATATACACTTGGATAATTATGAGATAGGGCATGGAAGATCACTGCTAAAATATAAATGTTCCCTGGAGAAGAAATCCACATTAAGCTAATGTTAGTTATTAACCCCTCTGCATGAATTAGTTAATGGGGTTATCCTGAACATAGAAGACAGCTATGAAGAATATGCCCTGGAAATGGGTCAGCAAACCATGAGGAATTATAAAGATCCTTGGGAAAAGGGAAAGGCAAAAATGGGTCGTGGGCCTCTGCAAGGGTTGTTCTATGCCTTGCTTATAGAACAGAGGAGAGGAATTAACAAGCTGTGTCTATATTGAGGGTCTTAATATGCTTTTTTTTTTTCCCCAGGTGGGATAGCACTCCTTCCTGTAGTTGTCAGGCTTTGGAGCCCACTTAGGGGGCAGTGCACTCTCCTGGTTGGAATTTAATGTAAGCTACAAATTGATCCATACCATTTTCTTCCCATCCACAGTCCTTCTGAGTTCAATTCTAAAGAACTGCCCATTTGGCAACAAATACTGGGAAACAAATTACCATGCAAATTTTTCACTTGAGAAATCAAAAGCTTGCATTTTATGTTCAATAAAAGGGAAATCCCTTGAATACATTTGACTTACATGTGTAAAGTTGTGCATTTTGCAGTTATTCTACCATCTAATTGCCACTTAAGTGTCGTCATAAATCTCACATTTTATGGGCTAAGATTATGCACATTTTGGAGAAGAGCTTTTTAAATTTTATTCTCTGACAAGTGAAAGAGTAAGAGCATAACTCCCTACCTTAGCATTCAAGGCCATTTTGCCTGGAAGTCCTACAAATAGGTCCTTTCTTGGAAGTTAAGTGAGCATTTCCCTTTCATTATGGTTTCTAGGATAGATGAAAAGCTAATATTTTCTCCAGTGCCTTACTTTCCCTTTGTAAAGTACAGTGGGAGATTTGCAGAAAATTCACAACCTATACCCCCAATGCATTGCCATGTTTTGGGGTTGCTTTTGATCCTGGGATGAAAATTCCATTTTCACCTTTGACGTTGAATCAACTTCAAAGGCTGTTATCAGATCATTTGGGGGTATTCCATCCATTCTCTCCATGGCAAAGAAGGTAAACCCTCGATTCCTCTCTGCATCCTCTACAGATGATCCACAAGAACTCTTTCTCTTGTTCCTTAAACTTTTCACAAGTGCCAAGAAAGTACCTGAGCCAGGAATCTGTTGTTTTTGCTATGTGGCTGCCCTAGTCTTTTGTTTAACAGATGTCCTTGATGAAATCTTTCCCTCAGAATAAGCCACTATTGGCCATATTCTACAGTTGAAAAAACCCTACCTCTGTTCTTTCCATTGCCTTTTGTTTCACATTTTATTATTTTTATTTTCTTATGACTGTGTGGTTCCATGATTCATAGTCTTGGAGCATCACTGAAAGGGCAACAGTGTCCAAAGGAAAAGATGGGCTTTTAAAACAGTTGACAATCTTCCTTCTTTACACAACACAATCTCCCAAGTATGATATGATCCAATTTCCACATTCCAAATCTAAGTTCAGCTCATCATCCTTCAAAAGTGTCTGCCCAAGATATATATCCTGATGGACCATCTCAAGGACTTCCCATTCATCTGCATATGAGTAATCTGGGCAAAATGCTTTTTTTCCCCTAAGAGATAGATAATGCACCTATGAAGTCAACATCTTTTCTGCAAATCATGGTCTTAGAGCAGTGGTATCAAACTCAAAAAGAAATGTATGCCACCAATCAATATATAAGAATCCCTATTAGTTGCATGTTGACTTAGTTTTAAATTATTCATTTTATTGATTTTTTATTTATTTAGTGAAGTATTTCCCAATTACATTTTAATCTGGTTCAAAACTAGTAGTGTTGTAAGCAGAACCCTGTATTTCAAAAATCTGACTAATACACTAAGAACGCTCTTGGCAAGGTGATTTGTCCAGAGATCACAGAGTCAGTATGGGTCAGAGGTAAGACTTGAACCCTGTCTGGTTTTCCTGGATTTGAATGATTGAATTTGAACCATTGAATACCAATGATGATAAACCTATGGCCTGGGTGCCAAAGATGGCAGACAGAGTGTTTTCTGTGGGCATGTGGCCACCCTCCCTCCCCAACCCCAGAGTTTGTTACTAGAAAGGCAGAGGGACTCGGATGGAGCTGCTCCCTACTCCCTCTCCACCATTCCTGAGGACATTTTTTCACATCACCAGCCTCCTTGCCCAGTAGCCCAATGGGAGTGCACAGGGGTAAGGTGGGCAGCTCACAGGTGGCAGAACTGGAGGCAAGTGGAGCTCTCGGGTCACTCCCCTCTTCCTCTCTACGATCCCTGAGGACACCCATCATTTCACCCATCCTTTTGCCCGGCAACCCAATGGGAGTACTTTCTCCCTCCCTTGTTTTGGGTAAGGGTGGAGGGCAGGGGTTACACCTGGCACTTGGTCTCTGGGGGGGGCAGACACAGCACTCGACCTGGGGAGGTAGAGTTGGGGTGGTGCCTGGAAATCCATCTCTGAAAGGTTCACCATCACTGTACTATACTATGTGTGTGAATGGCCAAGTCATGGATCTCACCCATCAGCCCAATGTGACTTACAAATCCAGAGAAGCTCCCAATCTGTTGGTAGATTTGCTTTTGAATTCTGAGCAGGACAGCTTCCATGACCCTCTTTGCCTCCTGTTTAAGGGTGCCCAGGGAGCAGGGCAGCATTGTCAAGTAAAAAGGAATAGCTATAAAGATCGAGTCACTTTGACCCTCTGAGTGGGTTACTGAAGTGGCAATGTGGTACCAGTTAGTATGCCATCAGATTAGTCATGGTCTTGGGGTTCTTAAAAACTCACTTAATGAATACATTTTCTTTTTGCCAGAGTTATTAGACTCTGGTTTATCAGAGGAGTTCCCAAGATAGATTTTACCTAGATTTTAGCAAAATAAAGTATTGGTTCAGCATTTGTAAATGAGATGGAGAGATGTGGGCTAGATAATAGTGCAGTCTGAAGGTCTTGGAATTAGTGGATTTGGGTGACAAGGATGACTTCTAGGGGAGGCACTAGACTTGTGCTTGGCCTTGTGCTTTCTAACATTTTTGTCAACAAATCGGATAAAGGCATAGGTGGCGATAGCTATCAAAATTTTTGGATGACACAACACAGAAAAGCATAATTATACTGGATGACATAATCAGGACAGGCTAGAATATTGGGGCAAATCTAATAAAATAAGATTTCCCGAGAATAAATATCAAGTCTTAACTTGGGTTAAAAATTTTAACTCCATAAATACAAGACAATAGTGGCATTATTAGATAGTATCTTGTCTGAAAGAGATCTCAGGGTTCTAGTGGACCATAAGTTCAATAAGCTTATGTGTATCAAAGGCAAGACTTAAACTCAGTTTTTCCTGACTTATGCTTGTGTATGTTTATAGGTTATATACATATGCAGATAAAAGATACAGTAATATTTTGTGTGTATATTATACACACATCTATATGTATATGCCTGTGTGTGTGCATACACACATGCACATGTACATGCACACACACACACAGAGCATAGAGCCAGGATTGAAAATCATACTCTGAGAACCAGTTGAAGGACCTGGGAATAATTAGTCTGGAGGAAAAGAAGATTTGAAGCCCAACAACATCTGGTCTTCTTCACAAATTTCTCTATAGTTGCATCAAGCCCCACATAGGCAATGAGCTGAAGAATCAGGATTTAAACCCAGTTATTCTAATCCCAGAGGTAGTGCCTTTTCCCTTATATCACACTCTGGAAGATCTAAAATGTTAATGAGTCAAGAGAGGAGTAGGAGGAGGTTGGCCTTCTGTTTTCTACTTTGCTCCCGAGTCCAGAACCAAGGCACAATGCCAGGCTAGTCTTATATCTGTTTGTTTTATGACCAATGGGGCCTATTACTCCCCCTTAAGGACCTTCTGTGGCTCCCCATTACCTCTAGGATAAAGTAGTAATGATGTAGTGGTGAGAACATTGAACTTAGAGTCAAAAGCAAGGAACTGGAGTTCAAATCCTATCTCTTGCCCTAAATTTGGGGCATTCTTTTCATTCATGATTTCTTTTCCCATTATATAAAATTAAATTAGATGTCCTTGCTATTAGCTCTAACTCTGATCTGGCCCCAACTTTGGCTTCCTCAATCTTCCACATTTTCTCTCATTGCTACACAAATACATTTTGTGTTCCCGTAAGTCTTTCCCTTCATTATCCTCCACATTGGCCTTCCTCTCTCCTTACCTTTACGCCCACATTACTTTTTTTTTTTTTTAACTCTTACCTTCCATCTTAGAATCAATACCGTGTATTGGTTCTAAGGCAGAAGAGTGGTAAGGGCTAAGCAATGGGGTTAAGAGACTTGCCCAGGATCACACAGCTAGGAAGTACCTAAGGTCAGATTTGAACCCAGGACCTCCTGTCTTTGGACCTGACTCTCAGAGATACACTGAGTCACCCAGCTGCCCCCACATGCACTACTTTGGAGGACTGTAATGATCTTACCCATCTTTTCAAAATCTTATCCATGACCCACCCAAGTCCCCCCAGATCTCATTCCTCTAACCTGCAATGTGCTCCCTCTCCTCTGAGCTTAGCACTCAGCCGTTATCATAGTCTTGTGCATAGTAAATGTTTGATATGTTTCTTAAATTAAGTTGAACTCTTCTAGAACAAGAGTTCTGTCTGCTCTGCACAGCAGAAGACTTAATTATCTTCTCTCTTATTTCCTGTGTGGGTCCCGTTTCCCTCGCCAGTCTATGAATCATCCCCTCTGAAAACCAAACAATCAAAGAAATGGGAAACAAAGATTCCTCCCCATTCTTTGGAACTGAAGGCATAACTGCATTCTGAATAGCCCTCTTCTCTCACTATCCATGCAATTGGCTTCCCCAGCCAATACATATGACTCTTTTTGGCCAATCAGAAAACTCAAGTATTTTAGGGAAACACAGTGATTTTAATGTTACATGGAAATCTCTCCTGGGTATATAATGTAGTTCATTGATTCACTTATTCATTCAATCAGCAAGCATTATTAAATGTCTACTATGTTCATGTCCTTTGCTGGTTCCTAGGCATACAAAGACTTTTTAAAAAATAGTCCTTTCCCTGTGGAACTTAGAGTCTAATAAGGAATTGACAATATTCTAGGAAAGTAGACTTTGAACAAGACCTTTCTGACTAAAACTCAGTGATTGCAGTACTGTTGAAATAAAAAAGAACCCTTGTCTCTGACATCATTTCTATGCCTAGGTTAAGTAGAGTTTTGACTATGAATGGGCTAGAGCTAATTCTATTTACACATCTCTACTTCAGAATTCCATATTATCAGGTTCTAGTCCCACATGACATCTATGTGACTTTAAACAATTTACTTGACCTCCATAGGCCTCAGTTTCTTTATTTATAAGATTTTAGTTTTAGGCCTAGATTTCTAAAAGTTTCTTTCAGCTCTAACATTGTGACATATATGAATTGGGACAGACAGAATCAGGAACAGGAAAAATGAAAGTGGGTTCAGGGGTTATTTCTTCCTAGCTAAAATGAAACATATGAAAAATTTTCCTTCATTGCCAGTGCTAATGTTTTATGAATGTTCATCGGTTCTCTTGGGAATGGGGCAAAAGGGTTGAGGAGAGACCAGGTAACAAGGAAATGAAAAAGAAGTTGAAGAGAGATTAAGATTTGGACTCTTTAAAAAAAAATGTGCCTCTCTGGAAATTGCAAAACAGAGTGTGAGTTCTTAGCACTACTGAAAAAGGCTAGCATTGGACTCTTACACAATAACCAAATGGAGGGTGATATGAAGTTTACTAGGAAAACCACTACATCTAAAAATATTCCACAACTCAATGCATCTTTCAAGGTCTTGGGGTCCTAGCCTAGTATGGCAGGAAAGATGTTGGGAGGAGAGCTAGACCTTGGTCTGAATCACAGCTCATCCATTTAGTAAGCTATATGACACTGGGCAAGTCTCTTTCTCCTTTGTGTCTCCTTTTTCTCCTCTATAAAGAAAGAAACTTAAATGTCAGGGATTCTTAACCTGGTTTCCATAAACTTGTTTTATTTTTAAAAATATTTTCATAACTCTTTCAATATAATTGGTTTCCTTTGTAAACTAGATAACGTGGAAGCTGGAGTATTGGTCTTGGTGATAAGAAGACCCGATTTCAAATGCAGCTTCAAATACTCGGATAGTTCTGCCACCTGGAACAGGTCCCTCAACCTTCTATCTGCCTCCTATAAAATGGCCATCATGATAGCATCTGCCTCCCAGGGTTGTTATGAAGCTCAAATGAGATTATTATTTATAAAGCGTTTTGCAAAGCACTATATAACTCTTAGAGGTAGCTATTCAATATATTTTGTGCTATGCCATTGAAACCTCTGCTCTGAAAAAGTGTCCACAGGGCTTAATTCACCAGACTGCCAAAATAAAGATTCAGAATTTCTGGACTAGATAACCATTAAGTTCCTTTCCAGCTCTAACATTCTATGCTTCACTGTTGCTGATTCCAGGCCCTCTTCTTTCTTCCTTGACCCCTGAAAGGGATTTGATTTTACCTGCTCTGAACCTTCCTAACATTTCATCCCTTTCTCTTTTACTCATTCAATTCTGCCTTATGCCCTATTGCTCTTTGTACCCAAGTGTGACCTCCTTGACTAAGCTGAGCATTCTTTTGGCCTTAAGTTAACTATAAACTCATTATTTCCTCAGTCTTTCAAGAAGCATCCAACAACCTCATCCTAGGGACGAATGTGACCCATGCAAGTTAAATGACTTGGGCAAGGTCACACAAGTAGTGAGGGGTAGAACCAGGATTTTTTTAACTCTTACCTTACAACCTAGAATCAATACTATGTATTGGTTCCAAGGCAGAAGGACAGTAAGGGCTGGGCAATGGGTGTTAAGTAACTTGCCCAGGGACACACAGCTAGGAAGTGTCTGAGATCATATTTGAACCCAGGATCTCACATCTCTAGGTCTGGTTCTCAATCCACTGAGCCACCTAGCTGCCCTCAAGAACTAGGATTTGAATCTTCTATTTCCAGGTCAAAGTCTTTCTGTTTCCTTCTGTTTCTAGATTAAATTCTCTCTTTCCATTGGACCACACTTTTTCATCTATCTGCCCTGGTGAAGTGGTCAGACTCAAATATGATCTCTAATAATCCTCCCAAATTCTAATTAATTATGACCTGTGCAAGTTTCCCAGTGAGTCAGTGAATAAACCATCAAATATTAGAGCTAGAAGGAGTCTTATGGAGCTTCTAATCTAATTACCTCAATGCAGCATGTAAGACCAGAGCAGAGGTTTCTAGATTCCTGGTTTAAAGTTTTTCTACTGTCCTGTATTATCACTCCACGAATCCATGACTAATTGGAATAGACTCCCAAGACTGACCCCAGCCAGCGTCTATGGTTGTCCCTGTTCCTGCCCCTTGGAGACTCAGGAAGGAGATTGGGCAAGCTGCGGGGGAGTCATCCCTGGAACCCAGCCTGGGACAGGCAGTGCTCTGGGCTCTGTTTTCTCACTCTGCCTGAGACGTGCACAGAGCTTCGAAGGTGGTCCTCACATCTTTCCAGTATATATGAGAAGTCAGGATTACTGGCTGAGTCATGGTGGGCAGAGAAAAACACAGATAAGTCAGCCTGACAATCTGATCCATGCCAAATCTCAACTCTCCAATTGCCACAAATCTAACCACAGCTATGAGTGGTGCCAAATTCCAGTTGAGTGAACTTCAACCTTTTTCTCTGAATTTCTTATCATGTAGGCTCTTCAACCCACAAAGGTCAATCTATGAAACCCCAAGAAGAGCTTTAAAGGCATCCACTCTCTGTGCTAAGAACAACCCAAAGTCCAGATCCAAGACCACCGGACAGACCCCAAAATGATGTGAGCTCAGTGAGAGCATCCCAGAGGACTATGGGAACCGCCTTGCACTCCCTTTGTTGGATTTTGTGCTAGGAAAGAGAACCTTTGAGGACTATGAAAAGTTAAGCAATCAATCAACCATCCTAGTAAATGAGAAAATGAGACCAGATATTCCTGAGTGCATTAAACTAACTAGAGTTGACAAAAATATACTCACCCTCCTCACACCCACTAGAAAATAAATCAGCTTTAAGGGCAGACTTCATTTCACTTTTCTATATTGAATATATTTAGTGTACAGTGTATGATCATAGCTTGTTAGGTGGAGGAAATCCTCTGCTCTCCATATCAGTATCTTCCCTTCCATCCTTATATTTATTCCTTAGGTGCACCTTAAATCTCACTTTTTTCAGGAAAACTGCCTTGACCTCCCTGTTCCAGAGTATTTGTTAATTAATGTCAGGGCAACTAGGTAGCACAATGGATGGAGTGCCAGGCCTGGTGTTGGGAAGACCTGGGTTCAAATCTGAACTCAGATACTTCCTAGCTGTGTGAGCCTAGGCAAGTCACTTAACCCCCATTGCAGCTCTCATTGCTCTTTTGTCTTAGAATCTATACTAAAACAGAAGGCTTGAGTTTTTAAAAATACATAATAGTTAATGCCAAAATCCTATGATATTTACTGTTCCTCTAACATTGCTTTCCCCTCTGTGTGTGGATTATTCTTCCCCAAAATACTGTGAAGGCAAAATCAGTGTCTATGTGTCTTCTTTATTTGTCCTTTGCCCACCCCTGACTTTGCTCCTAACACCACAGAGTATTTTGGTTAAAATATTGACCTTGGAGGCATGGAAAACTGGGGCTGGATTCAAATCCTGTTTCTGACACTGACTAGGTATTTCACTATGAGCAAGCCATTAACTGTTCTGAAGCTCAGTTTCCTTATCCATAAAACGAGGGAATTAGAGTAGATGACCTCTAAGGTCCTTTCCAATTTTAAATCTAGGATCTTGTGACCCTTTCTTAACATACTCCATTCCACAGATCCTCCCACTGGACTGGCTTCATAGGAGATCTTCAAAGATTCCATTTAGAGTCATGGAATCATAGGACATGGAATGTTAACATTAGCAGGAACATTAGAACAAAGAATATTAACAGGGAATGGGGACTCGGCCTAAAATGCTAGAATCGTAAAGGGCGTAAGAGATCATCTAGTCCAAGGGTTCTTCACCTTTTATTTGTAAGAGGGACCCTTTCAGCAGTCTAATGGAAGCCTTTGGAGGTCTATATGAAACAAAATATAGAGAATTACTAAGGAAACAAATTGTCAAAATAAAGATGCCATTTCCCCCATTCATGCTCATGAACAGTCTGAAATCTATCCATGTTTCCCAGGACCCCAAGTCAAGAACCTCTGATCTATTCCCAATGCATAATCTTAAAGATGGGGGAAATAAAATAGTGATTCCTCACCTAGTGCAGGAGTGATGTTCCAGAGGCCCCTGCTGTGATAGGCGAAAATCTGCAAAGTAGCGGCGTTATATTTATTTTATTATTTTTATATATTTTAAGCCTTTATAAATCCTTCCCATTCTCCTATAAACCTTTTTCACCCTCTTATTAACCTACAGTTGTTGAGCCAGTCAGTGCCCAGGATAGAGACTACAGCACTGTGGTTGGTCGCCTTTCATTCCATCAGCCATAATAAGTGTAACTCCACCATACAGAATTAGCTTTTTTTTTTTAAACTTTGATTCAGTGAAGCCTCTATAAGTCAACCATGGTATAGAAAGGGAAGATGATTTGTCCAAGGTCATATGGGCTTTCTTGGAGCCCCTAATCACAATGGCTTACACTGTAGGTTTATGTGTACTTGTCTTATCTCCTAGTCCCATGTTGGTGAAGGCATGGCACATGTGTGCCAGTGTGCCAGAGGGGGCTGCTCCCTTCCCCTCTCCACAGCATCCAAAAACATTTTTATATGCCCTGCCCCTCCACCCAGCAGCCCCACGCAAACATTTCTTCCCTTTGCTGTCTGGGGTGATGCCGGTGGCTGAAGGTGCAGTTTGGACATTCAGTCTCTAAAAGGTTTGCCAATGCTGCCTTAGACCACATATATTAATTTACAATCTAAATTTCAGACCCAAGAAATAAGAGAGGGGAAAAGCTGCCACAACACTTCATTTTAGTATTTATTTATGATATTGTCATTTTTTTTTTTAAAAAACAAACATCCAGGTTGGGAATGGTAATGCTCAGACTTCCATCTGGCCATGCCCTTTTCTGCCTCTTACTTTCTCTTTTGTAATCCTTTTTGCTCTCATCACGGTTTCCCTTCTCTTACCTCCTTTCTTTTCTCCTGCAAGTTCCCTAAGGACAGAATTATATCCTTCCTCCATCACTCAATTCTAGGTCCTTGACACTGTCAGTATTCAATAACTGTTTGTTGAATCAAATTGAATTATAGTCAAGTAACTCATTAATTCAGAAATTTACTAATTCTGTCAATTCAACTGATTGACAGAAGTTGGAAGGTACTTGGTAGTACTGGGAGCCAAAAAAAAAATACTAAAGCCCTGGGGGTTGTTGCTATCTTTGCAAATAACCAGGACAAAATGTTTCTCCCATCCTCTAGTCCTCAATTTCCTCCTCTGTAGAATGGGTATAATAATCCTTGCACTGAATGAATCAAGTAAAGTATTATGATTCCCATTTTATCCATGAGGTAACTGAGAACTAGAGAAAAAGAGACACAATCTTGAGTCACACAGTAAGCTCCTCTAGGCTGCCATTGGAGAAGAAATAAAAGCAAAACCACATAACAATGTCAGAGCAAATCTAGAGATAAGCGGGAAAAGGAGGTTATTTTTTATTTTGTTGTTGTTGTTGTTTGTTTGTTTGTTTGCTTGTTTGTTTAAACCCTTACCTTCTGTCTTGGAGCCAATATGGTGTATTGGCTCCAAGGCAGAAGAGTGGTAAGGGTAGGCAATGGGGATCAAGTGACTTGCCCAGGGTCATGAAAAAGGAGTTTATCCAAGGTCACATATCCAGCTTGCCATTAAGGGCTGAACATTTTCTTTGTAAGTGATACTGTCTCCCTTTGCTGTAAAGAATTTGTCACTCACCTTTGTGGGGTGTGAGGAGGTCAATTATCACTTCTTTTCACAGCTAAAGAGAGGGAGTAACAGAGGAAGGAAATCTCATTTACATCATCCATGATTTCTTCTCACCATAGGAAGGGGCTTGCTGAATAAGGCCATTCATTCATTCAGCCATTCATTCAACAAAAGTATAATAAATTCTTTCTCTGTGCTGAGTACCAGGGGTTGAAACCTAGGGGGAGATACCAACTCAGAATAAGAAAGTCTCACTACCTTCACATAATGTGGATGATGTCTTCCCTTGTGCCCGAATTGGGTTTAAGTGAAGCAGCGTTGGACAAGGGCATCAGCTTTACTCTTTTCCAAAGAACCTGGGATGTAGTGGATGACCTTGTTGTCTTCAATGTCTGGCCAAACTCTAAGCACTTCACAGCTCCTGCTTCAGTTGCCTTCACCAATTTTGGGAGCTGTACTGAGGTGAACAAGCACAATGCTAAGGAAGTCAAGGCTCAGGCCAATTTGAAGCATGATAAGGCTGGAAATGTGGGGGACGGAGCCTAATTCCCTGAATATTAGGCAGAGAAGTATGAATTTTTCTCAGATAACACGGGGGTAATGAGAGTTTTGAACAGAGGAATGCTGGGACTGGATATATTTGTAAGAAAGATCATTCTGGTCATGGATGAAAGATGGACTGGAGATGGGAAAATGAGGGAAGTAAGTCATGCTAATAAACTTGTCATAATTCAGGGGATGGTAATGAGGCTTTGTCCCAGAATGATGGCAGAAGAAATAAAGAGAAAGTGTTAACATGAGCGATGTTGTGAAGGCCAAAACCACAGTTTTTGTAATTGATTGAAATCTAAGATATGAAGAAGAGTGGGAAGATCCAGATACAAAGTGCCAAAGATATGATATGAGATCCTGTAAGAATGGTGGCTCCAAAAGAAGGAACTGTAAAATCAAAGAGAAAACATGGTTTAGGGGGAAAGAGAATGAACACTATTTCATATATGATGAGTTTCAGTTGGCAGTGGAACATCCCAATGACAAAATGTAATAGGTGGTTGGAGATACAGTTCTGGTGCTCCTAAGAGAGGTCAAGGCTATCAATAGAGATTTGTAGGTCTTCTTCCTGGTTGAAATCATTGGCAGTCCATGGGGACACCAAAAAACAAAAAACAAAAAACAAACAACAACAACAACAAAAAAAAACACCAGCTATTATTTGCCCATAATAATGCAGAAAGAGAAGAAACAAAAAAGAACATCAAGGAAATCCATCTTAAAGGATGAAAGCTGAAGAGGTCATGAAAGAGATGGAAGTAGGAGGAGAGGAAAGAATACATGAGGACTCAAAAGCCAATAGACAGTATCCAATGGGAGGGAGGGATCAATATTGTCAAAATCTGTGGAGAGAACAAAGGAGGGTGAGGTCCCAAAAGCAATGTTTGGCAAATCAGTCATTGGAGACTTTAAGTCAATGATTCCCAAAGTGGGCACCATCGCCCCCTGGTGGCTGCTGCAGCAATCCAAGGAGGCAGTGATGGCCACAGGTGCATTTATCCTTCCTATTAATTGCTATTAAATTTTTTTAAAAATTAATTTCCAGGGGGCTAAGTAATATTTTTTTTTTCTGGAAAGGGGGTGGTAGGCCAAAAAAGTTTGGGAATCACTGCTTTAGGCAATGCTCTAACATTCCTTTCTGTGTGTGACCTGCACCTCATTGGTGGTCTGGTGAAGGCTATGGATCCTTTCTATTTTTAGGTTTTTAAATGCATGCTATAAAATAGATATAGGTGTGAAGAACACCAATTATATCAAAATGCAATTATCAATTATTTTTTTCAGGCAAGTGCGTGGACTGGTCATCAGTTAAAAACTCCTGGTTTAAGAGGGAACAATTTCAACTAAAATTGCTATCCAGTTACAAGTAGTGATTTTACTACCTAGCTGACAGGATTGCAATAGAGTAAGGTGAATTACCGTCATCATTAGAAACATCAGAACAAAGAACTAGAGCCAGTAGGGGCTGACCCCCCTGCTTTGTAAATAAGAAACCAGAGACTCAGAAAGGTTAGATGATTTGCTTGATGGTTGATGAGGGTACACGCCTGATTACAGAGGGATGAGGAGAGCGTGGAGAGCGAGCAAATGAAAGCATCAAGTATACACAGTTCATTTAAGAATTTAGAAGTGAAAGGCAGCAGAGATGGAATAGAAGGCAGAAGGGCTAGAAAGCTCACAGGAAAGCGGTTTGTGCGACTGAGGAAAACTAAGCTTGTTTGCAGGCAAATGGGCAGGAAACTGGTGAGAAAGAGAAAATGAAAATCTAGCAGAAGGGGATTAGGGCAAGGACCAGGTCCTGGGAGAGACGGACAGGGAGGGATTAGCTTTAGCAAAGGGAAGGACTCTCTCTTCTGTGATTGGAGGGAAGTCGGAGCCAGAGCGCTATGATGCTGAGAAGTTTCGAGGCGCTGGAGGGAGGGGGTGGTGGAGAAAGTTCCCAGCTGAAGACATTCATCTTCTCCCAGATGTGGGAGGCAGGGTTATTTGCTCGAACTGTTGGGGGGCAGAAAAAAGAAAAGGTTTGAAACAATTGCTGCAGGGAATGACATAGAGAGCCAATAAGGAGAGTGGAGCATGGTGGAGCAGGAGTAATGATAATAGCTTCCATTTATTCAGCACTTTAAGGTTTGCAAAGAGATTATATACATTATCTCATTTGAGTCTCAAGGCAGCCCTGTGCTATTATAATCCCCATTTCAGGGCAGAGTGAGGGCAGAGAAGGGAGAACTGAGACTCAGAGAGATTATGTCATTGCCACGGGGTCACGCAGCGAGGATCTGGTCTCCCTGTCTCCTTGTCCAGAACTTACGCTAGTGCTGGGATCTGGAAGTCCTCTCAAATCCTGCCTCCGAAATTTGATAGCTGTATGCCAATCGGTGAGTCTGTAAAATGGGAATAATAATGATGGTGAAAATATAATGACTACCTCACAGGGTTGTCGGGAGAACCAAGTGAGATAATATCCGGGAAAAGTGCTTTACACACTTTGTAGCTTTATGTGAACATCAGCTATTATTGTTAGTGAGTGAAGTCCTCCTCATTTTCAGGGCAGCGAGGTGGCCTAAAATCCGGGTGACTTGTGTTCAAACCCAACCTCAGACATTTACTAGTTATGTGACACTGAGCAACTCATTTAAGCGCTATTTGCCTCAGTTTCCTCATCTATAAAATGAGGATAATAAAAACATCTACATCCCAGGGTCATTGTGAGGATCAGATAAGATAATAATTACAAAATACACAGCATAATGTCTGATCCATAGGTTGCTATTATTATTTTATGATTTCTTCCAGTTATTCTGACATCTTGTTAATTTTTAAATTTTTTTTAAAGTATTTAATTAATTAATTTTGGATATTTTCCCATGGTTACATAATTTATGTTCTTTCCAACCCCACTCCCATAGGCAACGAGCCATTCCACTGGGTTTTACATGTGTCATTGATCATATTTTTTATTTTTTAGTTTAATTTTTTAATTTAATGGGGCAACAAGGTGGCACAGTAAAGTGCTAGACCTGGAGTCAGGAAGACCTGAATTAAAAGCCAGCCAGACACTTACTAGCCGAATGACTCTGGCCAAGTCACTTAACCTTGTTTGCCTCATTTTCCTCATCTGCAAGATGAGCTAGAGAAGGAAATGGCAAATCACTCTAGTATCTTTGCTAAGAAAATCACAAAGGGGGGTTATAAAGAATCAGACAAAAAGAAAACAACATCAACAGACTAAACTCAAAATACTTTATCAAGTTTTACCAAGGTATTTACTTTGTCCTTATTCCTATAATAGGAACAGACAAGAAACAGAAATGGGTTGTCTGGTAGCTTATGGTATGAGGGAGACATTGGAAAAGCTCCCATTTCTCTACCTCCTTTATGGGTCAAGCTTATATCTGGTCAAAGAGATGGAACTCAAGAAAAACAGACTATTCATAAATTCAAGAGGAATTTAGAGACGGAGGGGATGGGGATGAACATTGATCTGAGTCATCATAAGTAAGAATTAGATGCTGAAATTATACTCTCTTGCCTGGTCCTAATAAATGTTTAGCAATCAGATTTCTGAAAAACATGACATATTTTGATATTTAATCTGTATTGTTAACTTGTTTTTATAAGCAAGGTTACCTTCCATCTTAGAATCAATATTGTATATCAGTTCCAGGGCAGAAGAGGGCTAGATAATAGGGGTTAAGTGACTTGCCCAGGGTCACACACCTAGGATGTGTCTGAGGACAGATTTGACTCTAGGACCTCCCATTTCTAGGCCTGGCTTTTAATACACTCAGCTTCCCCCTGTATTATTAACTTTTGATCCATCCCTTTCTTCAGCTGAGACCATCAACAAAACAATAAATCAAGCTGTGTTTTATAGCGTATATTGATTTCTGAGGTGTAAACACACTGAAAAATTAAAAAAAAATTAGTTTTCAGCATGAATCTTGTAACCATGGAAATATATTCTAAATTAATTAATTAAATAAAATTTTCTGTTAAAAAAATAGAAGAGAGTAGCCTTGGCCTGTGTGTAAATAGAATTAGCCAGATCCCATTAATAGTAAAAAATCTACTCAACCCAGGCGTGCTAATGATGTCACTCCCACCTCCCTTAGTGGGGAGGGGAGACGAGTTACCCACACGTGACAATAAGTAACAAATCAAGAATAAGGGACTGCCCTTTGGGCAGTCCAAATCAATGTAGAAACTGCCATTTGTCCATTTGAATTAGAGGTGGACCACAGGAAGTGATGAAAGACACGATCTCTTTAAGTAAGTGAGTGAACTTCCTGTGGGGGCAGCTGCCATCTGGAACTGGAGGAAGAAGCATCTCCTGAGACCACAGACAGCTTACACTCTGTATTGTCACGTGGGTAAGTTAGGCTGGCTTCCTTGGCCTAGCTGGGCCAATTCTAAACTCTGCTAAACTCTGCCTGTCTGGCTGTTGGGCCCTGTGGCTTACAGCTTCATTTGATTAGACTTCTAACCTCCCTTTTCTCTTTATCCCTACTTTACCTACCTGATTGTAAATAAATTCTTCAACCCGATGCTGACTTGGGTCTGATTTAATTACGGAATCAACCTAATTGTTGATTCCTGGCAGCCACATAATTTTAATATATAGCTATAATAACTAAATTTTAATTCTTACACCTGGCCGGGCAAAGAAGAGTCTTTACTGAGAAGACAGAAGGGGATATCAAGGTAGAAACTCTTAGTGTTAGGGATTCCTCCTCAACCCACCTGCCTAATACCCTTCCCTGATATCTTCCTGTTATTCTAACACACAGTCAGATCTATCTGTATTGGCCTAGGGCTGAGAGGAGCACCATCTTTGCTCTCAGCCACTGGAGAGAACAGCCCTGTCAGTCAGGGTCTGCCAAATCCTTGCCCCCCCCCCCCCCATTACAACCTTCGTCACAGGGTCTCTCTCCCACTTAACACTGGTGGCCATATGCTATCTTTTGCTGCATCTGTATCCCCATGACTTAGTGCAGCACCTGACTTATAGTAAGCACTTTAAAATGCTTTTCCATTCATTGCTTATGTCCTTTACCGTACAGCTAGTAAATGCCAGAGTCAGGACTCAAACCAAGGTCTCTGGAATCTACCACTTTGGATCTATTGGACTATGCTGCCCTTTAGGGTACCTTCTCGCTGTAACATTATAAGGTTCTATTCTTCCCTTGTCTTGGGAAAGAGGCACAGAATAGTAAAAAGATCAATGAAATCTTTGAGAGACAGCAAACCTGAGTTTAAGACCCTAGTTATGCTATTTTCTAGCTGTATGAAAGGAAAACCCTTAGTTTCCTCATCTGCAAATGGAAATAACATACTACCTACCTCACGGGATTTTTTATAGGAGAAGTATATATTTTAAGCAAGAGTGTTGTATAAATGTGAGCAATTATTCTTATTTTTCTAACATGGGTCATGTTTAGTTTTTAACCAGCTATAATATATTATAACTAAATTTCAAGCAATAATATGCAATATAAACTGAAATACAAACCAAAAAAAAATTAGTTCTCAGCATCCAGTAGGAACTGGCTCCAGCCCACCTCTAATGGTACCTCTCTTGGTCGGTGGGATTTACAGAGAGGATGCTAAACTACTTCGGAGGTACCACTCTAATGAACAAAATTGTGGGGGAAATGCTGGATTTCACATCACACCCCAATTCTGTTACCTACTATTTGTAGGAGCACGGACCCGCTGATATTCAGTTTTCTACAAAATAATGGAATTGAACTAAATATGCCTTTCATTCCAGTCGATAGACACTTAATAGATCTTACTATGTGCAAAGAACTATAGTAGGTCCAGGGATTACAACGACAAATAATAGATAGTCTTTGCCTTCGAGGAATGTAATTGTCCTACTGCAGGAGGGGAGTTCTGTTGGGACAGATAACGTGTTCTCTGCTGAGTAAATGTCAAGTATTTGGAAAGCAATACCAAGTAATATCAAATAAAGAGAACTGCAATGGCTAGAGGCGGGGATGGGAGCATGAGGAGGTGCTTGATATAGAAGGTGGTAACTGCACCGTGCAATGGAAGAAGCTAGAATTTCTAGCAGGCAGGGAGGAAAGGAGGGAGGAGTGTATTTCAGACAGAGGGAGACCACCTGTGCAATGACACTAACTGGCCTCTGACGATCCCCGACACCAAGTGTTCCTCGATGCCCTCCCAAACCAGCTGTGTAAACAGGCATCTGTAGAGTGTAAAGGACAGAGGACTTGTTTCCCCTCGGGATCGGGGAAAGCGGTGTGCGCTGCTTAGTAGTACCTTTCAGTCAAGGCTTGCTAATGACTTCACAAAGATGTTGACGGGAAAAGAACAATTAGCCCCCGTACGTAACATCTCGGTTTCCTACAAGGTAATTTCCCGGGAGAACAGGAACGCCAGTGATGAACTCTGGTAGAACTCGATAATTCAGAGGACTCCTTGGAGAGAACTACCAGTTACATCTGATTGTTACAGCAGTTTCAATAAAACCTCTGCCTCCCACAATCCTTATTTACACTGACGGGCAGGATGAATATCAGATTGGTATTTATTACCAGAGTTTTCGAGTCCTACATCTGCTCCTGCTTCCCCAATGGGTCTATAATAATACCAGCTCACATTTATAGAGTGCTTTACAGTCTACCAAGTACCTTCCTTACAACCATTCTGTGAGGTAGGCGGTGGCAGAATGAAAATGCCCAAATAGCAGAGAAGGAAACTGAGGCTTGATGAAGGTCACACAGATAGTCAATATCAGTCCTAGGATGAGGCTCATCATGCTAGAGCTTGTAAGATTAAAAATTAATATACAATAATGTCAAGTATTATATTTAATACATTTATTAATAATAACGTGAAGCAAAAAGGAATATAAAAAGCTAGAGCAAAGAGGGAGCCAACCCAGCTGTGATGGTGAGAGAAGAGAGAGAGACACAGAGTTCAAAACAACTATATACAATACATAAGCATGAAGGTGAGGATGAAAGAGGAAATGGATGCTGGGAGATGTGGTTCAAAGGTACAAAATTTCTATTTATACAAGCTGGAGTCAAGGAGACTTGAGTTCTAATCCTGCTCAGATTCTAGCTGCATGAAGTTGGGCAAGTTGTATAATCTCTTTCCAATTTTGTTTCTACATCTATAAAATTAGGTCTTTTGAATTAGTCAGGCATGCTGGAAGGGGCACTGGATTTGGAATCAGGAGCTGTCTGAATCCTGCCTTTGCCACTTACTAGCTATGTGACCTGACCATTAACAAATTATTATACCTCTCTGAATCCCAGTTTTTTCATCCGTTAAAATAGGGGTCATCTCCAGTCTCTTCTGGATCCCAAACCCATGATTATGCCCTTTTGCTACAATACATTGCCACTGTTCCAAGCAACTTCCAAATGAAGGAAAAAGAAATTACTTCCCAAGGACAACAAAGCTAGCATATAAGGAACAATTAGAATTCAGGTCTTCCTGATTCCAGGCTCAGTGCTTTATCCACTGTATGATCTAGCTGGCCTCAAAGAGATTTGTGACTAGAAAAGGCAGGCTAGTCATGCTGGAGCTGGAGTTAGGGAGATGTGAGTTCTAATGCTGCATCAGACACTAGTTGCATGATTCTGAGCAAGTCATATAATATCCATCCACTTCAGTTTCTACATCTATAAAATACACATAATAATGGCGCCTAACACCCAAGGTTGTTGTTGTAAAATATTTGTAAAAGGTTTTGCAAACCCTAAAGAGCTATATGTTGCTGTTGTTCACTTTATCTGTGTCTGATTCTTTGGGACCTCTTTTGGGGACATCTTAGCGAGATACTGGCATGGTTTACCATTTCCTTCTCCAGCTCATTTTACAGATAAGGAAACTGAGGCAAACAGGATCAAATGACTTTTCCAGGGTCACACAGCTAATTAGTGTCTGAGTTTAGACTTAAACTCAAGAAGGTGAGTCTTCCTGATTTCAGGTCCGGCAGTTTATCTACTGTGCTATCTAGCTGCCCTCAAATTGATATATAAGGCCAAGTTGTTATTATATTTATCATTATATCTCCTCTCTATTCATAAAGCAAATGTAATTTTGAAGCTCAAATGCTGCTTTTATTCTCTCCATACTAAAATCTCCTTTTATAATGTAAGACCTTTGAGGGACAATTTTGTTTGCTTATATTTGTATCCCTAGTTTTTGTATAATGCCTAGCACATAGTAAGCACATAATAAACACTATCAATCTATCTATATTTTCTACCTATCTTTTATCTGTCTGTCTGCATCTTCCTATCCATCTGTCTGTCTATCTATCTATCTATCTATCTATCTATCTATCTATCTATCTACCTACCTATCTATCTATCTGTCTGTCTGTCTGTCTATCTAAAAGGATATGCTACCCCAATACCCAACACATAAGAAACATAACTAAAATTTTAATTGAAACTACCTTGCTGATTCAGGTGGTCTACTATCTACCACCTGCCATCCTGCTCTTATAATAGCATCCACTATTAGCATCTTAAAACTATATGCTGCTTTGTAAAGTGGGGTCCTCACAAAAACCACATGAGATAGGCAATACATATTCTCCCTTATATATTAAACCAGACTGCTATAGAATTTTAAGGTTTACCAAGAATTTTCTCCCAGACAACTCTGGGAGATAAGAACAACAAATATTATTATCCCCATTTTGCAGGTGAGAAAATTGGAGCCCAGAAATGTTGTAAGTTTTGCCCAAAGTCCCACAAATAGTCTTTCCATATATTCTTGCCCAGGGCTGAAGGTCTATCCATCTTTCCTATCTACTCAGGATTATAAGCTGAGAGTCCTCCTTGGCTCTGTTTTCCTCATTCCTCATATCTAATCAGTTACCCAATCTATGGATTCTACAATCTGTGGATTCTACAATGTCAACACTTCTCTTATCCATCCCCTTTTTCTCCACTCATATGGTCACCTAGTTCAAGCTTTTATCCCTTCTTCTCTGGATAT
The DNA here is from genome assembly GCF_016433145.1 of Gracilinanus agilis. Taxonomy (NCBI): domain Eukaryota; kingdom Metazoa; phylum Chordata; class Mammalia; order Didelphimorphia; family Didelphidae; genus Gracilinanus; species Gracilinanus agilis. The sequence continues at coordinate 137,565,993 of NC_058130.1, read as the reverse complement.
GGGCAATTAAATTCCAGGCTGCCCTTTCTCCAATCCACTCTTCACACAGCTGCCAAAATAATATTCCTTAAAGAATCATTCTGGCCATGATACTTACTGCACAACAGTCTTCAGTGGCTCCCTGTTGCCTTTAGAATAAAACAAAAACATCTGAGTTATGTCATTTAAGACCTCCACCATTTGAATCTTGTCTTCCCTTCCAGACATATTTTATATCACTCCCTTTTATAAAATGCTACAACCATAGAATTAGCTTGTTTGTTGTTACTCAAACTCAGCATTCCATCTGCTGTATCCAAGCCTTTGGGTAGTTTGCCCCTCATACTTGAAGTTCACTCCTTCCTCATCTCTGCCCCTTTGCATCCTTAGTTTTCTTCAAGGCTCAGTTCATGGGTGTTTTGGTTTGTTTGTTTTTTTCCATTGGGAATCCTTTCTGTATTCTTTCCTTTATCCAATTTATTTGCTTATATGATTCCCTAGTAAAATTAGAAGCTCCTTGAGGGTAGGGACTATTTTCTGTTTGTGTCTTTGCATCCCCAGAGTCCTGCAGTATTAAAGGCTTAATCTTAATATTTGTTTTAATCAATATTTTATTTTTATTTATTGTTGTTCAGTCATTTTTTCTCTCATGCCTCACTCTTCATGATGTCCATTTGGGGTATCTTGGCAAAGATACTGAAGTGCTTTGCCATTTTCTTCTCTAATTCCTACAAATGAGGAAATTAAGGCAAACAAAATTAAGTGACTTGACCACTGTCACATAGCTAGAAAGTGTCTGAGGCAGATTCTGAACCCAGGAAGATGAATCTTCCTGATCCAGGTCCAGCACTCTAGCCACTGGCCACCCAGCTGCACCGATAGTTTATTAATTAATATATTTAATTAATTGATATGCATTGAATTAAATTGATCCAAGATTGAATCTGACTCTTAGAGCTCTTTCTCCTTCATCATAACTGTCTTTCTGAAGATAAGCAACCTGGGTTTAGCTTCTTTTGTTTGTGTTTGTATGTGTATGCACACATATATGAATACATGTAATATGTATATATGACATATACATATTTCTGCCCAGAGTCTTCCTTGCTGCTCTCCCTGAAAAGAATCAGGAATCACATTCTTCTCTCTCAGTTAAAAGTAAGAAAACGAAGACTTTCCTCTCACAAGCTGTCAGCAGCTCTACGTGTCACACAGGAGAGGAGGACTGAGTAACCCATGAGAAGATCATGTAAACAGGCTGCGAGCCAAAGCTTACATAGATACATATTTCTACCCCTCAATCAATACTGTCTACTAGGTTTAATTTCTAATTCTTTTTAGGAACAGTCTTGAGGTGCAGAAGACCATTGAACATGCTCAGAAAAATATCCTTAGTTCTATGTATGGAAATAGAATTACTCCCTCACTGTTAGTTAGATATATTTTTTAGTTTGTATAGTAGGGAGAGATTAAGATTGAGCATCACTCTTTTGTGACTAAAGGCATGCATTTGTTGCATGAATATCTCTGCCCAGGTTAGATCTATCTACAGCCACGGGTAGGTCTCAGTCTGAGAATGAAGTCAAGGATCATGAGGGGTCAAGGTTAAGGCTTAGTCCAGGGCTATGGTCTGGGTGTGGTCTAGGTATAGAGTCCGGGTTTATTCTGGGGCTGACATTAGTGGTGAATCTAGGGGTTTACCTATCTCCAGAATCAGGGCTCAATCTGGGGCTAGGCTCTGGATTCAGTTTGAGCTTATAGACAGGGTTATGGGTCTATCTGTGACCTGACTTATGAGCATCCTGAGGCTGGGCTCTGGCATCTCTCTAGGCATCAACCTGTCATCAGACTTGGGAAAAACAAAAATTTTAGGAAATTTTTAGGAAAAATTTAGGAAAACAAAGATTTTCAGTGTTCAGAGCCAATAGGAAATTTTTAGGAAAAATTTAGGAAAACAAAGATTTTCAGTGTTCAGAGCCAACAGGAAAACAGGATCCATTCCTTGACCACTTTTTAGGGAAGCTCTGATTGAGTTAAAAATATCCAGGATAGGAAACTCAATCTCTGAGCCCTCCTTAGATGCCAAATGTGTGATGTGGAAGGCTTATCTTTCTTTTTAATGTCCTGTTATCTGTTGGTAAGAGATAGGAGATAGGTAGGTTTCAAATTTTCCTTAAATGTCCAAGCAGCTTAGTGTCTCCTATCAGAACAGGAGAAGGGCGGCTGCTAGCCTGCCTCAGACAAAAGACCAGCTCAGCAAAGTTTGTCTCTAGCAACCCTCAGGTGCCCTCTCTGTGCCCTTGGCTTCCTCTCCCAGCTCCATTGCAGGTTTCCTACCAGGCTCTCCTCTTCAGAGGGCCAGCATCGGATCAACGTGCTCTCTCTGAGGTTTTTGGGACTGAACCCCAGGGAGGTGGAGGACATTTTGACAGAGGAACCTGGGAAGGAAAAGAGTTACTCCCAGTGGAATGACACTCAAAGGAGGTAATTTCAGACAGCAGAGTGGGTTGGGAAGGAGGGAGATTCTTCATCTTTCCCAAGACTCCTTATATCCATTCCATTTATAGATAGTAATAATAATAAATGAAATTCATATAGCATATTTAGGTCTGAAAATAGGTTCGCACCTTTCATACAGCATCTCATTTGAGAGCCACAATAACCTTGTTAAATCCTTTGGTCTTGATTGCCCCATTTCACAGAAGAAAAAAATTGAGGCAAAAAGAATCCAAATGATTTCTTAGGGTCATTCACCTACCAAGTGCCTGAAAGAGGACTTAAATTTATTTTATTTTATTTTAATTTTTGTCTTATTTTTACATAGATACAATTTTTCATAATTGTTTTCTGATATTTTGCAATCTATGTTCTCTCCTTCCTTAACATAATATAGCTTATACCTGGGCTATCAGGTAATGCATCTTTCCATGTTTATCATATATTGTGAAAGAAGACGTATATTGCTTAAAACTTACAAAGGAGGTAAAGTAAAAAAATGCTTGGACTCCATTTGCATTCAGACTGGTCCATCACTTCCTCCTATCATGGATGATTGATTTTTTTTTTCCATCATGAGACTTTTGGAGTTGTCTGGGAGCCTCTTATTGCTGATAACACTTGGGTCATTTCCAGTTGATCAGGGTTCACTTTTGCTGTTCCTGTGTATACTGTTCTCCTGGTTCCGCTCACTTCACTTTGCATCACTTCATATGCCTTTCCAGGATTTTTTATGATCATCCTGTTTATAGTTTCTTATGGCACAATAGTTGGGAATAGGATTTGAACCCAAGTTGTCCTGACTTCAGTTCTAGTTTTCGCTCCACTATGGAGTTTGGTGAACCTTGGCTGCTCTTTATTTTGAAAGTTGCTTTTCTTCACTGAAGCGAACAGAAAACGCTGACAGGTGTTGGTTATGTAACTTCCATTTAATATTGGGTTTTGCTGACAAAAGACACCAGTCCTGGAGAGAGACAGTACAACTCTGACTGTGTAATGAATCTGAGGGGGTCTGTGTTTCCCCTCATACTGCTAACTCAATACACCGTCAGAGTCTGCCACATTTAATTAATGTTTCATCCAAAGGTTACTGGAGAGGACAATGTGAGTTTTGCTTATTAAAGGGGATTAATCTATCAAGGCAGGTGTATTTTAATTAAATGGGAAAAACATATCTATGTTTCAAATGGGAATTTCCCCACAAGCAAAGAAAATAAATTGTACAATATGCATGTGTGTTTTAAAATACATTTTGACACTTCTCTGAAAGAAGTCTTCTGTCTTCTTCAGAAGAAATAGTTTTCCTCTCCCAGAAATCTTTGTTATCCCTTCTATCTTATTGAGATTCTTGGGTCAACCTACATGCACTTAGTAGGATCTTCTATGTACGTGACCTTCTACTCAACCCAGAAGAGAGAAAGGAAAAAAATTAATATTTGCCTTCAGAGATCTTCTAATATAATAGGGGAAGTGAGATTTGAACACATTAACTATATTATTATTATATATAGTATATAATATATTAACTATATTAACTATAATACTAGGAAGGATGTACTTATTATGTCAGAAAGGTGTGGACACAGTGCTTTGGAAGTTCAGAGGAAATATAACGTCTGTCTAGGTTGTGGAAATCGATCATTTAGTGGTGGAAGTGGCACTTGAGTTGGCATACAGATGAGGGCATTTAAGGTGAAACAAATGGTATTAGTAAAGGCATGGAAGTCGTAGAGTATATACATTTCATGCTTAGGGACAATAAGGAGACCCATCTAGTTAGAAGAGGAGGAAATAATGACTCAGAAAAATGGGTACTAGTTTGAAAAGTATACTATAGCATTAAGATTGTTGTTCAGTCATGCCGACTCTTCTTGACCCCATGGACCAAACTGCCCATGGGGTTTTCTTGGCAAAGATACTGGAGTCATGAAGAGTTATACACAACTAAAATTACTGAACAATAATCTCCAAGATCACCCAGTTAGCAAGTGCTGAAGTCCTGATTTGAACTGAAATCTTCCTGATTCTGCATCTAATTTCCTCCTAACACTATCCACTGAACCACCAAGCTGCCTTCTAGGCAAACAAAGGTAAACATGCCTACCCAAGGTCAAACAGCCAGCAAGTGTCTGAAACTGGATTGGAACTCAGATCTTCCAGCATTTATCTACTGAGCAATCTAAATAGATGTGCTAATTGCAAAAGTCTTAGAAGTCTTACTCCTATATTTAATACCAGTCAGCTACCTTTACCTTTGTGGCCTTGAGCAAGTCATTTAACTTTTCAAGGTCTCAGTTTCTTCATCCATCAAACTCAGAGGCTGAACTAAATAAGTCCCTTCCAGATCTAAATCTATGATCTAAATTTGCTATCATAGCCACATGGGGTATTGGCTATGTTACTTGAAGAAGATACCAAATCTTACCTCTCGCTGCGATTGAATTCTTTCCTTAAGTTCCTCTCCCAGATGCATAGGCAGTCTGGAGCATGGATATTTTTTAAGATGACTAATAATGCAGAACTTTTCTTTATGGTTGACTCCCCAAACCTCCAACCTCCAAACTCTGCCTCCTGAATTGAGGAAAATATTTTCTCCCTTTTGAGTTTGCTTCTTTTCTCAATCCCAGTAAATGTGAACAAAAATCATTTAGTGGCAGTCTCAAGTAACATGGACATGCAAATAAGTGAAAACAAAAAACAAAACAATACAAAAAAAAAACAGGCTTCTATTTGTAGGCTATGGTGGCTATACCTGGATGGGAAGGACCTCCCCACTAACCCTTTTGCCCATTGATAGAAAGGGGAACAAGAAGTGAGCAATGAGACAGGTAAATGGAGTGTTCCAAGTAGGAAGAAGAAAGACATTGTGCACTGGATTCCTTATAGCCTCACCAACTAACATAGCTATATTTCACTCCAGTCTACTCTCTCAACCTGCTGATTTTGACTGTCCTTGGCCATCATGCATGTTTGGCTGCATCAGTCCTCCTTCTCCTCCACCTCTCCTCATGGCTTCTCTGCATCTCCTCTGTATGACTGCTTCCCAGAAGGAATTGCCTTCCAAGGTCAAAAGTCCTGGGCACCATAGAGAAGTCTGTGCAAAGAGAGCAAGGCTCCACACAGTCACCCCAACATCTCTGATAATATCTAGGGGGCTGGGGTGCTACAAATTATCACAGTTAAACAGGTCAGTTGCCCAATTTCATAGTCTTTGCCCCCTTCCTTTTGAAGCTCCTAAAATTATGATCACACAGTTGTGACCTTATCACAAGACTGGCCCAAAGTCAAATCAATAATTTGGATCCAGTCTGGCCAACTGGACAAGGCCATCCTGGTGAACATTAGAAAAGTTAAACCCTTGGTACAAGCCCTTGACTTTCTAGTTTAACAATAGACTACACTCTTTTTTAAAAGTTTACTTATTTATTTTATTTAGAATATTTTTCTACGGTTACATGAATGATGTTCTTTCCCTCTTCTCTTCCCACCTCCCCCTCCCATAGCCAATGAGCAATTCCACTGGGTTTTACATGTGTCATTGATCCAGACCTATTTCCATATTATTAATATTTGCACTAGGGTGATCACTTAGAGAATAGATTACACTCTTAACTGAGCCAATAGTGAGAAGCCTCAGTAGTCAAATCTCATGTAAAGTGGGACGCATTGACAACAAACCATAAAGATGCCCCCTACCCCATCTTTCCCTAGGACTTGTGCATGTCTTACAGAATCACAGAACATCAGAGACAAAACAAGGAAGCATCTGAGACTTGGGAAGTTAATTGCTCAGGATGACAGAGTGAGTTGTTGGTGGAACAAGAGCTAGGACTTAAGTCTTTCAAGGTCCTATCTAGAGACTTTTCTATTGTTCTTTCATTCAGATGCCTTCATTTCTTTTTTTTTTGTTTGTTTGTTTTAAACCCTTGTACTTCGGTGTATTGTCTCATAGGTGGAAGATTGGTAAGGGTGGGCAATGGGGGTCAAGTGACTTGCCCAGGGTCACACAGCTGGGAAGTGGCTGAGGCCGGGTTTGAACCCAGGACCTCCTGTCTCTAGGCCTGACTCTCACTCCACTAAGCTACCCAGCTGCCCCTTTCATTTCTTTTTACCATAGTCAATGAATCTATAAAATGAGGGAATGGGCCAGCTTTGGCAGATTCAATTCTATAATCATTTGTTATGTGATAATTTTATTCACTTTTTTTTTTCGAAGCACAAGGCCTTTTGCTAGACTAAAAGATAAGAGAACAGACATATCTCTGCCTTCAAGGAAATCAAGGACTAATACAAAGTATAACAGTTGGGCACAAATAATAAAAGATGGAATTTAATAATTACATGAGAAAGACACTATCGAGGACATTTGGAGAGAACAGAAATTGCCTCTGCCTGAGGAAGCTAGGAGGCACAGTGTGGAAAGACATCAAGTCTGGAGTCAGGCAGAATCATCTCCTGAGTTCAAACCTGGCCTTATCTACTCACTAGCTGTGCAGCCTTGAGCAAGTCACCTAACCCTGTTTGCATCAGTTTTCTCATCTGTAAAATGAGCTGAAGAAGGAACGGAAAACCATTCCTGTGTCTTCACCAAGAAAACCACAAATGGGACCATGTAGGAGTAGGAGAACACAACTGACAGCAACTGAACAACAAAGGGAAATTGGGCGAATCTTCATGAAGAAGGCAGCACCTTGGCTGGATCTTGGGAGGTGACAAAATATATCAACATGCAAAAATGAGCAATAGAGGCCATCTAATGTAATTACTATGTGTGGAATACTCCAAGGTCCAATTCAGTGATCTACTCAGCCTGCATATCTCAACCACTGATCACCTTTCCACCTCATGCGCTGGGAACAATAATTAAAACAGTATTAACATTACTCCTGGAAAGCACATGACACTCCATTGCCCTGTGGTTCAGTGCACAGTTCCTGTGATTGCCCAGCCTAGAAGAACTCTTGAAGGAATGAGAACTCCTTTTCCTGGCCATCGCTCCCCTATATTTTGTCTTCCCTATTAGAATGTAAGCTCATCTCATTTTTGTATTTATATCCCCATCAGCTATCACACTGGCTGCTATATAATAAGAACTTCATAAATGCATATAGATTGACCAATTACTTAATAAGGTCTCTTTCATGGGGGCAGCTGGGTGGCTCAGTGGATTGAGAGTCAGACCCAGAGATAGGAGGTCCTGGGTTCAAATGTGACCTCAGACACTTCCTAGCTGGGTGATCCTGGGCAAGTCACTAAGTGCCCATTGCCTAGCCCTTACCACTCTTCTGCCTTAGAACCAATACCCAGGATTGGTTCTAAGACAGAAGATAAGGGTTTTTTTTGTTTTTTTTTAAATAAGGTCCTTTTCAAATCCACCTTTCTCCTATTTGTGCTGTCTCCACCTATTAGATGTAAATTTATTTCATTTTGTTATCCATTTCCCTGGCACTTCTCAAAGTGCCCAGTATGTAGTAGGCACCTAATATATACATGTTAATTCATTGATAAGGTCCCTTTTAGATGTATCATTCCCTTATATGTGTTGTCTCCACCTATTAGATATAAACTCAGCCCCATTTTTTATTTGTATCCCCAGCACTTATCTGAGAAGCTGGCATATAGCAGGCACTTAATAAATGCATGTTAACTGATTGATTAATTGATAAAGTCCATTCCAGATCTAAAATTTCCATTATTGCATAATTTTATCTTCAAAGTCCATAACTACCCAACTGACTTGACTTTTTTGACTAAATAAATAAGTGAATTCACTCATCATTGATCGCACATATAGACATAGATGAGGAGAACCTGCTACTTGTGTTACTTCTCTCAGTTTCTAGAGAAGCACCCATGCCTTTGTGTACATGAATATAACGAAATATTCAAATGCTGCAAGAAATGATGAATCTTAAGAAATAGGAGAGGATAAATGAATGGAGGCAAGGGGACATAAACCGAATTGGGAAAACAAGACCAGCGAGAGCTAACATTTAGAGAGCACTCTTCAGTTTGCAAAGGGCTTTGCAGATATTATCTCATTTGATCTTCACAACCACCCTTATTACCTGCATTGAACAAAAGTAAAAATGGTAACTGAGAGAGATGAGTGTCTTGCCCAAGGTCACCCAGTTAGGAAGCATCTGAGGAAGAATTGAGATTCAGATCATCTTGACATTAAGTCCAACGCTGTTCCTTATATCACCTAGCTGCCTCTCAATTACGTTGTTCTTCATGACCCTATTTGGGGCTTTCTTGGCACCATGCTAAGCACTTTCCCAATATGATCTCATTTTATCCTCACATCAACCCAGAGAAAGGCTATTATAATGCCCATTTTACCAATGAGGAAACAGAAACATAGTAAGCAATGAAGATTTGAACACAGGTCTTCTTGACTCCAGGCTCCATCCTCTACCGGCAGTGCCACTTGGCCAAAATGACTACAACAATGACTACAATGGGGAAAATGGAAAGAAAGCAACAAAATAAGCATAACTGAAAGTTACCACATTATATTGACCAAGTCTTGTTCCAAAGAAGAAATATGAAAAGAGCTGTTAGACTTTGAGATCCTTGAGACCAGGGATTACTTTTTGTTTGTCTTTACATTTTGTTGTATTCTCAGTACCTACTACATGGTAGGTGCTTAATAAAGGCTTGTAAACTGACTTCCCTCTACTTTTCTGAAGAGATGATGGACCATCAGGATAGACTCTTGCATACAGTAGCAAATGTCTTTAATTTATTGGTTAATTTTACAGAGGTGCTTCCCTCCCCATTTTAAAGGTTTGTTATGAGGTTCAAGTGAGATAATATTTATAAAGTGCTTTGAAAACCTCAAGGCACTATGTAAATCCTAATTATTATGATATATCCTTCCCTATTCCCCTTCCCAGAGAGTCATCTCCAGGGGAGAAAAATAGAATAAAAATAAGGGAGGGGAAGCAACTCTGAAAAATTAACCAACAAATTAAAGAATTTGCTCTTATTATGTCTATCTTACAGAGATGAAAAACTGAGGCAGAAAGAAGATTAATTGATTTGGCCTAAGGTCAGAAGACTTTGTTGTTGTTGAGTCATTCAGTGGTGTCTGACTCTTCATGATCCCATTTGGGGTTTACTTGGCAAAGATACTGGAGTGGTGTGCTACTTCCTTTTCTAGCTCATTTGACAAATGAGGAAATTGAGGCAAATGAGGTTATATGACTTTCTTAGGGTCACACAGCTAGTAAGTATCTGAGGCCAGATCTCAACCTGACTCCAGGTTTTATGTGGATTTCAATAAAATATCAAAATAAAAATATCTAAGTTCATCTAATTAATTAATTAATTAAGAAGATTTTTCCATGGTTATGTGATTCATATTATTTCCCTCCCCTTCCCCCTCCCTCTTCCCGTAGCCAACAAGCAATTCAACTGGGTTAAAAAAATATATTTAAAAGGAAAAATAATCCTAACCTCCCACACTTACTACCTCTCCTTACATTACAACTGCCTTCCCTCCAATAGTTTTGAACAGGGGTCGGCAACGTATGGCTCTCGAGCCATATCTGGCTCTTTCTGCAGGAGCCATAAAGTCCATTTTTTTCAGGTGCTGTTACAGGAGCGCCCACTGTGAGCACTGTATGGCTCTCATGAAATTACATTTTTAAAAATGTGGCATTTATGGCTCTCACGGCCAAAAAGGTTGCCGACCCCTGCTTTTGAATATATCATGTTAGGACAAAATAAATATCTTAAGGTTAATAGAGAGAAGAGAAGATTTGAGTTGTAAGGCATGATAACCCCATTTAAGTATTTGAAGGATTGACATGTACTAGGGGCACTAATAGTTTCATTCTGCTTAACAAGGTGCAACAGAGTATATTTCTTTAAATTCTTATTTTCTTACACTGTGTATTGGTTCTAAGGCAGAAGAGTGGTAAGAGCTAAGCAATGGGGGCAAAGTGACTTGCCCAGGGTCATACAGCTAGGAAGTATCTGAGGTCAGATTTGAACCTATGAGCTCCCATCTCTGGGCTGGTTCTCAATCCACTGAGCCACCCAGCTGCCCCCCAGAGTATAATTTGGAAAGGGGTAGATGTCAGTTCCACATAAGCAAAAGATCCCTAGCAATCAATGCTGACATAAAGTGGGATGAGCTGTGTCAGGAAGATGTGGGTTCCCCATCTAGGGGGGTCTTCCAGTGACCTTCCAGCCGGGGGAACACTGCTTGGTGGTGATTTCTAAAGGATTCCTGCTCATGTTGGGGCTCTGAGGGGTCTCTGGGACTCTGTGACGTTATCACTCTGAGGCAGGATGGGCTCATTAAAAATAAGCTATTCCTTCTCTGATTGGGAGAAGCCAGTTTAACCTCCACGGGGCCCAGATGGGAAGGCTGCTTCAGCCTGCCCTCCCCTGACACTGAACATTAATTGTGTGTTTCCCCAGAGAGTTCTGGGGTTTCCTACTGGTTGATTAACTGGGGCCTGAAAGGGCCTTGTGAGCAGCCAGGATGAAGGAGGGCTGATGAACTTTGCGGTGGAAGGTTAATGAGGAACACAGCGAGCCAGTCACCACAAATCTAAGCGCCTGCTAATTGGACAAAAGAGAGGTTCCTGGGAGCTGTCTGGACCATCCAGTGAAACCCCAAGGCGGGATGTGCTGACTTCTCACAGGAAAATGAGCTAACCCCACTGGAGTATTCTCCAAATGAGAATGGGGGGGGGGGGTTTCCTCCTCCTGATGATTTGTATCAAAGTGCTATTTACAATAATTCATTATCAAATTGACTTCCCCTATGCAAGGAGTAGACTCATCTGCATATGTAAATAACTTAAGCCTTAGGAATTAATGAATCGCCCTAATTGAGTTTACCCTTTTCAATTAATCAGATTCTTAAGACTAGCCTATTCAGAGCTTATTAGCATCTTCAAGGATGCTTGGGTCTAAGCTTCTTCTGGTAGCAGGGTTTAGAGTTCCTTGAGAGCTGACTGGAAGGGTCCCAAGACCCCTGAAACAGCCCCCCACCAGCAAAATAGAGAAGGGCTCAGAAAGCGTCGGGGAGGATAAAATTGAGTTCATTAAGGGCTCCATCCGTGGCTGTGCTCTGCTCTAAAACCAGGCACATGACCCAATGAACAAGATTTTTCTAGGGGTGCAGAAACACAGGGAAAGCAACCAGGGAGCCCGACTCCCCAGAGATAGTCTATTCTTATACAATGCGGACTCACCTGGTTTTCATGCTCTTCTTCTCTTCAAAGCATGTTCCTGTGGCTTCATGGCCATTGGAACAAATTGTTCTTATTCACCCGAATGGTGAATGAATGAATGAATGAATGGTGAGTGAATGAAGAGAGTAAGTCTTGGCTTCTAGAGTTTTTGGCCCGGGCTTTTCTTGTTTTACGTAGTACCGGTAGGCAGCCTCGGAGTAGGAGAGAGACTGATATGTAGTCCTTGTTATGGCTACTGGCAGGTATTCCTGCCTTCCTGGTTCTACTTCCCATCCCCATTGGAATGGTCCCAATTTTACATTGCAGAGCACAGAGCTACTCCCTTCAAACAAGGGACCTTTCCCCCACAGGGTTGACCAAGGGCTTCAAGATCTTAAGTAGGGCCACCACATAATCGGGCAAGAAGAGGCTGATTTCCTACAGTGGGAGAAGTGAAGGCTCCAGATCCCATCTCAGATCTCAGCCTCTCCACCTTTAGACCCCTCCCTGGTGCCTAAACTTCCAAACAGAGCCTGGTCCTTGTGAAAATGCAAACTCCCTGGAAAGAGTATTCTGTCTCAAGTTATTTCCAGTTCAAGAGATGGATATATACTGGTTCCAACTCTACCAGATACTAATTGGGCAGTCTTAGGTAAGCCACTTCTCCATCTTAAAAGGTGTCAGTTCCCCCCACCACTGGAAAATGGAGACTATTCATCCCTGTTTACCTCATAGTATTGCTTTGAGGATCAAATGAGATTATGGAGAAATGGAAGGCGAGTTGAATTTAGAGTTACAAGCCCTGGATTCAAATTCCATCTTTGTTTCTTATTTCCTGAATGACCATGAGCAAGTCACTAACTCCCTGGGCTTCAGTTTCCTCATCCATAAAATGAAGGGTTGGATGAAATGATCTCTCAAAGACTCAGAACTTTGCATTACATCTGTGATCCAATGATTGAGTATGATGAGAGCCATTTGTAAACTATTAGCAATGGTAAATTATTCCATTGATAAAAGACTATAATTTATAACTAAAGTATTTTAAGGGCAGCTAAGTGGTACAATGGATAGAACATTGGACATGGAATGAGAAAGATTCATCTTCACAAGTTCAAAGATGACCTTAGACACTTACTGGTCGAGTGACTGCGGGAAAGTCACTTCACCATTTGCCTCAGTTTCCTCATTTTACAAATGAACTAGGGAAGGAAATGGCAAACCACTTTTGCCAAGAATGCTGCTAATGGAATCACAGAGAATCAGACCCAACTGAAAATGACTTCAAAACAACAAAATCTTTTAAAATTGTAACAGTCAAAGTAAATGTCTCTATTGTATTTTAGGTAAAATTAATCTGAGGTTAGCCCTGTGCTACAGTATGCCTATGAAAATAAAAAACTCAGGTGAGTTGCTGCCTGGTTGGAGAAACTAGTTGGACATACAAAGAAATGGTTGAAGTGATAATGACATGTTTCTAGGCAGTGCAGCAGATAGAGTGCTGACTCTGGAGTCAGGAGCACATGAGTTCAAATCTAGCCTCAGGTACTTACTAGCTATGTGACCCTAGACAAGACACCTTACCCTGTTTGTCTCAGTTTCTTTTTTTTCTTTTTAATTTTTTTCCAAATTACTGTTGGTTCAATTATCAATAATTGTTTTCTGACATTTTGAGACCCATATTCTCTTCCTCCTTCTACTTCTTCCTCTTCCCCAAGATAGCAGGTTATAGGATAGTTTGTACATGTGTTATAAAACAGTACATATTTCCACATTGATCATGTTGTGAAAGAAGACACATTGCTTACACTAGAGAATAATTCATGGAGGAAATAAAGTAAGGAATGGCATGCTTCAGTCTGCATTCAGACTCCATAAGTTCTCTCTATAGCAGCAGATAGCCTTTTTCATCATGAATCCATTGGAGTTGTCCTAGGTCTTTGCATTACTAATAATAATTAAGTTATTTACAGATGATCATCATACATTATTGCTGTTGTGTATAGCATTCTCCTGGTTCTGCTCACTTTACCTTGCATCACTGTATAGGAGCCTTTCCAGGTTTTTGTGTATGTGATCATCTTCCTCATCATTTCTTTTGGCATGCTGATATTTTATTCCATTAAAATTATATACCTCAACTTGTTCAGTCATTCCCCAACTGATGGACAGCTCTCCAGTTTCCAGTTCTTTGCCATCACAAAAAGAGCTGTTATAAATATTTTTATACAAGTAGGTCCTTTCCCCCTATCTTTGGTCTCTTTGGGATTCAGACCTAGCAGTGTTATTGGTGGGTCAGCTGAGTCAAAGGGCATGGACAGTTTATGGCCCTCTGGGCATGGTTCCAAATTTTTCTCTAAAATGGTTGTCTCAATTAACAGCTCTACCAACAGTGTATTAGTATCCCAATTTTTCCACATCCCCTACAACATTTATCATTTTTCATTTTTTTGTCCTATAAACCAGTCTGATGGGTGTGAGATGCTATATCAGGGTTGTTTTAATTTGCATTTCTCTAATAGTGATTTGGAGCATTTTTTTCATATGATTAAAGATTGACTCGGTTTTCTCATCTGTAAAATGAGCTAGAGAAGAAAATGACAAACTACTCCAGTGTCTTTGCCAACAAAATCTTAAAAGGGGTCACAAAGAACCAGACATGACTAATCAACTAATCAACAACCACAAACAATGATGTGGAGGCAGCTAGGTGGTTCAGTGGTTTGAGAATCAGGTCTATAGGCAGGAGATCTTGGGTTCAAATCTAGCCTCAGACTCTTCCTAACTTGTAACCCTGGGCACATCACTTAACCTCCATTGCCTAGCCCTTTCTATTCTTCTACTTTGGAAACAATAAACAGCATTGATTCTAAGATAGAAAGTAAAGGTTTAAAAAAAATGCCATATGCCATATGAGCATGTGACAAAAGTCAGATGAAAAATGCAAACCTTAAATGCTGGAGCAGGAATTCTTACCCAAGACATGCAGGCTCCCTTTTAGAACTTGGATAATTTCATTTCAGTATGATTGATTTTCTTTGTAATCCATGTATCTTATTTTATGCACTTAGAGACTTGATTCTGAAAAGGGGTCCATAGGCTTCTCCATATGGCCAAAGGGGTCCATGACTCACAAAAGGTGAAGAACCCTTGGGAAAGAGAAAGAAAAGATCAGGGTGAGTTGAGGCAGTGAGGGAAAGCTTCCTGGAAAAATTGGGACCAGAGTTGAGCCTTTCAGGAGGAGTAAAATATGAGTGGGTGAAAAGAAGGATTACAGGGAAGGGGAAGGACAACAACAAGGGATCCCACAAGTCCTCAGGAGAATTGTAGGATGGAAAGGGCCACCAGCACTGTCCTCTACCTCTTTATGTATCTTTTCAATAATTGGCACATTTTAGATATATTGATTATTGCAATACTCACATACTTATAAGGAAGAAAACCAAACTTTCTTCCTAATGGAGAGCGCGAATCTTTCTCTGGCCTTATTACATATATCTAGGGAACAATGGGTAGATCCATTGACTAATATTCATGATGCCCACACAGCAAAGGCATTAAAGTCTTGTTTTTATCTCAGACCTTTAGTTATGCTCTCTGAACTCATAGATTCAGGCTCATGTTAGGTGATTAGATAAAATCCTACCTATTCAAAGATTTCCTTTTTCCTAGTCTTATTTAACTGCTTGGGGATCTTGGAGAAACTTCAAAACCTTAAACTTTTCTATGCTTCAATTGCTGCCAATAACCAAACCTTGATTCTACAGAAACTTTTTTTTTGGTAGTGGTATGTGGGTTTAAGGGATAAAAATCAAATAAGATGAATCAGGGATTTACAAAATAAGAAATAACTTGGATATGTAGAATACTAAAGCTGGAAGGCCCACTAGAAAGTATTCACTCCACCTTGCTCCCATTTTATAAGTGAAAAAACTAAGACCCACAGAGGGGAAATGATTTGATGAAGGTCACACAAGGGATTTAACCTAGGCTTTCTAATTCCAAGATCAGTTTTCACTACACTTTCTGTTACATCATAATGCCTCATCAATCAGTTCATCATTGTGACTTGACCATACATAGCTTTCCTTCCTTCCTTCCTTCCTTCCTTCCTTCCTTCCTTCCTTCCTTCCTTCCTTCCTTCCTTCCTTTCTTCCTTCCTCTTTCTCTTTTTCTTTTTTCCTTTCTTTCTGCCTGGTGCTCTATCCACTGTGCCACCTAGCTGTCCTTCATACACAGATTTTCAATCATACTATCATAAACACATGAATTCTTATTTGAATAATTCTCCTCAGTTCCAGGGACTATTCTAGACCCTTTAGAGACTCAGCTCAATCCACTTCATCTTCTCTATCTCTAGGTCTGGGAAGAAAGAACCATGTTTTGGAATGAAAGCCTTGAGGTTTAGTGACATCTTCAGCCAGCAGGGAAAGATTCATTTCTACTTAGCAGAGTGACCTGATAAAAATAATAAAGGAAAGATTTGGACATTTTAGAAACAAACACCTTCAGAAATCAAGTGCACAACAAAAGATTGCTATCAGCCACCCAACACACAGTCTGGTTAATAGAAGTTTGATTAGTGTATCATTCAGGTTCTTTGGATCTACAAGAAGAAAAGTTCATATTACTCTTAGGAAGGAGATGGAGATATCCCTGCGGGGTTGAATAATTTGTCTGAATCCATCAGCCATTTTTTCTCTGATTCCCTACAGACATTGCCATCATGGAGTTCAAAGCAAATTATGAACAAAATTTATAAAACTACTAAGACGTTATAACCTCTTAGTGGAGAAAAAATGGATTGACAAAAATCCATATTCACCCATTTTTCTTCTCCATCTTTTTAATTACAATATAAAATTAATCTTTAGGGAATTAAAAATCAGACTGTTGTCTCTCTCTGCAATGGTTCTGTCGACAGAGAATGCTTCATATCGCCTAGTTTTATGCTAAGCGCTAATACCTTTTTTCCAGTTCACTGCCTCTTGATTTTAATTAAAAGATTTTCAAAGGAGCAAGAGATTTGTTCATTGTTCAACAAACTGTTCCACTATCTGGCAAAATCTCGGGAGGGAACACACACTCAGAAGATATCCTTGCAATATTCTCTGGCAGATCACAGGGAGTGGAAGGAGCAGACCTGATTGCTTTAGGCACCACATTTTTTCTAGATAATATATTCTAGACAGTGTTCATTATCCAGAACAAAGAGAATCAAGCTACCTAGAGAAATTAGAGTCTCTATCTTCCATGTCAGAGATAAGCTCTTTTTCTTTCAGTTAAACTAGGTCCCTGTGAGGAAGATATGTTGTAGTACTGGATCTCAGGGGGTGATGAGACCAGGAATGGCCAGAACCAGAAATGAGGCAGACCCCTGGAACAAAGACACAGTCTTGGAAAGGTCTTGGCCATAGGGACTGGAAAGTGATAGGTTCCTATGGAATACCCAAAGCTTAGGTGATATTATTCAGATAGGCAATGCTTGTCTAAAGCTGACTTCATACTCTCATCATTTCCTATACTGGTATGGGCTATGCCTTTTGGGGTGTGTAGATGGGGATGCTAGAGCATCACAAGCCATGGACCAGAATGAACATAAACACCAGTGAACACTTTCATTTACTACCATGATGACCCAAGGGGAAAAATCTTAAGGTCCAATATCACAGGCATGGCAAATGGTAAATGCTTAGTGTCTTAGTCTCTCTCTCTCTCTCTCTCTCTCTCTCTCTCTCTCTCTCTCTCTCTCTCTCTCTCTCTCT
>NC_058130.1:137536944-137548474 GCF_016433145.1 Gracilinanus agilis | reverse complement strand
CACATACACACACACACACACACACACACACACACATCTCAAACTCAACTTGCCCCAAAGAGTGCTCATTATCTTTCTTTTTACCCCCTTCTCCCAAACTTCCCTACTACTATTGAGGTATCGAGGGCACCATTATCATCTAGGTCACCCAGATCCACAACATCAGTGTCATCCTCAGAGGCTCCTCATTCTCACTCACCCAGTACATCCAATCTCTTGGCAGATTGTGTTATTTCTATTTTCACCACACCTTTCCTATATATCCCTTCCTCTCCACTTATTCAACCACAACTCCAGTTCAGACTCTTATGAACTCTCAACTGAACTACTATAATAGCCTTCTAACTGATCTCCCTTCCCATAAATAGACAGGATCCACTTGGAGTCCAATCCTCCCTCTGCTGCTTTCTAGCTACGAAACGACAGACAAATAAGCCAATGGGTGTTTGTTAAAACTCAGCCTCCTTCTTTGTCAAATGGAGTAATGATTCCTACCTCACAAAGTTATGTTATGAAGATCCAATCAGAATTACACACAGGAACAGAGAACAGAACAAGGATGTTTAAGAACAATGTAGAGGGAACATGCTGGATTCAGAGTCAGAAGATGTAGCTTGAAATCCTGGATCTGCCACCTTAGACAAGCCACCTCCACAATCCTTGAAAGTAGGCCAGGATCTGCAATCCTACATATATCCCGGTGTCATGTATTGTGGGACTTCAAGTCAGGCAGATCTGTATTCAAATTCGACCTCTGACAATAGCTATGTGACCATAGACAACTCAGCTGACCAATCTATGACTCATTTTCCTCACCTATAAAAATGATATGATAATTTTAACTAATTCACAGAGTTTTTGTGAGCCAGAAGTGATCTATTTGTTGAGTATCTTATAAAACATTAATGTATAATGTAAGTTATTAGTGTAGTTTAGCCATTTTCAGTTGTGTCTGACTCTTTGTTCCTCCTTTGGGGGATTTTCTGGCAAAGCCACTGGAGTGGTTTGCCATTTCCTTCTCCAGCTCATTTTACAGATGAAGAAACTGAGGCAAACAGAATTAAGGTACTTACCGTGGGTCACACAGCTAGTAAGTGAGTGTCTGAGGCCAGATTTGAACTCTCTGACTCCAAGCCCAGTATTCTATACACTGCCACTTAGCTGTCCAATATAAGCCTTTTTTTAACCCATACCATTCATCTTAGAATCAAGACTATGTATTAGTCCCAACGCAGAAGAATGGTAGGGGCTAGGCAGTGGGGGATTAAGTGACTTGCTCAAGGTCATAGAGGTAAGAAGTGTTCAAGACAAGATTTGAACCCCTGTCTCTAGGCCTGAATCAATTTACTGAACCACTTAGCTGTCCCCCAATGTAAGTTCTAAGTATTGTTATTAAAATGGCTAAGCTCTGCTCCTTTTCCCAGAGCAAGGCAGGCCACACCTCCCCTTAGGGTTCTGAGAAGTAATTCTCAGGAGTTGTAATGTCTTTCTTTTCTACTGTTATGAGTTCAAACCCCCACTAGCTATGTTCCCCCACACTGTTACAGACCTGTGGCTAACATCCCAGTTCTACTTCGCCACTCAGCATTGGGTAGCCTTTACAAAGAGATATTTATTTAGAATGTATAGCAAGAACAAAGTACAAACATTGCTCCCCACTACCTCAAGGGACAAAATTTCCCCTACACTACCTCAACTGAGGGAGGGAGTTTAGACGGAGGGTTAAGCTCATAACTTAGCCCTACATAGTAATGGTCCCACTAAGTTCATATCCAGATGTGGCATAACTGCTGAGTGAATCCTTCTGCTGGGCTGGGGTCCTAAAGTTCACTCCCAAAGATTGCTCCTTGCTCCTCAGGGAATGGTGTTATACTGGCTGCAAAACCCAGCCTGGGTTCCAACTCTTAGACTCCTGAAGCTTGCTTTTATGACCTTTAATACTCCCCAAATTGGAGTCTCTAATCCCTTCACAGAGGACAGAAAAGGATACATGAAAAGACCAAGGACCAAAGCCCATTTTTCAGAGCCATTTGGCTTCAGACTGCACATCCTTTCACCAAACGTGATGAATGAAGGAGCCACCAAATGAAGTCAGAAGAGTAAATGAAGCTCATGTCTATTTTTAATTCTTCCAAAACCAATTAAAGAGCCTCTCCTTCCCCATGTGGTTGGTCTACCCAAACGATTTACAGAATATTTGCAAGTGCTCCACAAACTCTCCATTGTTCTCCTAGAAGTATCCTCCACATGAAGAGATTCCATGAGTCAGGCAAGCTGATAAGAGTCTGAACCTGCGCCAGACCGCAATGATGATGTCACTCCATCTCATATTCTACACTTTGCAGCCAGCGCCTCACATTTGATCTATCTGATGATTGTTGTGATTCTTCAGTTCCCTGCCCTTCTCCACCAAGCTCCCAGCCCCACTTTAAGCACACAGTAGGTGTTCAAAAAATGTTGGCCAATTCAAATGAACTGACAAAGTGAAATTTTGCTCTTATTTCTCATTATGCTTGGTTAGGTTTGATGTAAAAAGAAAACAGTGATGGAGTCTGGGATGGACATTCCCATCAATCATATAGGCAGTTTTGCTATCATAATGTCACTGGTTTCATTTATATAGACTGATGGAGACATATTTTGCAGAATATTAATAACTTATACCTGAGCCTCATCCATCATGAAGGAATCACTGTTCTCTTTGAACAGAAGAGGAAACAGAAAGAAATCAAAAGGAATCAGGTCACTTGCCCAGGGTCAAGCAGCTAGAAAAAATCTGGGGCAGGATTTGAAACCAGATCTTGCTACCTCCAGATTCAGAGTTCTAACCACACTATTTGATGCTGAAAGTTGTATTAGCAGAATGTGTCAGATGAACTGTTTGTGACAGGCAGAGGAGAAAAAAAGGACTAGAACTTTCAAAGAAGCTGCAATACTCAAGCTCCTGTATTTTCCACAGAAACACTAGAGATACAAGTAACATCAGCAATTTAGCTCAATTCAATTAAATGCAGGAGGCCCTTGTTTTGTTTTGTGGGCCTTGAGATCTTCTCCACTGGGGCACTGCTCTGTCTGAGTTTCCAGGGTAGTTTCAAGTTCACATTTGGAGGCAATTGGCTCTTTGAAGCCAAATATTCCATTTTGGGATCAGTCTTCAGTCATAACAAGCTGACTCCATGGTTTGTGTTTGGGTGAAAACAGATTAAGGACTTAGCTCACTCAGCCCTGACCTTCTCCTTCCCAGTCCCAGAAAGACAGCAGAGAGCTGGGGAGGCCTATTTGAGGGCCTTGTTTGGTTCTAGATACCCCACTGGGGTTCAGATAATATGGACCTAATCTAGAATCTGAAACAGAATGTAGGACATAGGGCCAGAGACCCAAAGGAGACAAAGACTGGCAGAAGCCATTTGTTTTCTTGAATATCATCTTGTCATCAGAGGGGTAACACAGTACAGTGGAAAACACAAGCAGACTCCAAGCCCAGAAATGGGGCTCTAGACCCAGGTCATCACCAAGCCCCTGTGGGATCTCTAATAAGACCCTTCACTTTTTCTGGGCTTTTCTATAAAATAAGGGAGCTGAACAAGATAATATCAAAGAGAATCTCTAATTCCTTCAGGCTGTACATTCAGTGTATTGACGGAAGCTCTAATATCCAATGAGTGTGAAGAAGTCCAAAAGCTAGCTGTATTTCTCTCTCTCTCTCTTTCTCTCTCTCTCTCTCTCTCTCTCTCTCTCTCTCTCTCTCTCTCTCTCTCTCTCTCTCTCTCTCTCTCTGCTTTTCTTTGCCTCTGTCTCTCTCTGTCCCTGTCTCTGTGTCTCTTTTTGCCTGTCTTTCTGTCTCTCTCTGTCTCTGTCTGTCTGTCTCTGACTCTGTCTCTCCCTGTCTCTCTCTGTGTCTCTTTCTCTCTCTTACTCTCTCTCTCTCTGCCTGTCTCTCTGTCTCTGTCTCTGTCTCTTTCTCTCTCTCTCTTACTCTCTGTCTCTCTTTCTGTTTCTATCACCAATTCACCCCCTCCCCCCTACACACACACACACTTAATATTCTATCCCCTGCTGGTCTGTCTTGAGGAATCCTGTTGTTTGTATCCAACCGCATCTTGTTCCTAGAGCTTTTGCCTTCAAGGCTTGATGGAGCAGCTCAGTTTCTGCTCTCAAGATTCCTCCTTAGTCCTAAGAGGAAATCCCTCTTTTAGTTGTGCTTGGGAAGGAAAAATACATTCAGCAAGGATGGCTCTTTGTTGAGCAATGTTATCCTACCGGCCCACTGTTTCACCAGTGCAGCTAAACTTCCAGAAACCAGAGATCTGTTTGGAGAGTTTTCCCCCTTCCTTTAATTTCCAGCTTCATTTATGATCCAGGGCAGCCTTTGACTCAGGCTGAGTAGAGTTGTCTCCAAAATGTGATTGCTGAGGGGCTCCGAGTCTCACTGCTTTCCAAGTGTCTTCCCAAACAAAATGCCCAGACTGCCTAGAGATGCATTTCTCAGTTCAACATATTTATTGAGCATCTTCTACAGTGCATGTGATCTGAACTGGACTTTGCTAAGGGAAGGCTAGAGATACCCAGATAGGACTCTCGCCCTCAGGTTTCTCACTCCAGTGGCATGCTTCAGTGGAAAGAGAGCCCTGACTCAGAAGTCAGAGGACCTGGGATCTCATGTATCTGATGATCAATGTGTCTATAACCCAGGCAAGTTACTTAATTTCTCTAACTTGGTTTCAGTTTCCTTGACTGAAAATTGAGGATTTGAACTAAATGATCTTAGAAGTCTCTTAAAATTCTAGATCTATGATTCTAAATTGAGGAGTTAGACATGAAAATACAAAATGAAAACCAAAGGAAAATTATAGGCCACATAAGTGAGCCAAACAGCAACTGCTAAAGGAATTCAGGCGGCAGAAAACATTATTTTCAGTTTCCTGAACAAAAGGGGGACTTAAAGAAGCCTTTAAAGTTGGGGAGCTTTTAGAGAGGAGAAGTTGGAGGTGGGGGAACATTCCAAGGTAGAGGATATGACACCAGAAAAGAGGAACATTGAAACCTGGGGAATGTGTAGTTATGGAATCATAGGATTTCAATCTGAAAGACACCCAAAACACCATCTGGCCCAATTCCATCATTTCACAGAGGAGTGTAGGCTTCTGGGACAAAAGGTTCCTATAGGGGATCAATGGGAAATAGAGGCAACCCAGAGTTTCAGAAGAAGGCTGAAGATTTCATTGGGCTTTCTGACTTTGCCAGTCTCCCTCAAAAGTTTGAGAGTTCCTTCCCCTGCCCATGGCTTCTAGAATATTGACCCTGCCCCCTCCTTGTCTAATGCCCCCTTCCTAACTATATCTCATGGACTTAAAATTTTTTTTAGCTGGAAGATCCTGTGTGTAGAGACAATACACACACACACACACATGCACATGCATAATTTTCCCATCATCTTGGGGGCATTATCTACTCTGTCTGATGGGGCTGAGTTTTATATCTTAGCTCAGTTCCTATATAGCATTAATCCAATCAAGTTCAAAATCTCATAGTCCAAACCCTTCATTTTACAGAGAAGGAAAAAAGAAGGCTAGAAAAAAGCCATAGTTTGTTCAAGATTATATAGATAGAGCAAGTCAATGGGAGACACGGGACTTAGATATAGTGTTGACTGAGAATAATTAAAAATAATTTTACTTAAAGCTTGAGAATGTAAAAGAACATAGTAGAAAGCATATAAAAAACTTTCTTTTTAGTTAAACTGAAAATATGAAGAAATAAGAATTTTTTCCAGACCAAAGCCTTTTCCAGATTTCTCCTGTAAGTTGAAGACCAAAGATTCAAGTTCCAGGAAATGGACTAATGGTGGAAACCAGTCTTAACTCTTGTCATATTAAGATCTTTGACTTCACCATCCTCTGTGACCTATGAGACACCCAAGGGAAATTCTCTCTTGCTCACAAAGGATTATGATATTTTTCACAAGGAAGATACCCGTTCACTCCTGGGGGGAATGGGGAGGGAGGGATAAAGGATGGAATAGAGCAGTTCAAAATTGAAAAATAAATGACTATTGTTCTGGAATTTTAACCCAATAACATCTTTAAGAGTTTATATTTATTCAATATTACTATAGATGTTGCCACAACTCTCTCTTGGTTTGAGATATGTCCAAGGGTGTGGGATGAAGGGTATCATGCCATGCTGGACATTTCTCTCTCTAGGTTAGATATGCTCAGGTTTACAACAATGTTAACTTAACATGGTGGATTCTGGCCTCAGTCTCTCAGAGCCAGACCTAGGGCTATTTTATTTTGTACCCCACAAGCTTCTTCAGGCACTGGAAGGGCTCAGGGCTCTCACTGGTTGCATTTCTCTCCATTTTAGGGGCCCAGTTTCTAGTACCCACCTTCAGTGTCACCACAAAACATCAGGTTAGCTTTTACAAAGAGATATTTCAAAGCTATATTTAGAACAAATGTACATATATGTACATACATATACACCATACAAATATATGCATATGTACACATATACAAATATATACAAGGTGATTCAAATATATATAAATATATGTATATATTATACATATATAAAATATATGTTATATATATAAGACAGAGGGAGAGAGAAAAAGAGAAAGAGAGAGAGGGGGAAGGGAGAGGGAGACAGAGAGGGAGAGAAAAAGAGAGGGAGGGAGACAGAGGGAGAGGGAGAGGAAGAGAGGGACATAGAGAGAGGAAGAGAGGGACAGAAAGGGAGAGAGAGAGAGATGGGGGGGGGAAGGGAGAAGAGGGAGAAGAAGAGGGAGAGGGAGAGCAAGGAGAGGGAGAGATCTATGTGGTATTTTCCCCAATATCTCAGGGGTATTTTCTCCTCTATTCTACTCTCTCTGACAGAGATGAGGGTTACATCTTAGGTCACTTCCCACATCGCATTAGTCTAACCTAGTTCAAGTTCAAAGCTGTCAGTGAGAGCTTCTAGAAGATCAGTCTTCTAAGGGTGTTGGGGTTGGGCTGCCTAAAACTGCTGACCTGAATTCATGGACTCCTACATCCCAGTGGCTGGTTCTCCAGGTCAGATCAGCAACTCTTCTCCCTTAGCCTAGAACTGAAAAGGATTAATGAAAAGGCCAAAGAGGTAGGCTTACTTCCCAGTCATAGAACCTAATGGTTTGGGGTGGGGTAGGGTTTGGGCTGTCTCCCAAGGCTTTCTCTCCTTACCACAACCTCTAACTGGATGTGAGTAGAAACACTTTCACTATCAGATGGGAATGCAACAAAGGTCACAGTTTGTTTGGCTTTTTGTCTGTTTTGTTTTGTTTTGTTTTGTTTCCTGCCTCCTGGCTTTGTAACCAGTGGAAGAAGGCATCTGTGGTAGTTCATTGCAAAATGTCCACATGTGCTCCAGGTCTCTAGCTTCTTTCTTTTTTTTAAAATTTATTTAATTAATTAATTTAGAAAAATTTTCCACGGTTATATGATTCATGTTCTTTCCCTCCCCCTTTCCCCCCCTCCTAGAGCCAATGTGCAGTTCCACTGGGTTTTACATGTATCATTGATGAAGACCTACTTCCATATTATTCATATTTGCACTAGGGTGATCATTTAGAGATACATCCCCAGTTATGTCCCCATCAACCCATGTGATCAAGCAGCTATTTTTCTTCTGTGTTTCTACTCCCACAGTTCTTTCTCTGAATGTGAATAGTGTTCTTTCTCCTAAGCCCTTCAGAATTGTCCTGGGTCATTGCATTGCTGCTAGTAAAGAAGTCCATTACATTCTATTGTGCCACAATGTATCCATCTCTATGTATAAGGTTCTTCTGGTTCTGCTCCTTTCACTCTGCATCAGTTCCTAGAGATTGTTCCAGTTCACATGGAATTCCTCCAGTCCTTTATTCCTTTGAGCACAATAGTATCCCATCACCATCAGACACCACAATTTGTTCAACCATTCCCCAATCGATGGACATCCTCTCATTTTCCAATTTTTTGCCACCACAAAAAGCACAGCTATAAATATTTTTGTACAAATCTTTTTCCTTATTATCTCTTTGGGGCACAAACCTAGCAGTGGTATGGCTGGATCAAAGGGCAGGCAGTCTTTTTTTTTTTTTTTTTAATTTTTTTTAAACCCTTAACTTCTATGTATTGGCTCATAGGTGGAAGAGTGGTAAGGGTGGGCAATGGGAGTCAAGTGACTTGCCCAGGGTCACATAGCTGGGAAATGTCTGAGGCCAGATTTGAACTTAGGACCTCCTGTCTCTAGACCTGACTCTCAATCCACTGAGCTACCCAGCTGCCCCCACAGCCAGTCTTTTAAAGCCCTTTGGGCCTAGTTCCAAATTACTTTCCAGAATGGTTGAATCAATTCACAACTCCACCAGCAATACATGTGTCCCAATTTCTCCACCATCCCCTCCAACTTTTATTACTTTCCTTTGCTGTCATATTGGCCAGTCTGCTAGGTGTAAGGTGGTACCTCAGAGTTGTTTTATTTAATTCCTCTAATTATGAGGAATTTAGAACACTTTCTCATGCGCGTATTGATAGTTTTGATTTCTTTATCTGAAAACTGCCTATTCATGTCCCTTGCCCATTTATCAATTAGGGAATGGCTTGATTTTTTTTGTACAATTGATTTAGCTCTTCATAACTTATAGTCATAGATTGATTAGATGAGTAAAAGTAATGTAAAACATATCTTTAAATTAGTCCATAAGCATTTATTAGTCCTGACAACCAGATTTTATGAAATTCCAAATTGACTCTTGTCCCTGGCAGTTTGTCCTCAAGAAACTCCTTTATGACCCTTTGTCCCAAACTGAACCCTAAACCCTCAAGCACCCCTTGCTTCCTTTAGATAGGATTAGCAGATGTAATCAAATTTTAAGTACCCTTTTGACTTACATTGTATCTAGGACGCTCCCAGGTGTTCTAACTCCTGGCTAGAACCCTCTTGCCCTAGCCTCCATTTAGCCAATCAGTTCTCCTTCCTTTCCTATATTCCCTATATCTAAGACCTCAAGTTAATCCCAATGATGAAAAATCCCATTCATGGTGTATTTTACCTGACAGTGTTTTCAGAGTCTAAGAGCTTAGCTCAGTGTAGTGTTGGTGTGTGTGTGCATGACTGTGTGGTGACCATAAGAGCATTGTCTCCCTTCTCCTGATTAAAGACGTATTCTTCGCAATTGCTTTGGTGGTGCTGTGTTTCTCCAGGTTAACAGTTCTTACTGTGTGCCAGGTTGTACTAAGCAATTGGAAATACAAAGAAAGGAAAAACCATTCCTTTCCAACAAGGAGCTCACATTCTAATGGAGGAGACTGCTTGCAACAGCATATGAAATACTAGGACAAGGACTCAGGAACCCTGGGTCCAGTTCTAATTCTATTAAAACGAAAGTCACTTTCCCTCTCTAAGTCTCAGTTTCTTTATCTATCAAATGGGAATAATTATACCTAAATTACCTCTCTCAAAATGTTGTGAGGATAAAATGAGATAACTGAATGAGAGAATACTTTAGGGAAGTTAATATATAAAGAAACATGGATATTATTGTGGGACTGTGAAATGCTAAAGAGGAAATTGCTGTCCCACTGACTTCTTCTTGTTGATTTTGAAGTTCACAGATGATTTACAGAACTCTATGTGTGGGGGAGTGGCTGGGGGTAGGTATAGGTGTGTTTGAAGTTCCTACTCACCGTTCCCCTTTTCAGTGTTGTTGTTCAGTCATTTTCAGCCATGTCCAATTCTTTGTGACCCCATTTGGGGTTTTCTTGGCAGATACTAGAGTGGTTTTCTATTTCCTTCCCCAGCTCTTTTTACGAATGAGGAAACTGAGGCAAACAGGGTTAAGTGATTTGCCTAGGACCTTGGTGGTGAGCCTATGGCACATATGCTAGAAGGAGGCACTCAGAGCCATCTCTGTGGACATGCATCATCGCCTCAGCACAAAGTTTGCCAGAGTTTGTCACTAGAAAGTTAGAGGGACTTGGGGGACCAGGTTGCTCCCCTCTCCCTCTCCATGCATACTTGAGGACATTTCTCACACCACCCACCTCTCTAAAAGGTTTGCCATCACTGGCCTAGGATCACAGAGCTAATAAGTTTCTGAGGTTGGATTTGAACTTATGTATTCCTGACTCTAGGCTTGGCACACTATCTACTGTGCCACCTAGCTATCCCAAGCACTGGGGATACAAAGCAGCAAAAAGACAGTTCTTGCTCTTGAGGAGCTTATAATCTAATGGAGGAGATAACATGTGAGCAAATATATACAAAGCAAGCTATATTTAGATTTTTTTAAAATTTAGAATAATTTTCCATGGTTACATGATCCATAATCGCCCCCCCCCACTCCACTCTTTCCTCCCCCCTCCCGAATCCAACAAGCAGTTCTACTGGGTTATACATGCATCGTTGTTCAAAACCTATTTCTGTGTTATTCATATCTGCAATAGCAAGATCCTTCAACATCAAAACCCCAATCATATCCCTCTCACATTACATGACTGATCACATATTTTTCTAATGCATTTCTGTTTCCACAGTTCTTCCTCTGAATGTGGGTAGCATTCTTTCTCATAAGTCCCTCAGAATTGTGCTGCATCCTTGCATTGCTGCTAGTAGAGAAGTCCATTACATTCAATTGTACCACAGTGTATCAGTCTCTGTATACAATGTTCTCCTAGTTCTGCTCCTTTCACTCTGCATCAATTCCTGGAGGTCCTTCCAGTTCACATGGAATTCCTCCAGTTCATTGTTCCTTTGAGCACAAAATTATTCTATCATCAACCGATACCACAATTTGTTCGACCATTCCCCAATCAATGGACATCCCCTCATTTTCCAAGTTTTTGCTACCACAAGAGCATGGCTGTAAATATTTTGGTACAAGTCTTTTTCCTTATTATCTCTTTGAGGTACAAACCTAGCAGTGGTATGGCTGGATCAAAGGGCAGGCAGTTTTTTAAAGCCCTTTGGCATAGTCCAATTTTGCCAAATCCTCTCCAACAATTATAATTTTCTTTTGCTGCCATATTGGCCAATCTTATAGGTGTGAGGTGGTACCTCAGAGTTATTTTAATTTGCATTTCTCTAATCAGGAGGGATTTAGAACACTTTTCATGTGCTTATTGATAGTTTTGATTTCATTGTGTGAAAACTGCCTATTTATGTCCCTTGATCATTTGTCAATTGGGGAATGGCAAGCTACATTTAGAATAAATAGGAAATCATTACAAGAAGGAAAACACTGGAATTAAGAGAGATTAGAGAAGGCTTCCTGCAGAAGATGAAATTTTAGTTAGGGCATAAGCAAGGCAAGGAGGTTAGTAGTAAGAGATGAGGAGGAAGAGTGATCCAGATATATGTATTTATGTGTATATACAGATATATAGAGAAATAAATATTCTTATCACTTTAAATATTTAATAATATTAATTTATACTTAATATGTAATTTAAAAAATAAATATTTGTATTACTATATTGTTTATGTGTGTATCTATGTATGTGATTATATATATATATATATATATATGTAT
>NC_058130.1:137488780-137531972 GCF_016433145.1 Gracilinanus agilis | reverse complement strand
GAAGGAAGTGAAGGTAGGAAGGAAGGAAGGAAGGAAGGAAGGAAGGAAGGAAGGAAGGAAGGAAGGAAGGAAGAGTTATTACATGGAATTGGGAAAATAAAATATCTTTTGAAAAAAGAGTAAAAATGAGTATACAAATGTCAGCCATTGGTCTTATCTGTAGAGGGAAGCTTTGAACTAGAGTTGTTCTGCTGCAAAATTTGCCTTTAAGTTAATTACCAATTAACAACTACTCTGCCTAATTTGCTTGTACCTCACATTATCTTTGTTTTCCTTACCTTCATCAGCAGCCTGCAGCCCAGCAGGGAGGCCCTTTGAAAACCAGGTACTTCATAACCTCCAGGGACATGGGAATCTTTGGGTAGGAGAATCTTTGCTTTGCATTGGTATAAGAAACAAAATTCTCTGCTTTTCCCCTGATCTTATTGTTTAAAAACGTTCTTATAACTAGATGATACCTAAATACCACCTGGGATCATTCTGCTCTGTTGCCCCCATCCAGATGCTAGTTCGGTCCCATGCCATTTAAGTACTACCAAATGCCTTCACATTCATTATTCTCACAGCAAGTCCTCTGAGCTAAAGGAGGGATCCTCATCAGAGAATCTTGGAGAAGCAAGTTACCTTGGAGAACTTCAAGTCCCTCACTTACAAAAACTGAGACCCAGGAAAAAGTGCCTAAACCCATTCACACAGTGGGTGAATGGCAGGAGCTGAGAGTGGAACTCAAGTCAACTGACTTCTAAGCCTGTGCTTTTGACACTGAGCCCCAGTAACTCTTAGTCCTCCTTGCTTATTTTAAACCTGTCCTGTGTTATTTAAATAAGTTCTGGGGTTCCATTTAGAGGTATTAGGGCTCATTTGAGCCTCAAGATATGTAGATATATGACAAACTTCCTGTGGACACTTTGAAACTACATTTTCCATGATTCAGTGGGTTTCTGGTTTCTGGCGTGATGACTTCAACCAACGGGAACCAACCTAGAGCAGAGTGGGACTTAAATTAGGGGTGGAGCTTTGCCTCGATCTCTTTCCTACGAAGTAGCCAAAGGAAATAGAAGGTATGGACTGGGGGGCAGTTTGAATAGATCTAAGCCAGGCACATGGTCTAATTTATTCTACTAACATGACTTTAATTAAAATATTACTTTTCCTCATAATATCAGCCTTTATCATTTTTAATCATTACAGTCCCTGAGTCCCTTGCTCACAAGGTAAAAGATTATCCTGGAAAACAAAATGATCCTCTCTAACAGCATCCCCTAGCATGGTGAGAAAGAGAGACCAAAGGATAGATTTCAGTGGTGAAAGATATTGGGAAGTGAAGAATAGACCATGATTTCCTAGGAGGTGCTCTTTGCTATCTCCCAAACTCTACCCAGGTTCAAGGCTCAAATCCTACCTCCTCGAAACCTTTTGTAACCATGAGTAAAGGAGTCTTTCCTTCTTCTGAACTCAAATGGTAATTAATGTCTAGCCCTCATCATTTGACACTTGCCAAATACTGCCTTCTTAAATTGCTTTTCTTTTAAAATTTTTTATTTCATTACATATTTCCCAATTACATTTACATTTTTAACATTCTTTGAAAAAATGAGTTCCAAGTTCCCTCTCTCTCTCATCCATCCCTCTCCCTCCTCTTGAGAAGGCAAGCAATATGACATTGATTATACAAGTGAAGTCGTGCAAACATATTTCCTTAAATTGCATTTCAAATCTCATTTTGTTATATCACTTTCACAAGTAGTGTTTCATTCTTTCCTCCCAAACTATAGACTCCCTGTGTATGGGCTACCTCTTTGTCCCCAAACCTCCCTAGACTTAAAACACAAGACTTTGCCCATGACAAACTCTCAAACATTTGTTGTTTGACTAATTAGCCCAGACTGGAAAGTATTTGGAAATCAAGTTCTGAATGTGAGGAATTAAGAGGAAAGAAAGAAGGTTTGTATGATTTGAGGCAGGATGAAGTAAGCAAAACCAGAAAATAATAATGTATGCAATGATGAAAATGAACACTGAGATCAATTCCATCACTGTATAATTGTAATGTCCAATCTTGTTCATGAAAAAGTGATAAAAGAAGAAAGTGCCTCCCTCTTCTCCTTGGAGAAGTGGAGGACCATAGATATAGAATGTTGCATCTACAGTCAGATAATATCTCTGTATTGATTGATTTGGCTTTTGCTTGATGGGTGAAAAAAGCAAGGTGATAAAAATCTGGAAACCAACCAATCAATTAATATTTATTAAGTCCCATGTGGGAGGTGCTGTGCTAACAGCTAGGGCTACAAAGACAGAAGCAAAAGTCCTTACTCTTAAGTATCTTATGTTTGAATAGGGAAGATAATATATCCATGTTTGAGTATATAAAGAATGCAAATGAAACAAATCCAAAGTCATTTGGGAAGGAGTGAAACTAAGATATGGAAGGCTTCATGAATAAGGTGGCTGAATTTTTTGAATGTTGAAGGAAAACAGGAATTCCAACAGGTCACAAAGACAAAGAGAAGATTCATTCCACATGTGAGGGATTCTCCGTGCAAAGGAAAATGAGAGCTCCAGCCTCATGTATATGTGGAACAGTAAAGAGTCTGATATGGACAGAAAGAAAAGTGATAAAGTTGTTTATGTTCACTTGTTTTAGTCAAGTCCAACTCTTCATGAACCCATTCAGGGTTTTCTTGGCAAAGACTCTGGAAGGGTTTGCCATTTTCTTCTCCAGCACATTTTACAATTGAGGAAACTGAAGCAACCAGGATTAAGTGACTTGCCCAGTGTCACATAACTAGTAAGTGTCTGAGACTGGATTTCAAATAAAAAAGATGAGTCTTCCAGACTCTAGGCCTAGCCTTCTATCCACTGCATCACCTAGCTACCCATAGAAAAGGACTAAAGCACAAAAAATACTGGAAAGGAGGGAAGAAGCCAGGTTAGAAGTGTGATGCAAAAACAAAAGGCATTGGGGCAGCTGGGTAGCTCAGTGGAGTGAGAGTCAGGCCTAGAGACAGGAGGTCCTAGGTTCAAACCCGGCCTCAGCCACTTCCCAGCTGTGTGACCCTGGGCAAGTCACTTGACCCCCATTGCCCACCCTTACCACTCTTCCACCTATGAGACAATACACCGAAGTTAAGTGATTTAAAAAAAAAGGCATCAATAAATATTTTACAAAGAAAAGGCAAAATTCAAAGCTACCAACTTGGATATTGTCAAAGTTCAGAAAAGCTATATGAGACCTTTGAAAAATATATGTGTGGGTCTTGTGTATGTAAAGTGTATATATAAATAAACTTAAATATTTGTGGACCAAGATCCCCTCATCAAAATCCCCCAAGTATTTCTCCCCATTCTCCACCCCAACTCCATACCTTTGCTCTTGATTTAGTGATTCCTGAGACCAAAGAGAACTGAATTCAGGTCTTGGGAAAATCCATGGTTTTAGGGGAAAGCCTCACCAACAGCAACTTATACACTGTTATGGAGAGGACAGAGCTCTTAAACTCATCAGGCCTATGAAGAAACCCTTAATCTTTCCCCCTCAGACTTAATCTTCTTTCTTACCCTTCTATTGCTGTTGATTGTAGTTCCTCCTGGTCAACCAGATTGAAACTCAGTCATCTACTGACCCTTCACTCTCCCTATACTTCTAATCAATCACTATGTTCAGTGACTCATACTTTAGCAATATCTATCTTTCCCTTCTTGTTGTGACCATCCTAGGTTAGGAGCTCATTATTTCTTACCCGGACTATTATGATAATATTCCAATGGGTCTCCATGACCTGTCTCCAATCTCTCCTCCACACACTTCACAAATCATCTTTGTATTTATTATCTTATCTCATCATTCCTCTGCTCAAAACCCTAGAATGGCTTCATAGAGCCAGCCAAATAATGGCCAATCTTCTTTGCCTAGCATTTAAGGATGGCTGCAGTCTTTCACACATCTTCACTTCCCCAACACACACAAACACATGCACACTTGTGCACACATACATGCTTAGCTGGCTTATTTCATACTACTAGCTATACTATCTGCCATATTCTAGCAGAAATAGATAGTTTTATGCCTGCTGTGCATTTCTCATACTTTCTTTCTCACCTCTATAACTTTGCTTCCTGCATTCCCTATGCCTCACTTTCATCTCTGTCTATTGACATTTTTCAAGCCATTCTTTAAGGCCTCTAGGAAGCTTTCCCTGATTTTTGTCATCATAAATTATCTTTCCCTATTCATTTCTCATAGATCACTCTGTGCATGGGGGAAGATAGAGGTGTGAGTGTAGGGTTTGGGGGTACTTCATACATATTATATTCTGTTTTTAATACATTTATTTACTTATTTGTCATATCCCCATTACCAAAATATGTGCCCCACAAGGGAAAGGTCTGTGCCTGGTATATGCTAGAGTGTGTAGTCCATGGCACTACATAGACCTGACACATAATAAATTACATTGAATTTGAGTAGAATTAAATAGAGAGAAATCAAGATAGTTAACTAGTTTAGTGATGTTTTTACCTGCATTTTCTGGTCTAATCATTCTCATAGATTAGTCTGACCAATTACTGGAAAATTGGCTTTGCTTCTCCACTTAGGCTGTGTCTCCACACCCAAACTGGTAGTAAAGGGGAAAATAAGAGGTTTTAAATTCAAACACCCTTTTAGTAAATGGCTCTTGATTCTTTAATGTTCCATTTCTGTAAGTCTTATCTATGTCTCCCCAGCAACAGAATGATAGAAAGAACCTAGAGGTGAGAAATTAGAAGACATGAGTTTGAATTATAGCTCTCTGTGGCCTTCAGAAAGGCCCTTAACCTCTTTGAAAATCAATTACTTCATGAATATAGTTATAGGTAGATAGATAGATAGATAGATAGATAGATAGATAGATAGATAGATAGATAGATGGGTAGATAGATGGGTAGGTAGATGGATAGATAGTTGGATAGATGGATAGATAGATGTATAGACATGGCTATATACCCATAGTTATATAGACATGTGTATGTATGTGTATATATATATATGTATATATATGTTAATATAGAAAGGAATTTAGAGAGAGAAGGAGGAAAGTAGAGGGAGATAGAGAGACATCTATCTATATACAGATGGTTCAATTGCCTCATCTTATGTAAACAGAGATAAAAATAGATATATAAATATAAAGGCATAGAAGGCTTGCATTTTTCTTAATCTTCAAGCAATTCTTAAAATATTCACTATATGTATTCATACATAAACACATATATGTGTATATTTATGTATGTATATAAATATATGCACAAATATGTATATATAGGTGGGGGCAAGTATCTGAGAAGAAACGATCTCTGACTTAGGGAAGATTGCCTTTGAGTTCTTAGGAATTAAAGCTAAAAGGCATTGTGAAGAGCATTTAATCCAACCTCCTCACTTACATATGTATGCATATGTAGATGGGCAGCTAAGTGGTACAGTGGATAGAGTGCCAGGGCTGGAGCTGAAAAGACTCTTCTTCCTGAGTTCAAATCTGGCCTCAGATACTTATTAGCTATGTGATTCAGAACAAATTACTTAACCCTGTTTGTCTCCATTTCCTCATCTATAAAGTAAGCTGAAGAAGGAAATGGCAAACTACTCCAGTATCTTTGTCAAGAAAACTCCAGACATTAATGCATTGCTGGTGGAGTTGTGAACTGATCCAACCATTCTGGATGGCAATTTGGAACTATGCTCAAAGGGCTTTAAAAGACTATCTGCCTTTTGATCCGGCCATAGCACTGCTTGGATTATACCCCAAAGAGATCATAAGGAAGAAGACTTGTACAAAAATATTTCTAGCAGAACTCTTTGTGGTGGCAAAAAATTGGAAAATGAGAGAATGTCCTTCGATTGGGGAATGGCTGAACAAATTGTGGTATCTGTTGGTGATGGGATACTATTGTGCTCAAAGGAATAATGTACTGGAGGAATTCCATGTGAACTGGAATGACCTCCAGTAATTGATGCAGAGTGAAAGGAGCAGATCCAGGAGAACATTGTACACATGTTCTGAGAGACTGATACACTGTGGTACAATCAAACATAATGGACTTCTCTACTAGCAGCAATGTAAGGATCCAGAGCAAGGCTGAGGGATTATGAGAAAGAAAACTAGCCACATTCAGAGGAAGAACTGTGGGAGGAGAAACACAGAAGAAAAACAACTGCTTGAACACATGGGCTGATGGGGATATTTATTTTGGGGATGTAGACACTAAATGATAACTCTAGTCCAACTATCAATAATATGGAATTATGTCTTGATCAATGATACATGTAAAACCCAGTGGAATTGTGTTTCGGCTAAAGGGGGTTAGGGGGGTTGGGGGAGAGAGAAAGAACATGAAACATGTAACTATGAGAAAATATTAAAAATAAAATTAAAAAAACCCAGATGGGGTCATGAAGAGTTAAACACAACTGAAAAAATAACTGAAAAATATATAGAGATGCATAGATACATATGTTCACATATGTGTATATATGGAGGTTTGGGATACAAATGTACACATACATCCATGCATATATTTAAAATGAGGGAGTCACTAAATAACCACCCTAGTGCAATTATCAATAATATGGAAATGTCTTGATTGATGACACATGAAGAAACCAGTGGAAAAAGGCACATCGGCTATGGAGGGGGGTAGAGGGGAGAGTAAGAACATGAATCATGTAACCATGAACAATGTTTTCTAAAAAATAAAATAAAATGAGGGAGTCAGAGTAAATTATCTCTAAGATGCCTTGTAGCTTTAAATCCTAAAAATTCAATCATGACCATCCCAGAGTCAGCCAGTCTCTTCTCAGATATCCTTCCCCTCCATCCTTATTCCAGCACAGGACTAAGGCTGTGATCGACATTCCAAGCATTAGAGGCTCAACTTGATTACCTCTAAGGTCTTCTCCAGATGTAGAGTATGAAGTTCTGTGGGATGATGATACCAGGCTAGTTGAAGTAGATGATACATTTTGGAAAGTCATTGGAGTTAAGGCTGGAGAGTTACCAGAGTCAGATAAAGGAGGACCTAAATGTCAGACTATAGCATTGGCCAAACTCTATGCAGTGGGCAACAGGAACGCTTGTTAAGGAAAGAAGTTCCACGGGCCGAGCTTTGCTTTAGAAAGCTTAGTCTGGCAATATTTATAATGGGAATTACAATCAGAAAGAGGAACCCAGGGAGCCAGCTCAGAGATTTCTGCAACCAGGACTTCACAAAGTGATGGCAGAATGGGGAGGTGGAAAACACCCCAGATTAGGAGTCTGGATTCTCAGCAACATCCCACCTTGAAGCGTCACCTTAGTCACTCTTCTTCTCTTGACCTCAGCTCCCTCCTCTCTAAAAATGAGATTAGACCATATGGTCCTTAGCATCCCTTTCTAGCTCTTTCTGTTTTCTATGATTCATTAAATACTTCTTCATTCATAGATTATGTTCAAAATAAGCATTTGTTTGACTAAATTCAACTCTGGTTTCTTTCCAAACTGGCTTGTTCATGTAGACTCAGCCCTGGTGAGAGGCAGTAAAGGGGAATACAAAGCACATTGAAGTGGGAAGCAAAGTCCCTGAATTCACATCCTGATTCTGCTGTTTATTACTTGAGTGACGTCAGACAATTCACTTAATCTCTCTGGGCCTCAGTTTCCCCACCTGTTAAATGAGGGGGTTGGACTAGGTGGGCTCCAAGGATTTTTTCTAGCTCTGAATCTTAAGCTCCATGATGCAGAGATACCACTACAAAGTTATGTATCAGGAACAAAGAATATGAAGCATGGAAGAGACAATCATTAGGGTCAGTCACTGGGTCCATCTACCCCTCTCTATCCCAGCAGCCCTCATTCAGAATGCTACAGGCTGATGGGCAGATATTTGGCTCTCACAGCCTCCAGGCAGGCCTTGTGGGATGCGGCTGTTTATCTGTGTTCAGCTCCTGCCAGAAGGGCTGAGCCACTGCTGCAGATGGGACAGCTGGCATTCATTCCCGGACAAAGCCTGTTTCTCTGCAAAATGCTACAAAGTAGGGAATTTCTCTTTGAGATTACATCTCCCCTTAGACTTGCTGGGAGACAGTTAGAGTTTGACCACCATCAAAGCCCACAAAAAAACAATAACAATTCACATTTCTAATACGACTTGGGGATTTTTTTAAATCATTTTGTTCCCAACTGCCCTATGAAGGATGGAATGTAAATGTGATGGATGATGAGCATTTTCTTGGTGAGAAAACCGAGACTCAGAGGTACAGAGAGGTGGAATAACTTGCCTAGTGTCGCCTAGCTAGCTAACACATTGGATCCTGTTCTTGATTTCTTGTGACTTTATTATACAACATATTTCAATTCATCTGCCTTTATCCTACCTCTTTCAGGTTGGAATCCAAAAGAAGATACCTTGCACATGTGCTTATAAGCCAATCAGCAAGAATTTATTCATCACATCTTATGTGCCAGGCATTTTGCTAAGCTCTGGGGACACAAAGACAAAAGTGAAACAGAACCTGCCCTCAAGGAGCTTATATTCTAATGGAACAGATGACATACATGTATACAGGCAAGATATATAGAGGCTCAGAAGGGACCAGTAAAGATCTCTCATGGTAGATGATGCTTGAGTTAAGTCCTGAAAGAAACCAGAAGATCCAGAATGCAGCAGTGAGCAGTGAGAGCATTTTGGCAGAGGGTGTAACCATAAGCATGATAAATGCTTTTTAAAGGCTGCCATAATCTGCCATTGCTCCTTTCCAACTTTATCTCATATCACTTCCCTTCCATTACATTATACTTCATCTAAAGGACTAATTTCTGTCACCAACATGCTTAGGGGTTTCTCACTCCCTTGCCTTCACTCCCACTGTTCCCAATGACTATACAATATTGCCTATCCCCTTACATTATTATATTTCCTTTAAAACCTCAATTTAAATTCCAATTCCTCTAAGAATCTGTCTCTGATTCCTCCTAGTAATAAGGATCTAATCTCTCAGACTTCACAGAGCACTTTGTTTGGTGCTACTTGTTAAGGAAGCACCACATAAGGGAAAGAATGCTGGATTTAGAAGTGAAGGACCAGAGTTCAAATGCTAATTCAGCCACTTACTACTTGTTTGATCTTGTGCAACTTAACCTCTCTTTCTGGGTTTCATTTTCCCATTTGCAAAAAATGGGGTCATATAAGATGATTCAACATATCTTCCAGTTCTTGGTCTAGATCTCAGTGCTAAATGATCATTCATTTGAGTTATGTGTGTTGTATCATGTTCCCTTCCCAGAATGGAAGTTCCATTAGAACAAGGACTATGTCTAATTTAAACTTTATCACCTCTCCCCTTTCCGGGGCTTAATACAAAGTTGAATGAGTGTTTGGGGGAGGAAGGAAGGAAGGAAAGGAGGGAGGAAGGGAGGGAGGGAGGGAAGAATAAAAAGGATGGGAGCAGGGAAGGGGAGAGGAGGGGGGAAAAGGAAAGGAGGAAGGAGGAAAGGGGAGGGAAGAAGAAGGAGGGGAAAAGGAAGTAAGGAATCATATAGTATTAGAATGTCATTTTCACTGCAAGATTTGAAATGTGATAGCATAAATTGAGCACTGGATTTGGAGTTTTTAGATGTGGCCTTCAATTATAGCTCTCCCTTTTACTAGTTGCATGACAGCAGACTTGGCTCTTCATTTCTCTGGGATTTAGTTTCATATCTCAGCTCATATGATCACAGAGCATGAGATACCTTAGAGGCTATCTAGTCTTGTCCCTTCATCTAACAAATAAGGAAACTGAGATCCAGAGAAATAAAGTGATTTGGCCCATTACCTAGGTTTCAAGTAACAAGAGGGATTGGAATCCAAGTCCCCTGAATCCTAATCCAAAGGTGTTTCCACTGTATCTCATCTGTAACATAAGGGTTTTGGACCAGCTGACCTTTAGGGTTCCTTCCAGTTTTAAAATACTCTGATCACCTGTAGAGAGTACTATATTTCCTCAGGCTTATGGCATGCATGGAATCAGAGATTCATAGACTGTAACAGCTGGAAGGGACCTTAGAGATCTTCTAGTCCAAGCCCATCATTTTATTAAAGATGTTCAGAGAAGAGAAAGGATTGGTCAAGGTTGCACAGCAAGTTAGTAGAAAAAAGGGATTAAAACCCATGATTCCTAGGTTGGCACATTCTTCCACTGTACCCAAGAGCTACCAGGTAAGTTAAAGATGATCTAATTTACTCCTGCAAATTATCTCCCTTATTTAATGGTTGCAGAATGGTTTTGAAGAATGAGGAAGGAAAAGGAATAAAAAATCTAGACATGCAGCAGGACCACATATAAAGGGAGAAGACGTCTGTTACCATGAGTGGAGGGTTATAACAGCATCTGAGAAACTCCTGTCTTTATTCCAAATGGCCAATCCTTGCTGAAACTTAGGAACTGCTGAACTAAGGAAATGGCCTCAATTTTATTTTTGATGGAGAAATGGCATCAAAGTGGGGCCATTTTATCAATATATATGGAGCTATACTTTGTTTACTGGGTGCCTAATATATATATATGCACTTGTTAAAAGCAAATCTGTCAGCAGAAGCTAGAGATAAATTCTAATCCAATTGAAAGGGCTAGAAGGCAGAAGCGTGAAGGTTTAGGAAGGTGACTTAGGGCTGCCCGGTGAGTAGAGTGTGTGATAGTTATTGGTGTGAAATTCTGGGAATGATGCAGCTCCCCAAGGTTCCTATGATGCCCAGGGGAGGTAACAGCCTTGTCAGCAAAAAGATAAAGATGGAACTTTCCAGGCAGCTTCAAGAGATTCCTTCCATTCTCAGCAAGCAGAGTGGAGAGCTTCTACCTCTGTCTTACCCTTTTGTTCTTTTAAGTACCAGTACTCTCTTTCATCAAAAGTATTATCACATCTGAAGGAAGAATCACAGATTTTGAGCAGAAGGAGACCTCAGAAGCCATCAAGTTCAATCCCTTCATTTTATAGATGAGAGAACTAAGATCCAGAGGAGTAAATTAACTTACCCAAATTGACTTACCTGGGTAATAAGTGAAAGAGATGGGAGTAGAAACCAGGTCTTCTGTTTCAGATGTACACTTTTTATCACTCTAATACTCAGTGGTTCAGGGACAAAGAGCTCTGGGATGACTTTTGACCTGCTATCCCACCATGAAACCTGTGTGTCAAAGAAATCACAGAAAGAGGAAAAAAGATCTACATATACAGAATTATTTATAGCAGCTTTTCTTCACTAGATATAGAAAATTAAAAACTAAGAGATTTTTCTCCTATTGGGGACTGACTAATCAAATTGTGGTACATGAACATAATGGAATATTATTTTACCTTAAGGAATGATGAAGTGAGCCACTTAGAAGAAACTGGGAAGAAATCTGTAAACTGATGTGGAGGGAAGTAAGTGAGACAGAAAACAATTTATAGAATGGCAACAACATTAAAAGGAAAAAATTCTAACAACTTTAGAACTCAGATCAACACAATGATAAACTATTAATCTGAAAAAAAAGATGAGATAAGCCACTCACCTCCTGAAAGAGAGGTGATGAACTTAAAATTTGGAAAGAAACCTGTATTTCCCAGCATAGTGCGTGAGGAAATTTGTTTTGTCAGACTATGTAGCTATGTATTGGGGTCTTTAAAAAATGCTCAATGGGGATATGATTAGAAGAGAAATTAATTTAAGGGAGAGGGAGAGAGAGGGAGAGAGAGAGAGAGAGAGAGAGAGAGAGAGAGAGAGAGAGAGAGAGAGAGAATGGGAAGCCAACCTAGCCCTAGCTCTGCTACCAACTTATTATACGAAGATGACAGGTAGTAAGGCAAGCATAACCTCTCTCTAAATGTCAATTTACCCATTTGTAAAATGAAAGGTTTGGACTAAATCATCTGTAAGGATCCCCCCCAGCTCCATCATTCTGTGTTCTCAAGTCCCTGCAGGCCCTGAAACTCTGGTTCAAGTTTTTGGTTCTTTCATCAATGGCTAGGACTCATCTACCACTATCTGGT
Organism: Gracilinanus agilis; assembly: GCF_016433145.1. Taxonomy (NCBI): domain Eukaryota; kingdom Metazoa; phylum Chordata; class Mammalia; order Didelphimorphia; family Didelphidae; genus Gracilinanus; species Gracilinanus agilis. The sequence continues at coordinate 137,519,946 of NC_058130.1, read as the reverse complement.
AGGAAGATTGAACCATGAAACTGTGAAGAAGACTGGCAGGAGGGAAAAGAGGGAAACATATGGGGGGAAAATTAGTTGGCTGAAAAAAACATTATTTGGGGGTCATGAGGCAGAGGTTCTGGTTCACCAAGGGTTTCTTTCCTTCAGCCCCCAGACGGTACTGATCCACATTTTTGACAGATGGCTCCCATTTGAAGGACACTTGGGCAAAGTGGGCTCAGTTCCAACAGGGAGAAGGCATGATTTTTAAAAGGAGTCTTTGACAGATCTAAATGAACAGCTTTATAAGCAGAGTTCTTTAGATGTTTATTCTCAGTTCCCCAAGGCAGAAAGAGTGTCTTTTATTTCTAGACAACTTGAGATATTTAGCTCAGAGAGGAAAATAAATTTGGAAGTGACTTAATAATTATGATCATCCTAATAGTAATCATGGACATGGGTATATAATGCTTCAGAATTTGCCTAGTTCACTCACATACATTCTCTTTCTTTTGAACCTCAAAATGATTTTATGGAAGATTTGCTACAAGAAAACCATTCCTATTTTTCAGATGATAGGCTCAGAGAGGATCATTAAATTGCCCAGGGGCACACAGCCAATAAGTGCCAGAAGCAGAATTTGAACTAAGATCTTCCCCACAGCAAGTAAAGTTGCTTTTCTTGAAAAATCTTAAAGGCTCTGCTGAGAGGTAATGGGGAATGTGACTTGTCCTTTGTTCCAGAAAGCAGAACAATGAGGGAGTTACACTTAAACAGCTTAACTCAATAAAAGGAGGAACTTCCTAATAATTAAAGCTAATGGAATGGGCTGCCTTGGGAGTAGTGAGTTCCTTATGACTGAAGGTGTTTAAACAAAACTCAGATGATTTCCCCAGAGCAGGTATGGTATCTTCTTTCTATTTCTTTTGGAATCCCAGAGTATCTATAACTATTTTTTAATCTCTACCTTCCATCTTAGAATCAGTATGTGCATTGGTTCCAAGACAGAAGTGCAATAAGGTCTAGGTAAAGGAGATTAAGTGACTTGTCCAGAGTCACACAACTAAGAAGTGTCTAAGGCCAGATTTGAACCCAGTACATCCTGTCTCTAGGCTTGACTCTCAATTCACTGAGCCACCTAGCCTCTATAACCTAAAGCCAAACCCTTTTTAATTTTTCACTTATTCAATGGGCATTTACAGAGTGGCTTCATTGTGGCTGGTATATTGTCCATTATGAAGTTCTGTACTTGGAATTAAGGGGCTCATACACAAATGCTTATTGAACAAATGATTGAATGAATAAACAAGATGCTGCTGAATCTGATTCTCTCTTAGGAAAAGCAACCCTAGCACTATTAGAGGTGGTGTTACTAATAAAGCTGCAGCAGCTACATCTCTAAGACATGGCAGTGCTCCTGCAGCTACTTGGTCCAGATGGACTGAATAATAAGCAACTGGAGACTGATAAGGTCCCAAAGTTCGAGTTAAAGCACCTGAAGCTAGCCCTCTCTGCTCATGTATAAAGTAAATGATTTGTTATAATCTGGGATGCCCCTTAACAATTATGTGCCCACATGAAGTAGAAGCACTGTTGTTAAGACATAGAACACAGGCATTTTCTGATCAAAGAATTACGAAGTATAAAATAACCTCATTAAATAATGAAAATATTACTTTAAAATATTGTACAACTCTTAATCCTGCCACCTTGCTTCCTGATTTACCAGTCTCAGGAGAACCATTACACAATTATGAAACACCAGTGTCCATGGCTGAAAAGCCTCGAGATAATCTCCTGGACACTCTTTTAGACAATCCAGATGTAGTCTTATTTACCAATGGTTCTTCTTTTATGAGGGATGGCATGTGCTACACTGGAGCTGCTATAGTCACAGAATTTACCACTGTGTGGTCAGCTTCATTGCCCTCAAATATAAATGCTCAAGGTGCAGAACTCATAGCCCTAAAACATGCCTGCATATTGCCAAAGATAAAAAAGCAACAATTTATACAGATTCCAGATATGCATTTGGGATTTGTCATTCAGTGGGTATGTTATGGCTTCAGAGAGGATTTTTAACCTCCGCTGAAAAATCTATAGCTAATGCAAAAATTATTAATGAAGTTCTTTCTGGTCTCCAGCTACCTAAAGCCCTAGCTGTAGTTCACTGCTTTTCCCATACAGGTGACACTGACCCTGTCTTTAGGGGAAATGACTGGGCAGATATTACTGCAAAGCTAGCGTCCATAGAAGGGCCTGAATTAATTTTAACATTAACAACCACTGGTGACTTAAATTTATCACCTTCCTGTAATGAAAAGGAAATCCAAAAATGGAAGCAAAAATTTAAAGCAAAACTGATTAATGGAGTATGGGTATCCTCTGAAGGAAAAGCCCTGCTATCTAGAACTTTTTATCACCAAATTTGCCAATCTATTCATAAAAATGGTCATTTTGTTTCGTGGACTCTATTAAAAGATTATGGATAGCTCCTGGCATAACTACTATAGCCTCTAAAGTGTGTGCAGCCTGCCCTACCTGCCAAGCATACAACCAACATGCTTTTTCTGGCAACGCTTTTGGTGGGCATCCTCTGGCTTACATACCTTTTGAGAACCTGCAAATTTATTACATAACAATGCCAAAGGCTGGACAATATAAATTTTGTCTAGTCATAGTGGATCAACTAACCAGATTTCAGGAAGCATTTCCTACTGCCAGAGCCACAGAGGCTTTTGTTGCCAAGGTGCTTTTAAAAGAAATCATTCCTTGTTTTAGCCTTCCCACACGTATTGATTCAGACAGGGGAAGTCACTTTACCAATTCAGTTTTATCTGAAGTATATTCTCTTTTGGGGATAACTCCAAAATTCCATGTAATATATCACCCCCAGAGCTCAGGCCATGTCGAAAGGATGAATGGAGAACTTAAAACTATGATTGGCAAATTATGCACTGAGACACATTTTAAATGGCCTGACATTCTCCCTCTGGCTCTATTTTATCTTAGAAACAGGCCCAAGGGAGATTTACACACCTCACCATATGAGATGCTTTTTGGACATCCCCTTCTACAGGCTAAGCCTTTTTCTCCTGCATATACATCACTATTAGGGGGAGATATTTCTATTGCTTCCTATATACAGGAATTACAGCACAAACTGTTTGAACTCCATGAATCTGGAGCTGCAGTACAGGCAGGACCAATACATTTTTCACTTCATGTCCTGAACCCAGGAGACAAGGTGTATATAAAGAATTTCCAAAGCCCTGGAGCAACTCAGACTTCCTGGGAAGGTCTGTTTCAAATATTGTTAACCACTCCAACAGCTATAAAATTGGAGAAAAGGACTCTTGGATTCATTGCTCACATGTAAATAGAGAACCTTCTATTGAAACTGATTGGCTGCATCCTATCATAAACATTGGAGATAATAGTCCATAGAAAAGTGGACACCATTTTTGGGAACACATTGAATTCCTGAATTTTATTTTACTATTGTTTTTATTTTTCTAATAGAGAGTATTTGATTTTTCTTTTATTATTTCTTGTACTTAAAGTACATATAATAAATATTAATTTTTTGATTCTGTAGTAATGTAAGTTTAAAATATATTTACCATAATATTAATGCATACCCAAAAGTTTTAGACTATGGAAACATGTCATTTATTGATAAATGTTATGGGACTATGATTAATGTTTATGTCTGATTCTAGGAAATGGTATCAAAAAGGAGCACAGACTTCATCTGCACAGTGCCATAGAAGCACAGACTTAACCTAAGCAGTGCCATGGAGCACAAGGTAAAAAAAAACCATACCAATCTAAGTAGGGTTGTTGAACATCTATGCCAATACTAAAAGACTTGAAGTCTTTTGGTAGTGTGAGATTCAAAGTTGCGACGCTTGACATATGTTAAGATATAGAACACTTCGTACTACATTTCCAGGCAAATACTGAAGGTTGGCCTTCATTCTGGCTCCCCTTTTCCCTGAGAATAAAGCAAAATTAAACTAGGGAATGACACTTCCCTTTTACATAAAAAATCTGGTCCCCTTTTCTCTCTTATGATATGGCAACTTGCTGTAGTCTTACCTGCCAATGGGTAAGTGCAATATTACTGCATTTTGTCCTACAGATTTATGGGACGGAATTTACTTTAATTGGACCCTAATACAAGGGCCTATTATGAATTTATTCTTGTTTAATCAGAAAATTTTACATACATAGAATTTTCATACTTTGATCCTGATTTTGATTTTTTTCTTTCTCCCAAACTTTAAATTTTTTCTTTTGTTTTTTTATGTTTTTGGTTTTTCTTTTGATAATTGACTCATATACCCCATAACTCAATGATGTATTCTGAGCTGATCTGGGTGTTGGTCAACAGCCTCTTCAGGGGGGGATTGTATTTTTATAAAAATCCAAGATTTAAAATTTTGTTCAAGAAAATTTTCAGAAAAAGAAGCCTGCTTTGAATCCAGAAAATAAACTATTTGGAGAAAGATGCCTGCAGAAACCTACACTGAATCAAGATGATCCAAAAAAGATGCCTGCAGAAACCTACACTAAATCAAGATAATCCAGAATGAATTTGGGGGTGCAATTAATTGAACTTGAGGGAATTGAACACAATTATTTTGAATTGTAAACTCTTATGCCAAAGGGGATTGCCCCCCAATTGGCTTTTTGTCAATGTATCTAGAAAAACATTGGTTTTGCTCTCCCTCTCTCCTATTTCCCTCTTATCTCTAAATATTGTAGTTAGAAGATTTTTAGGGGTACAAGATGATTACATCAAATGATCAGTTGAGGAGATGAGTCTCTCAAATATTCACAGGGGGGATTGTGACATTGAGATTAAATCTACCTTGCCCATTCTCAAATTTAATCACCAAAAGTGTAAACAACTCCACTTAACACACAAGTTGGGAGATCTGTGAGCCACATGTGCTAGAGTGAGTGACAAATCAGAATTTACTACTGCCTCCTGGGCAGTCCTAAGAAAAGTGTCTGTTGTGATTGGACACATAAACTAGGAGGAAGGCACAGGAAGTGATGCAAAAGAAGCCCCTTTAAAAGAGAGTTCAGTGAGTTCAGCTTCTCTCTTCTGGTTCGTGTCTTGGATCTGAAGGATCTGGTTCGTGGAGGAGTGCTGGCTGGGACCCTGAGACCTTGGTTAGACTGTTCTTAAATCTTCCCCTTGGAATTACACATGGTGAGTGTAAAGACTAAATCTTCTTGGATTCTGTGAAGGAACTCTCCTTTCAAGAGAGGACCAGAGACTAAAGCTTTTGCTTCATTCATCCCCAGCCCTTGGGCCTCAGAAACTCTTGGCTTAGCCTTCTGTGATTAAGGACTAGTTAAATCTGCCTGTGTGGAGCCAGGAGCTGGAGCAAATTACTCAGTGTGTTAGATCACTTATCCTATCTTATTCTCTCTCTAGTTTTCTTACTTTCTCTCTCTCTTCTCATTTGTGAATAAAATTCCATAAAAGTCATTTTGACTTGAGGTTATTCTTTAATTGGGGATTGATAATATTGGGTATTGATAATATTCAATTCCCTGGTGACCAAACCTTTTAATATTCACCCAATCTAAAACCTTTTCCCCAATTACAGTGGGCACTGTCAAAGACTAGTAGAGACTCACTTATCGAATCACTCAGAGTGCCAGAACTGAAAGGAACATCAGAAATTACCTAGACAAGGGGTTCTTCTTTTTTTGTTCACTCAGAAGACTTGTGAAGCTTTTGGACACCTACTTCAGAATCATGTTTTTTAAATGCATAAAATTAAATAGGATTGCTAGGGAGGCCAATTATATTGAAATGCAGTCATAAAAAATTTTTTTAAATTAAGTTTGCAAACATAAGGTTAAGTACCACTAATCTACTCCAGTCCACTTATTTTATAGAGAAGGAAATTAAAGACCAAAGAGGGGGAGAGACTTATTCAAGATAATAGTCTTGGGTTTCATAGAACCAGGAGTGAGCTGAACCCAGCTTGAAGTGACTTAGGAAAGCCACTTGTCAATTTTTTAGAGTGAGTATTTACACCTTGCAAATAGCAAATGCTACACATCAGGGTGTGATTTATTTTCCTGTTAATTTCTAGACTTAAAGTGTTGGAGAAAATGTTAATAATATAGATTGTAAATAAAATTTTGCCCTATATTCAGGGTTCTCTGGTCTTTCTCTGCCAAAAACAATTGCTAAAGGTTAACTAACACCACACTACTTAGAACTCATCTCCTGATGTTAATTCAGTGTCCTTTCCCCTATATAATCTTGCCTTTCTATTTGACCAATATTTTGTGAATTCTTACTATGTATAGAAATTTGTAGGTCCAGGAAAAGTATATGAGTTCCCTCTATGAATGAAGAAAGTTCTCAATGAATGTTCATAGACTGATTGGGGGAAAAAAACTAGCAATATCAAGCACTGTGTTGTGACTAAGTACCTAATGAAATTATAAACAGTAAGTGCCCTGAGTTTTGGGGAGAGGGAAGATCAATGAGGATTGGGACAATCAGGGAGAGCTTGGGGGAACTGGGATAGAACTGATGCTTCTCATTGGTTGTGATCCCTCCTTCCTCTGAAGCCCCTAAGAAAGCTTCTAGTATTACACCCACAAAAGACCTACCTATTTTGTTGCCTCCTTATGACAGGAAGGTAACCCTAGATGTTGGAAGGTAACATCAGTGAATCATAAGCTCTGGAAGATTTTATCAAGCTCGAAAGGCTTTAAGTACAGTCCTGGGGATACACCAAGTCAAACCCCTGCTCATTTAAGGACCTAAAGACCATTTGCATTGGGCTGGTTTCTTGGTGATGAGTTCTTTGGCCATATCAATTCATGAAACAAAGATTATTTCCTCAAATTTACTAACCTGTGCATACTTTTTGTCCCATTCATACTCATACTAGAACTATATCTCAAAGAGATCGAAGAAAAAAGAAAAGCAACCATATCTACAAAAATATTTATGGCAACTCTTTTTGTGGCAGCAAAGAATTGGAAACTAAGGGGGTACTCATCAACTAGGGGAATGGCTGGACGTATTATGGCATATGAATGTAATGGGATATTGTTGTGCTATAAGGAATGATAAAGAGGATGGTTTCAGAGAAACCAGAAAAGACTTGTATGAACTGATGAATGGTAAAGAGAACAGAACCAGGAGAACAATTTGTACTATAACAATATTGAAAAAATTTCATTTTGGAACACTTATGAACTTGAAATCAATGAGCAATCATGATTGTAGAGGACCAATAATGAAGAATGCTACCTATCACCTTTTGGAGGAGTGATGGACTAAATATGCTGAACAAGACAAATATTTCTGGACACAGACAATGTGACAACTTACCTGACTTGACACAGTCACAAAGAAACAATTGTTTCTTTCTCTTTTTTCCTTAGTGAATGAGAAGGAGGGTTGAGAGGAAGAGAAAATAAATGCTTATTCACTGAAAAAATTAATTAAACAAAAAAGAAAAAGCACAAAACACTCCTAAGATCCCTTTCCTTATTCTGTGATGACTTTATCTTTTTTCTTATCATAATAACCAGTGTTTTATAGTTTATGAAGGATTTTTTTTTATTTGCCAGCATCCCAGTAAGGTATTTAGTCTAAATATTACAACCCTCATTTTACGAATGAGCAAACTGAGGTTCAGAGAATTTCTAAAATATCTTGCCTTATTTGGAATTATGCCCAAATGGCTTTAAAAGACTGCCTGCCTTTTTATCCAGCCATGCCACTGCTAGCTTTGTACCCCAAAGAGATAATAAGGAAAATATGTGTACAAAAATATGTGTATCCTCACTCTCTGTTGTTGCAAAAAATTGAAAAATGATGGGATGCCTTTCGATTCTGAAATAGCTGAACAAATTGTGGTATCTGCTGGTGATTGAATACTATTGTGCTTAAAGGAATAACAAACTGGAGGAATTCCATGTGAACTGGAACGACCTTCAGGAATTGATGCAGAGTGAAAGGAGCAGAACCAGGAGAATATTCTACACAGAGACTGATATACTGTGGTACAATCAAACATAATAGTATTCTCTACTGGCAGCAATGCAATGATCCAGGACAATTCTGAGGGACTTATGAAAAAGAACGCTTTCCACCTCCTGAGAAAGGACTATGGGAGCAGAAACACAAAAGAAAAACATTTGCTTTATCATGTGGTTAGATGGGGTTATGATTAAGGATGTAGACTGTATTGCAAATATTAATAATATGGAAATGGGCTTTGAGCAATGATATATAGAGAGCCCAGTGGAATTGCTCGTTGGCTGTGTGAGGGGGGAGGAAGGAGTAGAGGGAGAGAGCACGAATCATGCAACCATGGAAAAATATTCTAAATTAATTAAATAAATAAATTTTAAAATAAAAAAAGACCAGAGAGAGAGGAAACCATTTCACTGGGGGATTTAAATGCCAAACTGAAATGTTTATATATATATCTATTACTACTAAATGAGATATTGCAAACACAGTCCTTTTTTGTTTTAAAGGACTATGTAAATGTCAGTTTTTATTATACATACTTGTCAAGGTATCTTCTAAGTGATTAGAATGTTCAGTCACAATTTGTGTTCATATAAATAATTCCATTATGCAAAATAAATAAATAAAATATTTGCCTTTAGTCACAGAGCAAGTCCCCAAACTAAGGGCTCTGGCTCCAAGTCCAACACTTTTTCACTGTACCAGAATCCAAAAATGAAGAGGGGATGGAAGGAAAAATATCACTCTCAAAAACTGCTCCACCCAAAGCAAACAGAAGGAGTTTTCATGGTCTCCTGCAAAGTATGGAAAGGGAATCCATGAGAGAGGAGAATAGAGAGAAGGTGATACTAAGCTACATCCTTTACTTCTGCCCTGGGTCTATGTCCAGATCCCTGTGTCCAGAAGAGACCTACATAGGTAAGGCAGCCTATGTAGCCTGATGCCTAGGACCAAGACCCCAGAAAGCATCCATAGAACAAGATCTTAGTCTAGAAAAAGAAACATTATAAATTGTTTTTTAGGAGAGAAATGTTTATGGGTGGAAAGGGAAGGGGAGAAGATTTTGTTGACTTGTAAATGGGGGACTGGGAAATGTCCTTCAAGTGAAATGATTTTCTGTATTAGTGACTAATCTAGTGCCTCAGTGATTTCCCTTCTCTCCTGGTTTTATTTGAGACTCTCAGTTACCTCAGTCAGTTGCCTGATGAAATCTTCCATTTTAAATATTTCAACCATTCAAAGTCCCACTTAATTTAATATGTGACACAAAATTCCAGTCTCTTTCTTTACCTTGGCAGAGAAGAACTCCAAAATGAGAGAGAAAGAGACAGAGACAGAGAGAGAAGGAAAGAGATAGAGACAAAGACAAAGAATACAGAGACAGTGACAGAAAGAGAAAGATAGAGACAAAGAAAGGCAAAAACAAAGACAGAGAGACAGGGACCTTCTTCCCTAAGGTCTCCAGAGCTGGCAGAAGAAGACAGAAGTCTTTCCTTTTCCCCTCTCTTCCACCTATGAGATAAATCTCATGAATGATCCCCTCTGGAGATAGCACAAGCTCAACTTTGGCATAATCCATTAAGCCTCAGCAAAAAACAACAATGTAGTTAATATTGGGTTTAAAATAAAGTAAATATACTATATAAAACCACACAAGAGCATTTAAAAATATCAGCATCTCACTTTTAAAATATAGTTTTAATTTATCATTTATGTATATCATTTTTTCTTTTTAGAATTTGAGTTTCAAATTTTCTTCCTCCCTCTCACCCCTTTCCTACTCACTATAAAAGACAAGCAAAATGATATCAATTGTACAAATGAAATCATGCAAAATATATTTCTATATTAGCCATATCACAAGAAAAGCAAGAGAGAGAGAGAGAGAGAGAGAGAGAGAGAGAGAGAGAGAGAGAGAGAAAGTGAGAAAAATATACTTTCATTTGCCCCCAATGTTCATTAGTTCTCTCTCTGAAGGTGGAAGTTTTTTTTTCATCATGAGTCCTTTGGAATTGTTTTGGGACATTGTATTGAAAAGAGTAGCCAGTTAATCATCATTACAGTACTACTATTACTATGCAGAAAATCTCCTAGTTCTTCTTATTTTGCTCATATCAGTTCATATAGGTCTTGCCAGGTTATTTTTTCTGAAACCACTCCCTAGTTATTTTTTATAACATAACATAATTCCAATACAATTATATACCACAACTTATTCAGCTATTCCCCAATCAATAAGCATCCCTTCAATTTGTTTTTTCTCATAACTTTATTTTATTTTTTAATTAATTACTTAATTTGTTATATTAAAATACACAGTTAACTTCCTCCCTTCCTCCCCTCCCCTCCCCATTAGAGAAGTCATCATTTGATAAAAAAAAAAGACATAGGCATACATAAAATTATGTCTTGCTTATTTCTATCCATCAGTTCTTTCTCTGGAAGTTGACATACATAGATCATTCTTCAAACAATATTTTTGTTGCTGTAAATAATTTTCTCTTGGTTGTGCTCATTTTACTCTTCATAATTCTATATAGGCCTTTCTGTGTCTCTTTAAAATTAACCTATTTATCATTTCTTATGGCTCACTAATATTTCATCAAATTTATTTGCCATAATTTATTTAGCTATTCCCCAAATGATGGGCATCTCTTCAGTTTTCAGTTCTTTGCCACCACAAAGAGAGCTTCTATAAATATAGAATATATTGGTTCTTTTCCTTTTTCCACAATCATCTTAGAAATTAAAACTGTTTGATATTGCTGGGTCAGAAAGTACACATGGTTTTCTGACTCTTTAAGTCTAACTCCAGATTGCTCTCCAAAATGGTTGGATCGGTTCACAGCTCTATATCAACAGTGCATTAGTGCCCCTACTTTCTCACTTCCTCTCTACCATTAGTCATTTTGCCCTTTTATCATTTTAGCCAATTTGATCAGATGATATCTCAGAGTTGTTTTGATTTTCATTTCTTTAATCAATAATTATTTAGAGCATTTTTCATATAGTTATGTATAGCTTTGAATTCTTCATACAAAAACTATTCACATCTTTTGATCCTTTTTCAGTTGGGGAATGACATATTCTTATAAATTTGACAAAGCAAGATATATATAAATATATATATATAGATAGATATAGATATAGATATATAGATATAGATATATATAGATATAGATATTTAGATATAAGACCTCTAACTCAGAATTTCTAGTTCTTTGCCACCACAAAAAGAGCTAATATAAATAGTTTTGTAGTTACAGGTCTTGGCTCATAATTGTTTCCACATTTTTGTCTTCTTCTAAGATTATGTCTTCCTTGCCACCATAGAAGTTTTTTATGGCAAAGTTCTTTTTTTGTTTGTTCATTTTTCTAGCCTTTTTGTCCACTTTGGACTTTAAGTTAAAGTTGGTCTTTGCTCACCTGGGGATAGGGAGGCACTGTGCCAAGCATTAGACTTTTTGTTTTTAGAGCTAATTCTGGGGTGGGGTGGGGGAGTGCTGCAAGTTTTTGGTGCTTCCAAGGTGGTGTTATCCTGAGAGAGATGTGGCCACTGCTCTCCTGGTCTGCACTCTGGTCTTTGCCCAATAGGGCCCCTGCTCTCCTGCAGCGGCAAGCTCAAGCATTCCTCTTTATGCTGGAACTATAACCAGGTCCACTGCTATTCTGCAGCCACAAATGCTAGTGCTCCTCTGTGCCTAGGAACTATGATTAGACCCCCTGCTCCCTTTTGACTTATCACAAGTGCTTCTTTCTACCCTAGAACTTCTACCCAAAACTGTTTTGCCAATCAGCACCAATTGTACCCAGTGCCAGCTAAAGGTCCCCTGTAATCTCTTTCTGGCCAATTGTCCAAACCCTTTGGGCTCTGGGCTGAAAGCTTCTGTAGCTGCTGTTGCTGCCACAGCCACTTTCATCACCCATGGCAGGTGCTTCTGTTCCTCCCAGCAATCTCCCCTCTAGCATCATAGACATCTCCTGCTGACCTCATAACTTGTCTTAGATTGGGAAAATGCCCCCACTTTAACCTTTTGTTGTCTTTGTTGCTCCAAAATTTGATTTGGGGAGCTAATTTTAAGTTGTTTGGAGGCTTTTTTGGGAAAGTCCAACTGGGTTGCTACTCATATGCTACCATTTTGGCTCCACCCCAGAATCTCATTTAAAACATTGGAAGTGGTCTATCTCACAGGGCTCTCCTCCCCTCTGTTCCCTTCTCCTTTCTACAAGAAAGGCAAGACAATTGATTTGTGGGCAAGAAGACAGCGGTTATTACCTATATACCTGACAAAGATGTCATTTTTTCTCCTGTTCTGAAGCATAATTAGCCAGAGAAATTTAGGTCCACTTTATTTTCTTGAGCATGCCTGAGCTCAGGGAAAAAAGATCTTGTTTTCTTTTCCTACCCACTCCATGAATGTGGACTATAGTAATATTTTCCTATTCAATTCAATATTTTATGAGTTACCAAGAAGACCATAAATACTGTTTTATTTTCTAAGATTAATAAAAACCAAATGCCTCCATCAATAGAGTTATCTCTTTTTCCTACGGATCTCCTGGGCAATGAGGCACTTTCTCTTTAGTACTCATTAAAGGGTAGAAAGCTCGATTCACCCTCTCCCCATTCTTTCCTCCACCAACAAAAAAGTCTGGACTCCTGTTTGAGCATAGAGGGAAACTAAGCTTCAGGCTCATATGAAAGGAAGAGACAAGGAAGGATAAATGAATTCTTCTCTGGGAAAAGGGAAAGCATTCCTGAGGGAATGAGGTCCAGGAGAGACCCAGAAGAGGAGGGATCCAAGCTAGGATCATAGGATCATAGATTTAGAACTGGAATCTCAGTTACCATCTAGTCTAAGTTCCTCATTTTAGAGATAGAAAAATGGAATCCCAAGGATGTTAAATAATTTGCCCCAGGTTACACAAGTACTACATATGAGAAGCAATTTGAACCTAGGTCTTGTGTTCCCAGAACCAGGGATCATTTTACAATGCCACATTGCTACCTCCAAAAAAAGCTTTCCTCTTTTCCAAACAATAACCAGTTTGGGGGTAATTTTACACTCTGCAGAGAATTAGTTACCAGTCTCCTAAGTAATTCATTTTGTTTCTGAGCAGAGATAGGAGAAAACTTTAATCCTGAGGCATGGGATGATTATCCCCGAGAGAAGTGAAGTAATAGAGGTCTTCTGTCTTGCCTTGTCTATGCAATTTCTTTCTTGAACTGTTCACTTCCAAATGGCCTAGAAAGGAGGCTCAATAGGAAAAGCACAGAAAGTGCATTCCTGAGAGGAGTTTCCACAAAGCATCAAAGGAATTAGATCCTATCTACAGAAACAAGTAATGCATATTTTTATTTCCTATGCAGTGATTTGGCTAGAAGATGTGGCCAGATCCCATCCAGAAAAGCCCATGAAAGGGTCTCTTTAAAGCATTCTGCTGGGTTTTCTCTGTAATGAATATGGTATTTTGCTGAGAGTCACAAAGACATGGATTCTCTGACATTGACTAACTCTGTGATTATGGTCAAGTCTTTTTGTTTCTCAGCAAAATAGAAATAACAGCCATAGTGCCCAAGGCATGGGGTTATGGAGGTCCTATTAGATAATGTACATAAAGTGCTTTCAGACTTTAAAGAGACAGAAAATGGCCTTTCGGTTTCATCCACCGAGGAAATTCCTTTTACTGGTCCAGGTTGGCATGCTTTCTGCAACTTAGAGTCTTAGTGGCCTACAGCACTGAGATTTTTCTGTGACTTCCCCAAGGTCACATATCCAATGTATGTCAGAGACAGGATACGAACCCATGTCTTCCAGATGTTGAGGACATTTTTCTCTCTTTGCTTGATATATTACCTCTCCTTCATCTGCTACAAATCAACACCATAAAATATTAGGGAAAGGAATCTTGGGGGCCTGAGGCAGAATGTGAGCTAATTTTTATAACAGTTGTGCCTAATTAATACTTCAGTATCTATTTGAGAAAGCATGTGGGAGGAGTATAGAAGAGACAGGTGGGACCTTGGTAATATTCAGCTCAGTCACTTCCAGAAGAGAAAAAAGAGAAGAAAAGATAAAGACCTTTCATAGTCCTATTAACTGGTATTATGCTATTTAGGGTCCCCAAAATTTCCTTTCTTTTTAGTGTGTTTCTAAGAGAAATTTACAGTAAATGACTTGAATGTTACAACCAGGGATAGGTCCACTTGGTTCTATGGGTAATATCCAGCCTATTCTACCTTGGACTTTGCAGTGTGCTGACTTCTTCTGAGCCCCAGGCCAGAGAAAACTCCCTCCCCAGCCTCCAGAGGAGGCAGAGAATAGCAGTGTTCCTCCTATCAGATAAACTCTGGACTATTTTCTTCCCTCTGGGAGGGAACACAGCTCTGACTTCGATATGTCATAAGAGTCCTGGACCGATTAAAACTAATAATCTCATTATAAACTAAAAATAAAGATTCTTTGAGAGTCTAACTTTAATACACTAATATCTGTCCCATCTCCCAAATCATGGAAAATAGATTTTTTGTTTCTCCTCAACTACAGGATAGATTGGGCAGATGGAGAGCAGAATAAGCTGCATTTTGCTTCCAGTTCTTCCCTCCAAATGCGGAGAAGAGAGAGCAGGAAGTAAATTCAAATAAAGAAGGTCCTAGGGTATTTATTAAACTGTCTTTCCCCCCATTTTGTAACTTTTATGAGTCTTCTTCCTGGGCAAGTGACTTGGAGTTGTCCAAATTGGAGAAGCGGAGAAGAGAAAGAATGTCCTATCTCATAGGAAGAACCTGTCATAAGGTTTGTGTTATATGAAACATGATATTTCCTAGTGAGGGGTTTTTCTCCTCAGTGTCTAATGATATCCTTTATCTTCCTTCTGGGTAACTTGTAACCTGTCGCCCAAACTTCCTTATAGGCACTGTGCTAAGCACTGAGAATACAAATTACGAAAAAAAAAAGAGATAATTCCTGCTCTCAAGGAGTTTGCCTTTCTCGGGTTCCTTCATTCCCAAACCTGCCTGGTTCCTATGACTGGCTTCTTGCCTTCCCCCTTTTAGAATGTGAGAGGCTTGGAGACTGACCTAACCAGAAAAAGGGGGTTAGAACTGAAGTTTGACAAATGTTGGAGGGCATATGGAAAAATAGGAACATCAATACATTTTTTTGGTGGAAGCCTGAACTGATTCAACCATTTTGGAGAACAATCTGGAGTAATACTTCAAAGAGTTAAAAAAAAACTGTGTATACCTTTTGACCCAGCAATACCATTATTAGGTTTACTTCCTAATGTGATCAAGGAAAAGGAGGAAAAACTATATGTTCTAAAATATTTATAGCAGCTCCTTTTGTGGTGGCAAAGAACAGGCAGCTGAAGGGCTGTCCACCAGTTGGGGAATGGCTGAACAAGTTGCAATATATGGTTGTAATGGAATACTGCTGTGACATAAGAAATGACAAACAAGATGATTACAAAAAAAACCTGGAAAGAGTTATATGAAGTGATTCAAAGTGAAGTAAGCAGAACCAGGAGAATTTTGTACACTATAACAAAAATAATATATGATGATCTACTGTGAATGACAAGTATTATCAAAAAGGGAAGGATCCAGGATAACTCCAAGGGCCTCACAATGAGAAAGGAAATCCACTGCCATAGAAGGAACAGATGGAGTCCAAATGAAGATTGAAACATATCATCACTTTATTTCCTCTGTGAATTTTTCTCTAGTGTGAGCAATACGTGTCTTGTTTCACAATATGACGGACAGGGAAATATGTGTTATATGATAAAATATAGACAACCTATATCATATTACCTTCCTTCTTGGAAACAAGTGAAGGGTAGGAAGGAGGGAGAAAAAAATAAAACATAGATTTTTATGTATAACTAATATGATAAGTTGTTTCCTTGCAATAAGCATATTTTAAAATTTTTATTATGTTTTTATAACAATTCATATGTATTATATTATTTTGTTAAACATTATATATATATATAAATGATGACAAAAAAGAACTGAAACTTGAGCTGTACCCTAGAATCCTCATCCAAAACCAAAGAGGCCTATCTACTTGTTTCCTTGGGGAAAATTTCATATCTCATACTCTGGGTATCCCTGGGGAAGGGGACTAAATTGATTCTCAGAGATCCAGAGGGTACATAGAAAAAAATTAAAGGAGCAACAGGTTCTATCACTCGTCCCCTCCAAGGAATTTTCTAGTGTTCCACGCTTACTAATTTTCTTTTCAGATACTTCTAATTGAGATGTTCCTGTAATTTTGAGAACTGATTTTCTCAGTATCCTGGCTCCCCTGTACTTCCTGTCTTTTTCCCTCCCACCAACCAGCACAAAAACTCAGTTATAGGATTAGCCCCACAGAATTCTCACCATCTTAAGGAAAAAGGACTTTGCAAAAATCATTTCTGGGTTTAGCAGGATTCAGGACAGAAGGTTCAAGAATCTTGACTACTTCTGCACCATCCGGTGGCTCTCCATCTCTTCCCAACAGCTCATCTACATCATATGAGCCCCTAGAGGCAGAAAAGCTATCCTAAAACCTCTCTTCCAAGTTTCAGTCCCAAACCTCGTACTGCCTATAGACATTTTTACCCACATGCCCCTCTGGCATCTCAAATTCAGTGAGCTACACTATGGACATTTGAACTTCCCTCCCTAAACCTGTCCCTCTTCCACACTTTTCTGATCCCTGTTAAGGGCACTGCCATCTTTGCAGTCATCTGCAAAATAGGGTAAAATAAAGATAACTCCTGGTAAAATAGGGATAGCTCCGATCTTTGTATTTGCATCCCTTCCTCTTAGCACAGGATCTAGCATATGGTAGCTCATTAATAAATATCTATTGATTCGTTCATATCTTTGGAGAAAAACTTCACCCTTCCCTCTCTTCTCTCATATCATTTACCACGTCCTATTGGCTTATCCCTACAAGTTTGACCATGCCATTTTTTTCTGCTCAGGAATTTTTGGTGACTTCTTCTAGGATGACATGACTATTAAGGAACTCCAGAGCGTAGGTCCAACTTGGATTTCCTACCTTATTTTGCGTGATTCCTTATATGTATTCTACATCCTAGCCATATTGGATTATTATAACCTATACAGCACATTTCATGTTCTACCTCTCACAAAACCATTCCCCACATATAGAATGCACCCTGTCCCCTTTTCAGCCTTTTGACAGCTTTATCTTCCTTCAAATCTCAGCTTAGAAGGCATCTTCTCCTGAGATCTTTCTGCTCCTTCTCCCTTCTGCTCCCCAAAAGGAATGTGTTCATTCTTTTCAGATTATCTTGCATTTATTAATCTGAGTGTTTTTTTTTATCAACTCTCCTTGAGAACAGAGACTATTTGAAGGCTGTCTTTGTATCTCCAGGCCCAGTCCTTTGATCCCAAGCAACCAAAGAAAATGGCAGTGACATTTCAACAAAATCCACTGAAGTCTGATTTCTGGCTTGTGTTTTGGGGTTAGGGGATGGAATAGAAACAAGATTAAGAAAGTGAGTATAAGATCTAAGAGTATTATAACCTTTTCCTGGGAAACTTTATAAACCTCTTCTCTTTTTGCTACAATTAACAGACATTAAGTGTAAACTCCAGTCTAAGCACAGTGGAGAGGAGAGGAGGAATTAGAAAAAGAACAGAATTTTAGATTTCTACCTGAAAGGAGATACTGATCCTGCCTCTAGGAGACTTTACAATTTGGATGGAAGAGATACGACAGAGCTACGGAACAAAGAACACTTAGACCTTCAAAAGTGTAGAGGAGAATGACCTACAAGAGCTAGAGAAGATACCCTCTGGGAAAGATGACTTAAGATGAGCCTTGATGGACATAGAAGGGCTAATTAATTCCTAAAGAAACTGTTAACTCTTTTTGTCCTCAATCCAAGGGAGGAATTACAGCATTTGGAAAAGGGTCAAAAAGCTCAGAATTCTAAGGCTCAGGAGAGCTGGGCTCTGGTTATCATTTAACACTTGCTAGCTAGGTAGCCTTGAGGAAGAAATTTCCTCTGAGCCTCAGTTTCCATTTCTTGTAAAAAGAAGGTGTTGGACTAAATGACCTCTAAAAACCCTTCCAGTTCTAACTTTCTATGATTCTAATCCAGGACCTGTCCCCTTCTTCTTCCAAGCCACTGACAAAAGGATGACTTACCATGTAGCATAAATGAATAGTGGTTTCCTGGGACAATGAGCTGAAGAAAGGGCTCCTCACCCCAAACAATGCTAATTGAAAGCAAGCCTCTATAGTTATTCCCAAAGAGAGCAAGCAAGTCAGAGCTATACGTCCCCCTTATTTTCATGATCAGGGTTGTTAGCACTAAAAAAGAGATGAAGGTAATGCCAATGAAGTCAAGGAACATTTCTAGGGTTGCACATTTTTCTAAACTTCACTGATTTTATGATTCCATTTGCAATATATCAATGATGTATCAGTTATACAAAGCACTGGCCGATGGGGAGGGGTGAGATATTTGGCAGAATTACTGGGTCTAGTACCACATTGTAACAGAAAACCAAAACCAACTTTTTTGTCAGCCCCAGAGGTTGGTGAAAAGTACTTCCTCCTGCCCCCTATTCTGCCTCCATATGAATAACAATATCCGGTGATATTTGTCCATTTGTCCCACTCCTACCTCCACGCCTTCTCTCCTGCTGCACCATCTGGCTGCAGTGCCCTCTCTCATGCCCCAGCCTGTCGAGCCAACTCTTCCAGTATTAGAAAAGGTAGCACTTGTGTGATACCTTTCATGAAGTCCATGCTGATTGAGCAGTCTGGGAAATACTACCAACCTAGATAGAATTATAGGGCCTTTCTACATCCCTGACAAATTTTCCTCAGCCTTTTCTGACCTTGCTTCCATACTCACTAGTCTGCCTAAAAAAGAATGATCCTGAAATGGGTTGATGGTCTGGGATTTCTCTGAGATCTCTCTCATGTCTTTGTTGTTCCCTCCCTTGATTCTACTTGCCCCAGACATTAGAATTCTGAGCTTAATCTGTTTCTAGCTCTAACTTCTAACATAATAATAATGATAATGATAATGATAATAATAAAAGTTGCATTAGATGTTGAGATTTCACAGAATCTCAGTGTCTGACAGCATCTTGGAGTCCATCTTTCTTTGAACAAGAATCCCTTCTATACCAAAAGTGATAAATAGTTGCCTAGACTTTGATCAGAGACCATAGTGGAGCAATCCACTGTGATAGCCCATTCTACTTGTAAAAGGCTCTCATTGATAGGAAATTTCTACTTCTATCAATACTCAGTTTTCCTATTGCAACTCCTACCCATTATTCCAAGTTCTTCCCTATAGAGCCAAGAAATGTAATTCCCTTCCCCCCAACCCAGCTCCCCCAGTTTCCCACCATCCATGTAGTAGTCTGCTATATACTTAAAAATAATTCTGGTACGCACACAGACACACACACACACACACACACACACACACACACACACATCACTAAAAATAAACTATCCTGAAATAGCCTAAACCATTAAGGTTTCTCTACTGATTATCAGTTTTCTTCCTAAAATAAAGTGCTTAAAACTGAATATAATTCTCCAAATGTCATCTGACCAAGGCAGAATAATAAGAGAACTAGCACCTCCCCAGTCCTGGATATAATTCATTATTGAATACAGATCAAGATATCCTGAGTTTTCTTGTCTGTGATTTCACACACACACAGGGCTGACTGATATGAAGTTAATAGTGCACTATAACCTAATGATCTTTTTTTAGAAGACCTATCTAGCTAGCCCCCCCCCCATCTTTTACTGATGAAGTTGTGTTTTTTTTTTATCTAAAGAGGAGATCACTATTCAAGTACATCTTGTTAGATTCAGTGAAATCTGGATCTCATTGGCTCTTGCCTATCATCCAGTGTGTGTGACAGTATGTGTTTATCATCCCATGTGAATTTGATGAGGGTGTCATCTATAACTTCATCAAAATAAATGATAAAAAAAACCTCTTTGGGAGACCAAAGGAAAGGAAAAGGACCCTAAAATATAAGAAAGAATTCTAGCAGCTCTTTTTGTGGTAACCAAGAATTAGAAACTGAGAGGGTGCCAACCACCTGGGGAATAGTTGAACAAGTCATGATATATAAATATGATCGAATACTCTTGGGTTTTAAGAAATGATGAAGGGGATGATTTCAGAGAAACATTGGTGATCTTGTCTGAACTGAAACAGAATGTAGTGAACAGAACCAGGAGGATAATTTATACAATAATAGCAATGTCGTAAAAACAAACACTGAAAGACTTGGGAACTCTGAGCAACACACTGACCAACCACAATTCCAGAGGGCTTAAGCTGAAACATGCTGCCCCCATCCTATATCTCTCTTACTATACTTATCTCTTCCTCATAACAGTCCTGATAGAAGAGAGGTAATGAACTTAAGTGTGAAATGAGACTTTTTAAAAACATGCCTAGTTTACATGGGAATTTGTTTTTCTTGACTTGTTTGTTTGTTTGTTTGTGTGTTTGTTACAGGGGCTTGGTTTTCCTTCCTTTCTTAATTGAGAGATGGAGAGAAGAGATAGAAAGATAGGAGAGAGCTGACCTGAAAAGAAAATTTAATTACTAAAATTTGGTTCTAGCATTTAACAAGTTCCAAATCCATCTAATTTTATTCTCAACTAGTCCATATCTCTTTATCTTCTTCATTAGAATAGCAAAATTTTTGTGCTAAAATCTCAGTAAATTATATATTCAAGAATATTCCTTTGACCTAGCATGTTAACACTCTCTTCAAATAAACTTATCCAAGTATTGCCTTATCTTGAAGGGGTGATGCTGCTTGTTTGTAAGCTTTTCTTCCTTTTCTAAATGTTTACTAACAAACCTTTAAATAATGTGTTCTAGAATAGTGTCACTGGCCTGTAGTTTGTAGATTCTATTCTCTTCTTTTCCTTTTATTTCCTTTTTGGAATAGAATCACCAAGACAGACACTATAAGATCAATTTATGAATAATCTCTCATCTCAAATCTTAAAGCTTGGATGATAGATCAATGAAAGCTGAAGTTGTTACTGGAATAAAGGAAGAGTAGAGTATATTTCTAACCTGTGAGGAGGATGCCAGGAAAAGTAGCTTTAGCCTCCTCTGGATTGTCCTTCAGTACTGTGGTTTATTGACTCTGTACAGGGTGGCTGTTGTCAGCATGTTGCTCAGAGTTCCCAAGTCTTTCAGTGTTTCACTATCTGTAATGTGGATCTATACATACCTTAAGGATCTCCCCATCAGGATTTCCTACCAAATTTGAGTCTTTGTCAGGAACCCAGTATTTTCAAGTGTTTGTTGTATGCCGTAGAAACATAGCCCAGAATGTAAACTACTTGTAAGCAGGTTGCAGAACACTGTGAAAGAACTGGCTTGTAATCACAAGACTTGGATTCAAATCCTACCTTTGCCATTTTCTACCTTTGTGAAGTTGGGTAAATCACCTCATTTCTCTGGACCTCAGCTCATCATAAAAAGCAGCAGAATAGATATCACACTAGCTGTGGAGCCAAAAAGCCTGGGTTCAAATCCAGGATTTGCTCCTTATTCTCTATGTAACTTGAAAGAAGTATTCTAGTCCTCTATAAAATGAAGAGGAACTGGATTACAAAGTCATTACATCTATGATCATAGGGTCATGTGAAGTGTCAAAGGAGAGACTGGAATATCCGACCTCTAGAGCTCCTAATTTGATGAACCCATATTTTATCAGTACCCAAAGAAGCAGCATTGCCTTGTAGACAGAGTGAGCTTAGACTCAGCAAAACCCAAGTACATTTCTAATCCTGTTATTGTTATTAATAATTATTCATCTTTTACTCATTAAATGACCCTGAGCAAGTCATTGAACTTCTACCTGCCTCAAGCAACAACTTTGGAATTATTTCCAAAGCCAGAGATAGCCTGTGATCTGGCCTGGTGCAGAGAGTTTCCCCCCCTGGCATTATCCCCACTGATGGACAAGCACCTTACAGGTAACTGGCCCTCAGCCGGGGCTTCCTCTCCTAAGCTGAGTCGCTGTCCAGAATGTAGCCAGGGAAGTGCCTGCCCATCTGTGGCCTTTGGGGGTGGAGGGGATTGATCGTCCTGTCGCTTCTTCCTTCATGAACAGCGGCTGTGCCTCTAGCAGGGTCACCGAGGCTGAAGATGAGATGCTTATGCCAGTGACTCACAGAGGGCCTGGTTTTCCCCACATCACATGCAAAAAGTGACTATAACATTATGTGACTGATTTTTAAAAGAAGAAATCTATCCCTAAATCAGCCATCTAGCGAATTTTATTCTATTTAGTCTCATAGATTTGGTCAATGTTTGCAGCAGATAAAGTACATTCCAGCCATCTGGGTCCTGGGTAGAAGGGATAATGGGATGGAGCCTGCGAGGCTGATGCTCTCAGGGGGTGGGAGAGTAGAGGGTCTGATTAGCTTATTTGGGTTCTTTCCAAATCAAGCTTTTGTCCCCCCGTGCTGACACGGATCCCTGGGCTCTGTGAACCAGTGGCTCAGGGGTCCCTTTCTATGCCCTATTTTCTGGGTCTCCAAAAGAAATCCCTGAGCCTGGAGGGCTTGAGAACAGAATCACAAGGTCTTCATGTCCACCCACGCACTGGCCTTGACTGCCGTTTCCGTGGAGACATCCCTAGCAGCCCACGTGCCTGGCCACTTGCTATCCCTTCCATGGAATGACATGCAGCCTGAGACATAAAGCAGAATGCTGTGCATAGAGCCTGGGGCAAGGGGAGGTGGGAGTCAGAGAATTATTTAACTATGCTCCTGTCTCTTTCAGTATCTCAAAGACCAACCCTCAGGACAGTGGCACTGGGCAGCAATTCATTCCTTCCTATCAGCCAGGGCTCAAAAGAAGACTGTAGACCCTGAACCCTTGGATCCTAAATCCTAATCAGAGAGACAGAGCTGGAAGGGACTATCAGGGCCAAACCCTTCATTTTATACAGAAATATCACTACAGTGGAGCAAGCTGGACTTTGTTTCAGAGTACGGAATATAAAAGATGGCACTTAGTGGCACTGAAATCCCTCAGCAGTTTAGAAACCACAGAATTGTGCACCTAAATAACAAAATGGGAAGCTCTCAGATTAGCAGGGAAATATGGTCCTGGAATGAACTCTTCTCTAACAACTTCCTTTCCCCAGGGCCTCCCCAGCCCTTAGTATCGTGGCTTTCCACCATTTGTGCCCCACTCACTTTCATGCCACTTATCCCAAATGTTGTTTGTGGTACTTGCCTTGGGTGCAAAAATTCCTGGTCCACAGCTCTGATTTGATTTTATTTGATTTTATTATTTTTTATTGATTAATTAAGAAAATTTTTCCATGGTTACATGATTCATGTTCTTTCCCTCCCCTCCTCCGACTTCCCCCCATAGCCAATACACAATTCCCCTGGGTTTTATATGTGTCACTGATCAAGAACTCTCTCCATATTATTGATATTTGCACTAGGGTGATCCTTTAGAGTCTGCGACCCTAATCATATCCCCATCGACCCATGTGATCAAACAGTTGTTTTTCTTCTGTGTTTCTACTCCCACAGTTCTTTCTTTGGATGTGGATAGCGTTCTTTCTCATAAGTCCCTCAGAATTGTCCTGGATTATTGCATTGCTGCTAGTGGAGAAGTCCATTATGTTCCATTGTGCCTTCTTGTGTATCCGTCTCTGTGTACAATTTGTACATTGTATCAGTCTCTATGTACAATGTTCTTCTGGTTCTGCTCCTTTTGCTCTGCATCAATTCCTGGAGGTCATTCCAGTTCACATGGAATTCCTCCAGTTCATTATTCCTTTTAGCACAATAGTATTCCATCACCAACAGATACCACAATTTGTTTAGCCATTCCCCAATCGAAGGCACAACCCTGATTTTAAATATGAGGAAATGAGGTCTAGAGTGGTGGCTTAAGTTGTCCAAGAATATGAAATTACCAGGCTGAGAAACAAACTCAAACTGGATTTCTAATTTAAAATCCAATCATTTCCCCCATAACTCCATGCTTCTTATTAACCATATACATGAGGAAATCATTTGAATCATATAAACTTTAAAAGATAAAGCTGGAACAGACCACAGAAAGAGTTTAAAAAAAAACCTTCATTCTACAGATGGGGAAATTGGGAACTCTGGAGAAGATATTTGCTCAAGTTTATTCAAAATATTTAATGGTAGAATGGGTATTAGAACTTAAGCCTTATTAACTCCAAGGTCAGAGGGCAAGGACTCTCTTGCTTCTCTCTGGTTCCTTGTTAACATAGTCCAGGAGAGCCACATCATAAATTCTACTTAGGAATTTTGAAACCCTTGAAAGTAAGGCTTGACTTCTTTCCTATATTTATCCCCAAAGCTTAGCGGAGTACTTGGCATCTACTGAGTCCTTAATACATGCTTTTTCTGCTTCCCCAATTAAATTACCAAAAAATATTTTACTGAGCTAGAAAAAATAATAAAATAAATTTGGAAGAACAAAGATAAGAAAAAAACATCATGAGAATTAATAAAAAAAATATAAAGGAAGTTCTAACAGCACCAGACCTTGAATTCTATTATAAAGTAGTAATTATCAAAATTATATAGTACTGGTTAAGAAATAGAAAGGTAAGATCAGCGGAACAGGACAGACATACAACAAACAGTAGTAAAAAGGTATATAGTACACTTGTTTTTGACAAAAGCATAGATCCAGGTTTGGAAATAAGAAATCACTAATTGGTAAAAATTATTAGGACAACTGGAAAGTAGTTTGGCAGAAAGTAGGTATAGACCAATATCTTATACCATTCACTAAGATTAAAATGAATAAATGATCTAGACATGAAAGGAGATATCATAAGTAAATTAGAACAGGGAACATTATCTATCAGATTTATGAGGAGAAGAATTTATGAGTTAACAAGAGATGGAGAGCACTGTAAAATGTAAAATGAGAAAAAGTGATACATCAAACCCGGATTTGTAGCATTTGATGATTTCTGAGGTGTAAATGCTCACACTAAAAATTTAACAATATCTCCCAAGAGCCAGTATGAGCTGACTTCCTCAGTATCCCTGGCCTACAGTATTAGTATTAGATTAGTGAACTTTAATCTAAACCCTTGTCATTAGTGGACTGATATTGACTTCTCTGCTTATTGTATTAGAGAGACAAAGGACTTCATTTAGAAATGAAAGCTGAGGGTTTTTTGGGGGGGGTATATAGGGGGGTTAAGGAGTGACAGTCATTTCAGAGTTCTCAAAGGTTCTCAAAACCTTTAATTTTTTATCCAATTCCTTGTCATTACTTTGCTATTCTGTTTTAATTAAATGTCTGATTTGAAAAATTTATGCCTTTTCATGTATTCATTTACAATCAATCTTCAACTTTTGTTGTGGTAACATTCCTAGAAAATGGCACAAAAGTCAAAAATGCAAATGTTGGTACTTGGAATCTATAGGCAAGACTGAGTTAGTTTCCCTCAATCACCAAGAAGATTAATCTTTGGCTAGAGATTGCTGAAGATATTTTTTCTGCTTATAATTCTTTATAACAAAACATTAATTCTGATAATATGCATTTTTCCTATTATAGTAATCATGAAATAACCCATAAAATGCAGAGGAGGGACAACACTGGATGGTTTGGGAAGGGGTTATAACAGAAGAACCTGGTGGTAAAAAGGGAAAAGGGGGAAACTGCCATCTCTAATCTCCCTTTCAGTTTTTGATGAAAAAACACATGCTTTGGGTGGAATCCCTAGTCCTGTCCATGCTTGGAACTCTCACCTTGGATTCTTGGCCCTCTGCAAGGCCAGACAATGCATTACTCTGTGTTGTGCAGGCTGGGACACTTGGGAACCTGAACCTAGAGGAGCTCAGAGAGAGGGTGATGGAGACTTCTCATCTTTATTTCTACTGTGCATTGCCATGAATGTGAGGGTTGCTAACCCAAAAGTGAAAATGAGGTTACTAATAAAATCATATTACTGCTCGAAGTTGGAAAGTTAACACTTGAATGTTGAAGACTAATTATTTATGGTACCTTCCTTCACTCCCACCATTACTTTTCTTTGATAATGATCATGCACCTCAGACATTGGACAACTCTTTCTTGTATAACTCTGATGCAATTGCCATGCAATATTGTGAGTTAGCATTGTCTTACCCACGCAAGAGTGAAAGATCCACAAGGATAAAGACCACATCTTATCTGAACTTTGTGTCTTTCTTTGTGGCCTAGAGTGGTACCCTACACCAGAGGTATTAGGCAAGAAAAACTTAACAACACAAATAAAATTCCAAAAAAGACACCATAGATAATACTATTTTGTGGATTCTCCAAGTCAATATGTGCCCATAGTTTTGCTTCTATTTTAGCTGGACACTATTGTTCTGCATAGAGCAGGCACATAATAATTGCTTTAATTGAATCATTGAACTGAATTTAATTCTTGACTTGAATCACTGGCACATGAGTTTCCTAGTTTTCACAATACAAAGGAATCTTTTCCCAGATTCTTGAATTGTTGTTGAGTTGGATAATCTAAATTAACTGACTCATAAAATTGACTTCCATGACATTGAAAAATGTCCTAAGCAGAGGAAATATGGCTTTAGAAAAATACTTCCTGAAATTCTTTACCCTCATATTCTCCCACGCACATCTTAGTAAAAACTCAGAGACTAAGGGGCCATGAACTTGTTGTATGACCTTTGATGATTGATTTCCCCCTCGAAGGCCTCCTTAAGTTCATCATCTGTCAGGATAAATTTGGTCAGATCTCAAAGGTCTAAAAACTTATTCTAGTTCTAGCATATCTCTTTGCAGTCTTATCTAGTACTCCTCCTTCCAACTTCCACATCTGCCATATTCATACCTCACACAAACTGGATGACTTTCCATTTTCTTCAACACAAACCCTACATTTTCCGTCTTTGCTCACTCATTTCCTTATGCCAGGAATGTCTTCCTATTTTCTCTTTACCTATTGAATTCTTTCACATCCTTAAAGTTGAACTCAACTGCTGTCTCCTCCACAAACCTTTCCTTGATTCCCTCTTTAGACCTCTTAACACTTGGTCCTATTTCTCTCTAGCCTGCTTCTGTGGCAAAAGATGCTTGACGTCACAAATGTGTGTATTCCACAGTTCAGGTAGGAACCTAATCATGCCTTCTCATTCTATGTGACTCCTGACTGTGTCCTCTTGGGTTTATGTCCTTCCTAGAAGATCTTCCTTTTCTTCCAGCCTCAACTCAACTCAGCTCAATTAGGTACAAAGTCTTTTCCAACCTCCCCAGATTCATGTGCCTTCCATATGAGATTCCTTCCTATCTAATCTGCACATAGCTTATCTGTATGTAATGATACACATGCTATCTTCCCCATTAAAATATGAGCTCCTTTATAAGAAAGAACACTATCCACATCCAGAGAAAGAACTGTGGGAGCAGAAACACAAGAGAAAAAAGCAACTGCTTGACCACATGGGTCAATGGGGATGTGATTGGGGATATTGACTCTAAACAATCACCCTAGTGATTCCAATAATATGGAAATAGGTCTTGATCAATGACACATGTAAAACCCAGTGGAATTGAGCATCAACTATGGGAAGGGGATGGGAGGAGGGAAGGGAAAAAACATGAATCCTGTAATGATGGAAAAAATATTCTAAATTAATTAAATTAAAATTTAAAATAAAATAAAAGTTAAAAAATATTCTAAATTAATTAATTAATTTGAAATTTAAGATCAATTAAAAAATATGAACTCCTTGAGGACAGGGAATATTTGTGCTTGTATTCCACTCCCAGTATTTAATTTTTTTTAAATATTTTTAAACCCTTAACTTCTGTGTATTAGTTCCTTGGTGGAAGAGTGGTAAGGGTAGGCAATGGAGGTCAAGTGACTTGCCCAAGGTCACACAGCTGGGAAGTGTCTGAGGCCAGATTTGAACCTAGGACCTCCTGTCTCTAGGCCTGGCTCTCAATCCACTGAGCTACCCAGCTGCCCCTCCACTCCCAGTATTTAGCACAGTTCTTGGCACATAGAAAGCACTTAGCAAGTGATTGCTGACTGACTGACTACTTAACTCATTGGAAATCTTCCTCCAGGCTTTCTCACGCATGTGTCATGTAATACTATGCATTATGCTTAGAGATGACTTCCAAACCTTTGCCACTAGAAGCAACTTGATGAGAGAAGCTGTGCAAAGTCATAGAATCACAGATTTAGAAGCAGAAATGGCTTTGGAAATGATCTAGTCCAATCCTTCTTATTTGACTGATGAGGAAAATGAGGTCCAAAGAGAGCAATGTGATTTGTCCAAGGCTGAATGACAGCCCTGTAAGGAGCAGAGCTGGAGTGTGAGCCCAGTGACTCTGACCTCAGATTCAGGACTGTTCCTAGTGTAACATACTGTGCAACTCAGGGCTCTAACTAGGGCAAGGAAATCAGGGCTTTGCCCCAAGGCACACAAATGGAGGTTGGATTTCCTTGTAGTGTGCCAAGGCTACCATCATGTCATAGATCATGCCTCAATTGCAAGCTCAAGCCATGACTCCAGGATCTTGTAACTCTTGGGTCTGCCTTTCCCCAAACTCAACTCCAACAAGGTTCCGGGTCAGATACTCCATGGAATTGACTGCCCTCTCCTCCAAAGTGGTCAAACGATCATCTGTGCTGCTACTTCCCCCTTGTCCATATCTCCTTGACCTCTCTGCCCTATTGAGCTCCTTTCTAACTGCCCTCTGTTTCACTGCCACCAATCAGATAAAAGAAAATACAGTGGGGGCAGCTCGTTCAGAGGATGGAGTGCCAAGACTAGAGATGGTAGGTCCTGGGTTCAAACCTGGTTTCAGACACCTTCTCATCCCTGTAATCCTGGGCAAATCTCTTAATCCCTATTGCTTAATCCTTAGCACTTGTCTGCCTTAGGACCAATACATAGCATTGATTCTAAGATGGAAGTTTAGGTTTTGAAAAAGAAAATAAAGTTACATCTCTGACGTTTTATCTAAATTTTAAATTTCTCCATGTTCCTAGTACCATGCTCTGCATACAATTGCCATATGTTTTTATTGTAGGATTCAATAAAGGTGCAATCAAAGGGAACTGAAGAACTAACAGCAAGCAGCTAACAGTTATGAAGCACCTTCTGTGTTCTGGGACACTGTGCGAGGCACCGAGGATATAAACACAAAGAATAAGACAATCCCCGCTCTTGAGGAGCCAAGGGGAACAAGTTCTGGAAGCACTGGTCCTTCAGTCCTCATGGCAAACCAGTCCCAGCCTGGCCCCCTCACACTGGGACAATGAGGAACCATCCAGGGCTCCTGAATGTCTTTAATTAATTTGTGCCAGTGACATTTTCAGTCCCCCCTGAGGTCCCACAATCCCCCATCTCCTGATTGCCCAGGATTCCTGCCAGGGCCTTCATTTACTCTCCATAGTCCCTTCAGCTGCTGATAAATAATGAAGACTTTATCAGGGAAAAGGAGGCTGGCTGGTTGTCGTAGTTGAAAGAGTATCCTCTGGAGTACAAGATTCTCTGTGATCTGCCTTTAAAGAGACACGATGGAATCTGAGGGCCCTCTAAATGTTTTGCCCTGAGAGGCAGGGGTTTGAAGTCTAGAAACTGCCCCGGGGCACAAGACTTAGTTAGGAAGGGGTTTGCTGGAGCATTCGGAGATGACAAACCCAGTGTGCCCAGTTTCATACTCCAAATGATCTCGGTTCCTCTGGAAACAAGAATGGAACTGGTATCTTTCCTCTCCAGTGATTGATAATAATGAGGCTTTATTTAACACAGGCTCTTCAGGGATTCTTAACCTGGGGTATTAAAACCATGTTTTATATGTTTTGATAACTATATTTTACAACAATTGGTTTCTTTTGTACTCCTATGTATTCTATTTGGCTTGCTTAAAAACACTATTCTGACATGGGGTCCATAGGCTTTACCAGACTGCACAGGGGATCCATCACAAACACACACACACACACACACACACACACACACACACACACACAAAATTAAAAACTCTTAGATGGGGGGCAATTAGGTGACTCAATGGATTGAGAGCCAAACCTAGAGACACGATGAGTTCTGATTTCAAATTTGAGTCCAAATTTGACTTCCTAGTTGTGTGACACCACTGCCTAGCCCTTCTACTCTTCTGCCTTGAAACCAATACTTAATATTGATTCTTAGATGGAGGTAAGGGTTTTAAAAAAGAAAAAATCTCTTGGACCAAATGGTCTTAGCTTTCTCTCTGTCATGGGGAAGAAACTACTTGATAAATGCCAGGACTAGAATTTAAGATGCTTCAAAGGACCAAGCTGTATTGATTGATATAGTACATTATTTTTTAAGGAAAAGAAAATGAAAATAGAAAGATGAATTTTTTTGATTTCAAAGTAAAATTATATCTGCTTGTAATTAGGTGTAGTTGACAGGCATTTGCAAAGATGGAAGAAGCTATAAAATATTAGAGCAAAATCTGTGAAAAAATGTGTATCAATTGACTCTCCTTGTCCTTTTAGTGTGTGAAAATGGAATTAGCTCACCCTGATTCATTCTTTAGACTTTAGCTACCAGGAATATGTCACCCCACCCAATTTAGAATTAAGTGGTCTATGACCCATCTGTGCTAGTAAGTAACTAATCAAAAACAAGCGACTGCCCCCTGGGCAGTCTGAAACAAGGTTGAGACTGTCATTTGTCCACATAGAACTGGAGGGTGGATGCAGGAAGTGATGAAATGAACTATCTTTTAAATATGATGGTAACTTCCTGTGAAGGGGATTTTGCCTTTTGAACCTGGCCTTGAAGGAGCTCCGGTGCAATCTCAGACTGCTTCCTTTTGAATTGTCACGTGGGTAAGTTAGGCTGACTCCTTTTTACTTTTCCTTGGCATTTCTGGAGGCTTTAGCCTCAAAAGAGGCCTCTCATCTTAAAGGAGGCCTCATGGTTAGAAGCCTTGTTTAATTCACCTCTGAGCCCCCAAAGCCTTGCCTTGTTTGGGCCTTTGGACCAGGCCAGAGTTTCTCTCTCTCTCTCTCTCTCTCTCTCTCTCTCTCTCTCTCTCTCTCTCTCTCTCTATCTCTCTCTCTCTCTCTCTCTCT
>NC_058130.1:137459946-137488396 GCF_016433145.1 Gracilinanus agilis | reverse complement strand
TCTCTCTCTCTTTCTCTCTCTCTCTCTCTCTCTCTCTCTCTCTCTCTCTCTCTCTCTCTCTCTCATTTTCCCTTCCTTCACTCTTCCCAAATTATAAATAAACCACCATAAAAGTCATCCTGACTTAGGTCTTTTATTTTGGAATCGGTTAATCAATTCCTGGCCACCAAACTTTACATATCCAGTCCAATCATAATTTGTTTCCCCTTTTACAAATGTCAATAGTTAGCTTATAAGGCATTCATATAGCATTTTGAGGTTTGCAAACCACTTTACACATATTATCTCATTTGAGACTCAAAAAACCTTTTACTTCCATTTTACAGTTGAAGAAGCCAAAAGCAAAAGATTAAATTACTCACTCAGGGCCATACAAACAGCTGATTATTGTCTGGAGTAGGATTTGAATTCAGAATTTCCTGACTACAGATTCATTACTCTCTCCCAAATGTATATTTAAATCCATGATCTCTTGATTCTCACTACATTCCTCTAAGGTAAGCAGAATGAGTGTTATCACCCCCATTTTTTTAAACCCATAAGGACTTAGGCAGTGGGGGTTAAGTGACTTGCCCAGGGTCACACAGCTAGGAAGTGTCAGAAGACAGGTGTCCCCACAACTCCATTTTAACAGATGGAAAAACTTTGACTCTAAAAGGAAAATCTTATAAGCATTCTCTATTGGGCTTTAGGCTGGATTTGCTGGGGAGTCAGGGTGAGCATTGGGTTAATAGAGAGCAACCTCTTAAAGTCTTATTTAATGTACCAGCTATTGTTATCGTTATCGTGACTATTACTACACTACTATTACCATGACTATTGCTGCTACAACTACTGTTCAGTCATTCAATGGAGAGCTGAAGGCCTTCCATCAGGAACATCTGAATTCAAATTCAGCCTCAGACACTTAGTAGCTACACAATCTTGGTAGATAGTCAACATATGCATCATAAACACTAAACAGAGAATTAGGGAGAACTGAATTCAAATTCTGCCTCAGACATTCACTAGCTGGGTGATGCTGGGCAAGTCACTTAACTTCTCTGAGACTCAGTTTTCTCCTCTGTAAAATGGGGATGATGATAGAAACTATTTTTCCAGGTTATTATAACCACTAAATAAAATACTTAAAGTTTTAAAATAAAAATTATTTTTAATAAAAATTTAAATAAACTCAATACTTTGTGACGTAATATATAATATTAAAAATCAAAACATCAAAATTAATTAATTAGGATTTTGAATTTGCATTTTTAATTAAATAAAATAAAGTAAAACATTTTGTAAACCTTAAAGAGCTATGAAAATGCTGCCATTCTCATTATTAAACCCTAACACACTATATAAATGTTACCTGTACAGGCAAAAGGCAACTAATGATTTGAGGACCTTAGGACTGGCCTTGGATTAAAAAAAAAATCTGGGCTCATGTTCTACCTCAGACACTTAATTTCTTTCTTTCTTTTTTTTTAAACCCTTACCTTCCGTCTTGGAGTCAATACTGTGTATTGGCTCCAAGGCAGAAGAGTGGTAAGGGTAGACAATGGGGGTCAAGTGACTTGCCCAGGGTCACACAGCTGGGAAGTGTCTGAGGCCAGATTTGAATCTAGGGGACCTCTCAGTCTCTAGACCTGGCTCTCAATACACTGAGCTACCCAGCTGCCCCCAGACACTTAATTTCTTCATGCCTCTAGGACCTCTCTAAGGCTGTAAGAGGAAAAGAAATTCCTCAATGGAAGGAACTAAGAAAGCCCTGAGTTCAAGTCCCTCCTCTGAAATGTATTGACTATGTGACCCTGAGCAGTGTATTAGCCAATTCACTAAAACTATCAGTTGTAGAGAAGGTGCCCACCTCCTTTGGTAGAGGAAATTTCATCTGGACATTCCTTATTTCAGTGAAATTGCAGGGTCAGTCCCCATCTTTACCCACTATGTACAACGCCCTTTGCTTGGCATGAAGGCAAAGTCATAACTAGGGCAGTGCAGTCAGGATTTTGCACCCTGATGTCAGAATTTAAAAGTTACAGATAGCACTCATGATCTGTCACAACTTATAGAAACAACTGAGCTTAGAATCTAATTAGAATGAATATATTTTAAAAAAATTTTCTTTCCATCTTAGCATTGATATAAAGTATTGACTCCAAGGCAGAAGAATGGTGAGGGCTCGGCAACTGGAGTGAAGTGACTTACCCAGGGTCACACAAGAAGAAAATATCTGAATCCAGATTCGAACCCAGGACTCCCATCTCCAGGCCTGACTATCCACTGAGCCACCTAGCTGCCCCCAAATAAATAATTTTAAAATGAGCTTCAGAAGCTTTCTCCCACTATGGTCACATCCTGGGTGTGTTCCTCCCTGGCTCTGCACCGAGCTCTCCTATTGGCCCCACATTAGGCAGTCTCCCCATCAGCAGCCTCACACTCTCCTTTCATAATATTTGCTACTTCCTTTCTCTCTGCACTTCCTTTCACAATATTTGTTATCATTGTCATAAAGAAGCTAATAATCTCTTAGAGAGGGGTAGCATGTACACATGAAGTGTAGAAAGTGAAGAGTGCAAAAGAGAGACCCAGGCAAAGGGTGCTGGGAAATTTTGAAGGGAAAAAATTCATTTTCTATCTTGGAGGCTCAGGGCTGTGGACAAATCAAAGAAATAGGTTTTATGGAGGAAGAGACACCTGAAAAGGAAAGAGACCCTAGAAGAGAATTTCAATAGGCAGAGATGAGAAAGGGAATACAAGGTAGGCATGAAGGACAGGCAGTACAAATGCACAGAAAAGGAAAATGTCAGGTCAAGGTAGGAAAAATGTAAGTCAAGAGCTCTTCCTACTTTTCTACACATTGATCAACTCTAAATGGGGAACACAGGCAGAGTTACAGGCATTCAAAGGCCAAATTCAGAGATCCCTATAAGCTGGAAGAGGTGAGCCTTGGAGGACAGATGAGATTAGTGCTGGCAAATGGGACAACAAAGTAACCATTTAAAATGAAGAATTTTAAATCTGGGATATATACATGGATAGAAAGGCAGACAGACAGAAAGACAGACAGACAAATAGATATAGATAGATAGATAGATAGATAGATAGATAGATAGATAGATAGATAGATATAGACANATAGATAGATAGATAGATAGATAGATAGATAGATAGATAGATAGATAGATATAGACAGACAGAAAGACAGAGAGACAGACAGATAGACAGGTAAACAGACAGACAGACAGACAGACAGATAGATAGATAAAACAGACTCACATAGATATTCTAAAACTATATTTTAAAAAATCATTTAAATTAAAACATGCAAGCACTTTTCCAAATCAGCATTTAGTATAATTTAGTATAATTAGTATATACACATGCACACATATACACTCACACAGATTTTTTTTGACTGAGTTAGCAGAAGCCACTCCATATGCTCCAGCAAAAGGCTATGTGACAAAAGGGATAGAGTACTGTCTGTGGATTCAGAAAGAATTGAGCTCAAATCCTACCTCAGATGCTTTTTGGCTATATGACTGTGGCCAAGTCCCTTGACTTCACTGAATCTCAGTTTTCTCATATGTAAAATGGGAGTAATAATAGTAATAGTACCTACCTCAGAGTTGTTGCAAAGATAAAAGGAAATGATTCATACAAGTGACTTGCAAGCCTTTAAATACTATAAATATATCAGTAACTATTAGTATTACAAGTTTTGAACCCAGACATGGGAAGTAACTAGCCCAAGGTCATATAATCTGTTGGGGGCCGAGCCAAGACTAAAGGCCCAGCTTCCTGACTTCCAGGCCCAAGGCTTTGTCTTTCATATTAATGTCTTTTAAATTCTTTCACCACTTTCATATTGCCCAAGAAGGGAATGGCTTTTGGAGGGGGAGGGGGAATACCCTTGACTTTGCTTTTCATATCCCAGAGACAAGGCACTGTGGCTGACGTCAGAAGACAGAGAAGCTTTGAAGCCTCACAGAGCCAGGCTCTGTGGAAGCCCTGCTGCTGCCCAAAGACTAGTCACCACACATAATTAAATCCAGAAATTAAAAAGCAAACACACTGATGGAGAAGCGATGTTCTCCTCTTATATTCCTCTTTGAATAAGGGCATCAAGGAGCTCTTGGAGCTCCCTGCTGACCTAAACACTGGCTATTACCAACCCTTTCCCAGGTCCTCTCAGAGAAAGCCTTTCGGGGGGGACTTTAGCCCCTGGGCTTTGATTTAAATGTCAACTTGAATGTATTAATTACTAGAAGCTCAGGAGGGCTTCTCCTGCCCTTATCTTCTCCAACACATTTCCCACTGACAGGCAACCTCAGCTCCATCCAAGGTGAGGATAAGCCTCTTGAATCTGGCTAGGCTGATCCTTGGAAGGCAAAGCTGAATTACTAGGTCCCATCTTGAAGTCCTTCAAGGTGAGAGAAAATGCCAAGGCCAGGTGGCAGCATCATTTTCCAATGCAGGGAAGGCGAGACATCAAAAGCAATCTTTGGTCAAATACCAAAATTCTTTTCTGATGATACTGTCGTGCATTTGCGCCTCCCTACATTATTTCTTCCTCATCCCATACCCATAGCTCTCAAGTTGACTTTTAGGTCCCAAACAAATAAATCCTGATATGATCTAGATATGGACAGTAGCAACTCACCCATGGCTTCGCAGATTTGGAAAGGTCCATAGAGATAATCGTATTCACCCACCTATCATAGGCCCTCTCCCTATAGCATCCCAATTAATGGCCTTCCAACTTGGCCAGTTTCTTTCGCCTTATGTTCCTGACCCTCCGGTTCTCTTGAGCTGAGGACTGTGCCCTCGAGGCTCTCCATATTCTGATCCCAAGTGGCCTCTCTAACTTAGCTCTTACCAACACCAGCCTTCCTCATTCACCAGACCATCCTCCTTACTCATCCCCAAACTATGCTCTGCCTCTTTGTCACTGATTTTGGGGCTCCCCAAATGCTACCTTGGCTATTCAGCTTCTGGCCCTGTGACTCTGAGAAAGACTTTTCTCTTTTATCTTCTATTTCCTTGCTCTGGAAAATGGAGTTAATAATAATTGAACTCAGAGAATCGTCAAAAGATTTTAGGACTTTGAAGAGCACAGATGCACTCAAAATACTCTATGAAAGTTCTATAATTAAACCAAAAGAAACAATGATATAGAAAACCAAAGAGAAACAGGTTTGAGATCTTTTAGTTAGGTGGTACAATGAATAAAGACCTGGTGCTGGAATCAGAAAGTCCTGAATTCAAATCCAGACATGGATATTTACTGACCCTGGGCACATAATTTAATTTCTACCTGTCTCAGTCTCCTCATCTGTAAAATGAGGGGGCGTAATTGTACCTATTGGGATAGGTAGTAAAGATCAAATGAGATATTTATAAAACATTTAGCACAATAACTGGTATATCATAGGCATTTAATAAATGCTTATTCCTTCCATCCATCCAATATGGAACTGCACAAAAATAATGACACAATCCTGCAGAACCTCTGAGTGGAGATAAGTCAGAGGAGGCCAAAGATGAAGCATATGAGTAGTTTAAGTCCGGAACAGGCAACAGGACTGTACCAGGATCCAGTACCTGAGGAACCCTTCCTGAACCATAGCAAAAAAAAAAATCCAAGCATCAGCCAGGCAATAAAGCCATTAGCCAGCCCTGGCTGAAGCACATGAGGAGGCAGGACCAAGGAGCAAAGTCCTTAGGCAGCCCATAGCTTTCTCCAGGAAGTCTTCCCTGATTAATTCATGCCTTTCTCCTCCAGTGGTCTTGCCATCTGCTGATCCCCATGAGTCCTTCTGCCCTACCATCTCATATCTTTCCCCAGAGAATATATAATAGTCTTTAGAGAACATCTAGTCAAACTCTTCTAAGCAAGAATCTGCTTTACAAAACTGTCAACAATCAATCAATCAATAAACATAAGGGGTACTATGTACCAGGTACCATGAATAGCACTGAGGAGAAAAAGAAAATAGTAAATAGCCCTGGATGGCTAAGACCTTACATTAACACACACACACACACACACACACACACACACACACACACACACACACACCAGCTTACTTTCTGTCTTAGAATTAATACTGCCAGATGGTTCCAAGGCAAAAGAGAGGTAAAGGATAGGCAGTGGGGGTTAAGTGAATTTCCAAAGGTCACACAGCTAGGATATGTCTGAGATCAGATTTGAACCCAGGACCTCCTATCTCTAGACCCAGCTCTCAATCCACTGAGCTACCCAGCTGCCCCCAAGAGGTTACATTTTAATGAAGGAGACAATATGTACACATACAAATATAAAATAGATTTTCCCTGAAATAATATATTCCCTAGAATAATATATATTCCCCTATAATACAGAGGAAATGAATGCAAAGTAGTTTTGTGAGTGAATATCCAACTTACATTTAAATACCTTTAGTGATGAAGAACTCGCTACCTATAGAGCCAGCATATTCTACTTTTGGATAGTTCTAATTATTAGTATATTTCTTCTTATGTCAAGTCAGACTTTGCTTTTGTAATTTCTGCCTTCCGGAAAAAATTGTAATTTCCTTTCAGAGGATCCTAGATTTAGAGTTGGAAGAGAACCTTAAAGATCATCTTGTCCAATCAATCATTTTGGAGATGAGGGAATTGAAGATCTAAGAAGTTGGCTACCAAGGCGAAAAGAGGGAAGTCATTTGCCAAAGATCTCTCAGGTAGTAAGTAGCTAGACAAAATTCAAATGCAAAAATTGCTAAGCTTTCAAATATTTAAAGATAGTGACCCAGTGCTCTGAGTTTTTCCTTTTCCAAGCTGAACATCTACCTGCACTGGATGCTCCAAAAGCATCATCTCTAATCTTCTTGTCATCCAGATGACCTTCCTCTGAACGTGTTCCAGTTTATCAATGTATTTTCTCAAATGTGTCAGCAACATAAAAAAGAATTTCAGAAAATAAATGGGGTGGGGATCCAGTCATTGCAATAACGTCTTTTGGCGAGAGAAAACAGAAAAAGTCCACAAGTCAGATGTAGACAATGGACCTGTCCAGAATTGAAGAGAAGAGAACTAAGAAGAGGGAATGGTGGAAGAGAAGGAAAACAAATAATTCTGGATAAGTACTATCTAGGTTAATCAGTGATTTTCTTTTCATAGAGAAGAAATGCAAAATAAGGTAGAGTTGGCATGATGAAGGATTCAAGAAACTCCTCCTTTGTGAGAATCAGCAGATGACAGGACCTCTGGAGGAAACAGGCATGAATTAATCAGGGAAGATTTCCTGGAGAAAGTTGCCCAGGCTTGGGCTACCCAGGTCTGGTCTTCTATGCTATTACTAATATTTTTGTTTTTACCATCATCATCATCCCCATATTTCCTCTACCAATGTCTTCTTTTATAATTTAGAGACGACATTCTCTAAGGTGTTGTCAACAGAGAATGAATTTTAGAAGGTCCTTCTATGCTGGAATCAAACAATCAATAAACATTTATTAAGTACCTACTATATGCCAAGAACTACTAAGTGCTGCAGATACTAAAAGAGCAAAAGATAGCCCCTCAAAGAACTTAAAATCTAATGGCACAAACAACCTACAAACAAATAGATTAAAAGTAACCCATACACAGCATAATTAAGAAATAATTAACAGAGAGGAGGCTCTGGAATTAGAGGGATTAGAGAAGGCTTCTTGTAGAAGGTGGAATTTTAATTGGGACTTAAAAGGAAGCCAGGGATGTTAGCAATCAGAGCAGAATAGAGGATTTCAAATGTGGGGGATAGCCAGGAAAAATGTAATTCCAGAGCTAAAAAATAGAGAACCATGTTTGTGGAACAACTAGGAGGCCAGTGTCACTGGTTCAAAGAGCATGTATTACAGAGCTAAATGTAAGAAAACTGGAAATGTAGAAAGGAACTGGATTTTAAAGAGCTTTGAATGCCAAACAGAGCATTTTGTATTTGCTTCTGGAAGCAATAGAAAGCCACTGGAGTTTTTCAAATGATGTGACTGGACTTACACTTTAGGAAAATCACATTACTGGCTAAATAGAGATTATTATTATTATGTTATTATTATGATGGATTAGAGTGGGGAGAGCCTTGAGGCAG
Organism: Gracilinanus agilis; assembly: GCF_016433145.1. Classification (NCBI taxonomy): domain Eukaryota; kingdom Metazoa; phylum Chordata; class Mammalia; order Didelphimorphia; family Didelphidae; genus Gracilinanus; species Gracilinanus agilis. Next base: position 137,480,292 of record NC_058130.1, on the reverse strand, counting down.
GCATATCCACCATTGGAGTAATACCAGCCTGAAATGATGAGTGCCTGTTCCAGAGTAGTGATAGTGTCAATAGAAAAGAAGGGGGTATATAAAAGAGATGCCACAAAGGTGAAGTCAAGAAGCCTTGGGCAAATATTAGATATGAAGACTGGGAAATAATGAGGAATCTAGGATGACTCCTAAATTGTGAGCTTGAGGGACTTGGAGGATTGTGCCCTATACAGTAATAGAAAATGTAGGAGAGGAAAGTTTAGGAGAGAAAATGATTAAGTCCTGTGTGGGATATATTCAGTTTAAGATTTCTACAGGACACCCAGTTCAAGATGTCTGAAAGGCAATTGGAGAAGTGAGATTGGAGGTGAGCAAGGAGATTTGGGCAGGATAGAGACATTTAAAAATCATTAACATAGAACTGGCCATTTAAAACCATGCAAGCTGATGAGATCACCAAGTGAAGTATTTTAGAGAGAGTAGAGAAGAGAGTCCAAGACAGTAGCTTAAATGTATTGTCTAGAGCAGGGGTTAGCAACGTATGGCTCTCGAGCCATATCTGGCTCTTTTGAGGGCCAGATATGGCTCTTTCTGCAGGAGCCATAAAGTCCATTTTTTTTCAGACGCTGTTTCAGGAGCGCACACTGTGAGCACTATACGGCTCTCACAAAATTACATTTTAAAAAATGTGGTGTTTATGGCTCTCATGGCCAAAAAGGTTGTTGACCTCTGTTCTAGAGGAAGATCCAGCAAAAGAGGGTAAAGAAAGAGCAGTCAAACCGGTAGGAGGACAACCAGGAGGACAAACCTAGAGAAAAGAGAGTATTAAGGAGGAGAGAGTGATTCATGGTGTCAAAAGTTCCAAAGAAGTCAAGGGGAATGAGGATTGAGAAAAGGTTATTGAATTTGGCAACTACAAGTTCATTCATTGGTAACTTTGGAGAAAGTAATTTCAGAGGAATAATAAGATTGGATTGGAATGTGTTAAAAGGGTGAGAGGAGAGAAAGCAGAGGCAGCAACTAAAGAAGGCCTTTCTGAAACATTTAGCCACAAAGAGAAGAAGAGATATAAGATGATAGTTAGCAGGGATGGAAAAGTCAAGAGAGATTTTTTCAGGATTGGAGAGACCAAGGACAAGCTTGTAGACAGTAAGAAATGACCTAGTAGATGGAGAGAGATTGAAAAGTTTCCATCACAATGCAGGTGACCTTCTGTGTGTCTATTATACAATGACCCCATAGCTAAGATAGAAGAGGCTCATTAACAAAGGTTTGATTTCCATCTGATTAATTTTTTTTCTCTCATAATCATTCAAGAAAATAACTAGTAAGACATAAGGGGTATCTGCATCATTGAAAGCAAGAGCTATCTCAATAATGCAAAGCCTATTTGTGTTCCTTATTTATTGAGATCAACTGCCCACAAGCTCCCATTATCTTCAGGCTCTCCTAATGGGCAAACAGAATTTAGTCATATGACATCAATAGCAAATAAAAGGATTTTACTTCAAATAGAATGTAAGAGGGGTAGTGATGTGGTTCAGTGGATAGAGAGCCAAGCCCAGGAGGTTCTGGGTTCAATTCTGGTCTCAGACACTTCCTGGCTGTGTGTCCCTGGGCAAGTCACTTAATCCCAATTGCCTAGCTCTTACTGCTCTCTTCTGCCTTGAAACATGTACTTAGTACTAACTCTAAGACAGAAGGTAAGGGTTTAAAAAAAACCAAATAGAATGCAAGCCAAGCAGCAAAGGGTCAATTCCAGAAGAAAACATTCTTCTTACCCATTTTCCAAAACTATATATTCTCACACATCTTCAGTCCTAGAGTGTTTTAAATTGGCAACAGTTTACAATAGCCAGCTTCAGCTAGCTCCATGTCCATTTTTCCCTCCCCCTCCTCTGTCTCTCCTTGATTTTCCCTTCCTTCTTTTCCAATCAAATCTCATCTATCAGAAGACTTCTCAGCCTCTCAAAGGGCTGCACTCACTCATCTCCTGGCCAGAGTCAGCAGCGCTGAGGCAAAGTCATTATCTGACATGCTCTACGTAGGTTTATGGGGAATGAAGTCTCTCTCACTTTTCTGATCAGATAATATATCATAATTTTTATCATTCACAGGATCATATATTTTGATCTGCTAGGGACCTTGGATATCATCTCGTCCAATCCTCTCATTTTATAGCTGAGGAAGCCAAGGCCTATAGAAAGTAAGTGTTTTGCCCAAAGTCATATGGTGACAGTGAAAAGATTTGATCACTGATTCTCTTGACTGCTGATCTTTCTTTCCAGTATACATACAAAGTGTTTTTTTCTCATCTCTATGAAGTTGGTAGGGCATTTACCTTATCCTCTACCATCATCTCCACTCCTTCACCCCAACTTTTCAATCTCTCTCTATATATAACAGCTCCTTCCCTACTGCCTAAAACATGCTGTCTCCCTCATTTTAAAAAATCCCTCACAAGACACTACCATCCCGTCAAGCTACATTATCTTAAATTTTTCATCTTCCTAACATCCCCTTTAATCCCCTTCCTTTTCCAAAGAAAAAGCTATCTAAATGCCTTGCTTCCATTTCATCTTCTCCCCCACTTTTTTTTCATAAACTCTTACCTTTTATCTTAGAATCAATACTGTGTATTGGTTCCAAGGCAGAAGAATGCTAAGGGGCTGTGCAGTTGTGTCTGTGTGGGGGGAGGGAGGGGAGGAGGGGGGAGAGTAAATGACTTGCCCAGGGTCACACAACTAGGAAATGTCTAAGACTAAATTTGAACCCAGGACCTCCCATATCTAGGCTTGGTTCTCAAACCACTGAGACACCTCATTGCCCCCACCTCTCCTCTCATTTCTTAACTTTCTGTAGTTTTATTTCTGAAGTCATTGACATAACTGAAATTGGTCTTTCCCTGATTACCAATGATTTCTAAACTACTAAATTTAATAGCTTTTTATTTATCTTTATCTTTCTTTATGTCTGTAATGTTTGACACTATCAGCCACCTTCTTCTCCAAGTAAGTCATCATCCACCATAGCAAGTCTTCTAATTGGCCTCCTTGACTTAAGTCTCTCGTTATTCTAATCCACTTTTTACTCAGTGCTAATGTGATTGTCCCAAAGGGCACCTATGACCATGTTACTTTCCTACTGGATGTTAACCTCAGCAGCTCCCCATTACTCGAGAATTAAATGGACCCTTCTACTTACTTTTTAAAGCTTTTCACAATCTGACCTCAACCTTCAGAAACTACCATTTCAACCCTGTTATACTACTTTCATTCCTAGACTCTGTAGTCCTCCTAGACTGACCTTGTTTTTCATACTTCCCATCTCCTTGTCTTTGTCCGGGATATCCCTGATGTTTGGGATGTACTCCATCTTCTCCTCTGTCTTACAATTAGCTAAAATGCAAGGCACTGAGATAGGCAGAATTCAATTCAATTTGATATACGGAGCCCTACTCTAGAGAAATGCTAATCTTAGCCTTTAAGGATCTCACAGTCTATGTAAGGAGGGCAGATTTACTTGAATCTGAAACTCGCACGCAGTAGTCCTAGGCAGTTTGTGCTAAGGGCCAAATGAAGATTATAGATGTCCATGCTTCAAGAGTCAGAGGGAAAACTCTCCTAGGGAAGGGCTGGTAGTATTGGAATAAGCAGTGAATGAATTTTCAAGTGGGAAAACAGAACAAAAACAGAGGTAAGGAAATTGGGATGGGCATGGTATGTTCAGGTCAGGGAAAAGACTATCTATCTATCTATCTATCTATCTATATGTATGTATGTATGTATATATATTTATATATGTTCCCCCCCCCCTCTGGCTAGACTGTATAGTCCTCAAGGACAGAGAATATTTTGCTTTCTTTTCTATCTCCAGCAGCAGCACACTGCCCTAATATACTAAGTAGGCACTTAACACTTTTGCTGAATTACATGAACTCTGTTTGAATGAAAGACTTACAAGCAAGAAAGGTCTTTAGAGATCATTTAATTACTGATGAGGAAACTGAGACTTAATAAAGTGATTTAACTCAGGTACAGATTAGCAGAGTTGGAATTAGGACCCAAAGTCTTCTGATTCCTGACCTTAGGCATGTCTCATTATTTAACATTCCCTCCTTTTGTAGATCTATCAAGAATCCAAGTCTGCATGGCTACCAGGGTTATTTCCAAGGTTAGGGACCAGGAGAAGAGCAGCAGAGCATCACTAAGCCTTTGGGAAATATGTGGATTAGCAAGTTAATGCCAGAGTGGCATTCTCTGCTGTGCACTTGCCAGCATCACAATATTCGTCTCAAGCCAGTTACAATCAGCTTTGATGCTTGCTGGTTTTCAGAAGGGATGGCCCCAAACGAAGTAAGCATTAGCAAATGTCTCAAGGTCATTCCAAGACTCACCATGGTTGAATGAGGACCCAAAGGTCTCACACCTAGTATCTCGCTAGATCATGATTATGGAGTAAACTCTATAATCATCTTCATAGAAATTAAATTCTTCAAAATAAGGAAAGTTGTGTCTTGCCAGCAGAATTTGGGTGGATTCCATTGTGCAGGGAGGAAAAAGAATGATTGAACTCTATGATGCCTTGTATATTATTCTAGGCATCATTTTTAAAGGGACCTTGATAAGATAGAGCAGACCTAGAAAAGAGTCAAAAGGATAATTATTCAAAACCAGATCATAAGAGAATCAAGCTCTTATAGGTTACCTATTCTGGACTAACACAGAGACCAGAGAGATGACTGTTCCCTGCAAAATCTCCCATAAATAACTACCCAGCATATATTTTGAAAATTAAAAATATTTAGCTTGAAGAATACAATTAGTGGGAAGGTGATCACTGTTAAAAACAAAATGATGGACAGTCTTAGTAAAGACAGATTGTCCTTTCTCACTTGGCACCTGTCAAGGAGAAGTTAAATTAGTTTATAATCATTTTGTTAATTAATCTGTTTTTGTAGCTATGTGATATTTAGTTAGAGATATTCCCAGTTTTTAGTTCATTGAATAATTGTGTATGAGATAATAATCAGTAAGAATAATCAAGAAATACATCACAGATAAAGTATGCTGTGTCATTGATTAAAGGAAGGTTAATTCGCTGTGCCCTTTTGATGCTGAATTCTCAGAATTCAGAACTGGGTATAAGAGACATAAGAAGCTCACCCTATGGTTTGCTGACCCTTTGGTACCCAAAAGAGGAAGCCTCCACAGTGCCCCCCCAACTGAGAAAGGTCAGCTTAAGACATGTTTATTTCAGCACTGCCTATGATTATGATATAAATATCTGTAATCTCTAGAATCAGGGGTTTCAGACTATGCTGAGTGTTTCTAGACCCTGGCTTTGTAAACTGCAACTCTCATGATAAAGTCAGTTTTGTCAGAAGATCTTAAACCACAGAACAAAACTGGAATCAAGTCATTAGTATGTAATGAGTTCTCCATTGCCAAAGTTGCTCAAATCAAGTTATGACTCCTTGCGAAAATGTTATAGATAAAATTTGTGTTTCAGAAAAGGATTAGCCTAGAGGATTTATGAAGTCCCAATCCTTATGTAATATAGTTTCATGCCCCCTCATCATTCTATTTGCCTTCCACTGAAAGTGCTCCATCTTGGCATTGTCCCTGAAAAAGATTCCATCTTACTCCCCATCTATGAAACTTCCAGGTAAGGATTATTTAGTTGCTAGGTAATCCAAAGTATCAAGACTATGCCCAGGGGGAGCAGCAAAGTAAGCAGCATTATGTTGACTCAGTATTCTTAAATGCCAAGCTACTTGAACCTGAACTGGGTTGTGGCAGTATCATGCATGATGGTTAAGGAGCATAAGGAGGAAGAAAAAGGTTTATTGTGTTAGTAATAAACCACTCACCGTTATAAGACCTTGAAGCTTGTTAGGCAGAATGATTCAGATATTAAAGAACCAACAAGGCCAGAGAAGAGTGTTAGGATTGCCCAGAAACCTTTTTTAGGGCAAGTGGATGTCTTTCCCAATATGCTGACCCTTAGTGTGTCCCTCTTTACTCTCAAAAGACCCAAAGTTGTCTTTGACGCTATAGATTTCTGCCAATCTCTATCCTTCTTGATATCTCTGCTTCATTTATGCACTAATGATCACCTTTTCTTCCTGGACATTCTCTTTTCTCTTTATTTTCGAAGTATGGCACTCTCTTGATTCTCCTTAGCTTTTATTTCATATCTATTTATTTATATAAACACCCCAATAAAATGTAAGTTCCTTGACAGTAAGGATTGTTTAATTTTTGTCTGTCTTTGTAGCTTTCAGCAGCTAGCAAAATGCCCAGCACATAGTAGACATTTAATAAATATTTGATGTACTATAAGGTGTGGATCCTAGAAATCAGAAAAGGGGGGAAAGGACCTACTTGAACAAAAATATTTATAGCAGCCCTTTTTGTGGTGGCAAAAAAGTGGAAATTGAGGAGATATCCACCAATTGGGGAATGGCTGAACAAACTGTGGTATATTATGGTGATAGAATACTATTGTGCTATAAGAAATGATAAACAGGATCATTTCAGAAAGATCTAGAAAGACATACATGAACTGATGCAGAGTGAAATAAGCAGAACCAGGAGAGAACACTCTGCCTAGTAACAGCAATATTATGGGTGATAGACTTAGCTACTCTCAGCAATTCAACGATCTAGAACAATTTTGAGGGACTTGTGATAAAGAATGCTATCCCCCTCCAGAGAAAGAACTATTGGAGTCAAAATGCAGATAAAAATATATGTTTTTTCACATTTTATTTAAGTTTTCATTTTGGGATTTTGCTTTTATATTAATTTTATGCTTTGTATATTTTATATATATCTTACAACAATGAACAATATGGAAATATGTTTTGCATGAGAATACATATATAACCCAGATCAATTTAGTTATCATCTCTAGGAAGGGAGAGGAAATGGAGGGAGAAAATTTGTATCTTATAACTTAAAAAAATTATGTGGAAGGTTGTTTCTACATGTAAATGGTAAAATAAGTTACCTTTACACACACACAAAAAAAAGATGATTGACCATCACCTTCTTTTTTGGCAGGGGAAAGGGGAAAAGCAGGATTAAAGAAGTGGGTATTCACCTTCTTCTACAGTTGAGTATGTGATGATGGGAATCTTCCTGAAAATGTCAAAGCTGCATCTCTGATATGGCAACTGTCTGAGACTCTGTCCCCATCAACCTCAGGGTCTTTGTGAGAACCACTGCTTTTGTTTAAGGAGACAGAGCAGCATTCTTGCCTTTGAAGAAGCCAACAAACCTCATAATCTCCTGTCATCACATACCACTCTTCAACCCACACCAGGAAAGAGTTTTATTTTTTTTCCTTTTTTTATTTCTTCCCTTATTTTTATTTTTATTTTTTTCCCTTATCCATTTATTTTATTTCCCTTATCCATTTGCCCATGCCAGCATTAAGCATGAATAGTCCCCTGCCATTGATATAGCTGGTCCTCTTCCTTCTCTTCACACTCCTGCCCCACTGGGAGGGAGAAGACATCCTCTTTTTCTAACCACTCCCCTTTGCTATTGTCTCAAATATTAAAATGAGAAGTGACCTTAAAAATCACCTGCTTAAAATCTTTGATTTAACAGATGAAAAATGAGATCATTGAGAGGAAAGGTCAGAAAAACAACTAGCATTTTAAGGTTTTCAATTAAATACATTTTCTCTGAAATCCTCATTTAGATAGTACCCTTCTCCTCCTCCTTCCTCCTACACCCCACATTGCTCTTCCTGAGGCACCAGAGAGGTAGGGGTTATAGGGTTGAGTAGCCTCAGAAGGTTATGGTAAATGGACCAAAAGAGGTCACACTAAAAATTATGTGGTGGTGAGCCTTTCACAAGAGCAAAGCATCACCATGATCTTTCCTTATTGGGGAAACAGTATATTTGATTCTTCCAGGGATTCAAGCTAGCAGCATACCCACAGTTTTGGTTTGACTGGGACCTCATCACTACCCTAGAATTCTGTTGGTAACAATAAGAGAGGATAGATTGCCAATGAGCCCATGCAAGCATTGAGTGGCATCCCCTTCAACCAAGTAGCTCAGAGCACATCTGGAAAGAAGCACAGTGGTGGGAGGTGAACAGAGCAAGCCCAAGTCCTCCATGGCCTTTTGATCTTTGAGTCCTAAAAATATATATGTCGATAACTCCTATAGAGCCATGATCTTTGGGTATATTTATTTCTGTTAGCAACGAGAGGCAGAGCTGAAGAAAGCAAATAGAAGATGTACAGTATTTGATTGGGGCTAATCCCACCTCTCTGAATCATTTTCATAAAAAGTTAATTTTGCTATTTTTATTTGTTTCAGTAAATGCATATAACCTATTTGTCAATGAAATCATCTAACTAGGTCACAATGAAGATGGAATAGAGATTAGAATCCTGGGGGAGGGGAACAAACACAAGCCAAGTTAATATGATTTATTATGGGAATTAATCAATTCTTTGGACAGAAATCTTGGAAGGTACTGAAAAAGAAAGCCTGGGGGAGATGTCACCTGATAGATGCCATCTATGCAAGGCAGAGAGAATAAATAAGCCTTATGACTTTAGATTCTACCCATGCATGTGAAGTTACTTGAATTACTAACTCAGGGTTTGGAATTCTGTCTAGTGGTTGTGTCAACTACTAAGGAATATCCTTTACTTTAGTACAAAGTATGCTCCCCTGTGTATAATATCTTTATATCTCTCTTGAGAGCTCCAGCCATCCTATGAGACAGGCATTATTGTCACCATTTACAGAAGAGAAACAGGTTTAGTGAGGCTCAATGACTTACTCATGGTCAGCTTTGGGAAAACAACAACAAAATTTTAAGACGCTTCCTGCCCTCAAGGAGCTTACCATCTAATGAGGGAAGAAAACACACACACAAAAGAGAAAATGAGAGCAAGAAGGAGAATGTGAAGTCCAGAGGAGTGTAGCCAGGAGGCAAATGAAGAGATGACTGACCAGGGCACCCTCAATAAATGGAGATTCTGGAAAAAACTCTCCAGTTCTACCTTCTCCAATCATAAAGATTAACCTGATGAGGAATAACTTCTAGTACTGAAGTGATCTTGCAGGTTCCTGGACAATTGAAGGCCAAGACCTAAAAAGTATGCAGCCCAGTGAGAGATGAAATGGTCACATGGATTGTAATTATCAAAAGCAGGATTTGAACCCAGATTTTTCTTAAACTAAGTCCAGTATTCTAAATTATGACATACTGCCTCAGTGAGATAGCAGAAGTGCCAGGATTAGAACCTGGCTATCCTCACTTTTTTAACAGCCTGCTATAGGGAAAAGACTACAACCACTACTCTGGAATCCATTAGATTGTGAGCTCTTTGAAGGGAGGGACTGTCTTCTGCCTCTTTTAATATCCCAAGTTCTCTGTACTGTGGCTGGCATATAGTAGGTGCTTAAGAAATTTTGATTGATTGATTGGTTGTTTGGAAATCCTTCCCCCCACACCCAAACCCTTGCCTTTTGCCTCCCTCCTCAACCCTACTACATCAAAGTGAAATCATTCCTTTGTATATACTTATTCAAGGAAGCTGGCAGTTTGCAACTCCGCTGGCCAAATTTCATTCATCACCCCAAAGCTAAAAAAACTCCTCAAAGCCTCAACAATGTCAGAGCAAAGTTCTCTTTACGAGTTTGGAGAAAATCTGACTATGAATAACTTCTACAAAGTTATTTCCAAGTGCTGTTCTGAAGTCCCAGCCCTGACATCCCCCACTCCCTTCCTGCACCTTGGGGCCAACCCAGTCATAAATTGTGCAGCATTGTTGGTGCAGGGAGGAGACTCCCATTCCCCAGGGGAGAAACTTAAAAGCAAAACATGAACCAATGTCAACCTCAAGCCAGAAGGAAAACAAATCTGTTGTTTCCAAAAAATAGCAACTCTACAGTCTCAAAGTCACAAAAAAGGAGAAAATAACAATAATATCAGTAATCACTGAAGCAGTCACTAAAAAGTCACTTTCTTGTTCAGTGACCTTCAATAGTACCCGAATGAGAAGCCCAAATTCTCAGGTTGAAGTTTAAAGCCCCTCCTCCCAATCTGGTCTTAACTTACCTACCTTTCCAAGATTTTCTCACCCTAATCCCCATAACATATTTGTAACCCCAGTCCCAAAGCATCTGTTTCTTTGCTGACAATTTTTGCAAGAAAGGAAAGTATCCTATGTTAATGGGTTTAGGGCCTGGAGTTACACATTCTCAAGCAAATCAAATTGATATACTTCCCAATCCCAGAACAATCCTCACTTCCTATCTCACTGTTGCCTGAAATTCCTACTACTTCCACAAAGTCAACTTCCAAATAACACCATTTCTCTAGTCAAAGAAAAATGAAAATAATCTATATGGACAAAATTATTTATAGCAACCCTTTTTATGGTGGCAAAGAATTGGAAATGAAGAGACTGCCCATTAATTGGGGAACAGAAGAAAAACACATGATATATAAATATATGCTGTAAGAAATGATGAAAGGGAGTATTTGAAAGAAATCTGAGTAGACTTGTATGAACTGATGCATAGTGAAATGAACAGAACCAGGAAAACAATTTCTACAATTGTAACAACACTGCAAAAACAAACAGCTTTCTAATGTTTAAGAGCTCCTAGCATTGCAATGTTCAACTAAGATTTCATAGAATAGATGAGGAAGCCTGCTACCTACCTCTGGGCAGAAAGACAATAAAAAGACTCAAGATATAGAAAGAAACAAGTATTTCTGGACATGATTTGTCTTGCTTGACTAAGAATGTTTGTTACAAAGACTCTGTTTTTCTTTTTAAATTAATAATAGTTTGCATTTATTTAGCACCTATGTGTCAGGCACTTTACAAATATTATATCATTTGAACCTTGTAACAAATCTGGGAGGTAACTGACATTTTGTAGTTGAGGTAAATGACTTTCCCAAGACTTTTCCAGACTTAAGATCATATAAGTAGTTAGTATCTGAATGTCTCAAGCCAAATCTGAATGTGGGTCTTCCTTATTCAAAGCCAGGTGCTTGATTTTAAGTTAACAGTTGTGGGGTCGGAGGAGTAGCTAGGTGGCACAGTGGATAGAGCACCAGGTTTGGAGTTGGAAGAACCTGGGTTCATATCTGGCCTCATATACTTCCTGCGTGACCCTGGGCAAGTCACTTAATTCTGCCTAGGCCTTTTCCCTTCTGCTTACAGTTTTTACTAAGACAGAATGTCAGAGTTTAAAATAAAAGAAATGAACAGTTGGGAGTAGAAGTTAGGAGGAAGAAAAGAAGGAGAGTAAATAAGTATTTGTTAAATGTAATTTTTAAAAAACTTCTTCCTCTCCACTTCTTTCTACCCATCCATTAAGGCCCAGCTCAGAGACTATCTGCTCCCCAAAGCCTTCCCTTAAATACTCCCACCCCAGTTAGAAGATATCCCTTTCTTCTCTGTAGTACCAGTGACTCCAATGGCATTAGATTCCTCTCCAGAGGTCCTTGTCATGCTCTGCCTTGTATTATAGTTACTTGTCTGTCTGTGAGGAATGCTCTGAGTAGAGAGCTTGAGCTTTAGTCTTTTCTCCCTCTCTGATAATGTGCCCAACCACAGAATCCTGTACATAGTAGAGATTCAGTAACAATGAATGAATGAATGAAATTCAAGAAGCATTTATTAAGTGCCTACTTTGTACACCACACAGTGCTAGGCTCTAGAAATACAAAGACAGAAACCAAAAGCAATTCCTGATCTCAAAAAGCTTACAGGGGGTTAAGATGGTGGCAGAGTAAAAAGTAACTGCTGGACCTTTCCTAACCCACGCATATAGGACTCCTCATGAAGACATAAAAACAAATACAGAGGAACGAAGAGACCCCACAACAGGGCACAGCATCGAAGGTACGTGGAATCGGGGCATTTCCATGCTATAAAACAGCTCTCACGAAAACACGAGCAGAGCAACCCCCTCCCCCACAACACCTACAGCTCCAAAGCCAGTGCACGAGTCAGAGCAAGTTTGGGGCACCCATTAACTCATTGGCAGCTCACCAGGGCTTGTTCCTGAGAGCAGCAAGACTTAAGACCCCCCAAGAGGCTAAAGAACTCACGGACTCTGAACACCGACCCTGAGCCCAGGCATAGGCTAAGGTGTGGACCTAAGGCGCAGACTAAGGCTCAGACTAAGGGGCTGATTCTGAGTGCAGGAGTGGACCTTGAGTGGGGACCCAGTGCAGAGAGGTGCTTGACTGTGGAAGCAGCTCCCTGAGACTGTTAAAGGAGCTTCAGGCAGAAGAACGAGCAAGGAGACCACCAGGAAGCTTGTCCCAGAACAACTAGACCTAAGATCTCAGGAGTCTATAAAGAGCCCAGACAGATCCTGGGCATGAGCATAAAGCTGAGAGGGAACTCAGCTTACAATGGCAAGCCAGAATCATCAGGAAAACCAGAAGAGAAAGATGAAGAAGAAAAAACCTTTAACACTTGACAACTTTTACACAGAAAATATCCAGACAACAGAGGAAACAGTAGAGGAGAACAAACAATCCAAACCTTCCCAAAACAATGAAAATGGGTCACAAGGTCTTGAAGAGTTCAGATCTGAGATCATGAGAAAGATGGAAGAGATCTGGCAAGAAAATAACAGTTTAAAAGGCAGAATTTCACAATTGGAAAGTGAGGCAAGTAAATCAAAGATCAGAAATGACCAGATTGAAAAGGAAAACCAAAAGATTGTAGCCAAAAACCAGCCTCTAAAGGCTAGAACTGGGCGATTAGAAAAAGATGACCCCAAATCAAAAGAATTAATAAGCAAATTGGAGACCAAAATCAAACAGCTGGAAAACAGGTAAGACCAAACTGAAAAGGAAAATCAAAAACTTATAGCAGAAAACCAGTTTCTAAAGACAAGAATTGGGCAAGTAGAAGCCAACGATCTATCAAGACAGTAAGAGCAAATAAAACAAAGTCAAAAGACTGATAAAATAGAAGGAAACATGAAATGTTTGAATGAGAAACTGACAGATCAAGAAAACAGGTCTAGAAGAGACAATCTGAAAATCATTGGTCTTCCTGAAAAAGCAGAAATTAATAGAAATTTGGACTCCATACTAAAAGAAATTATTCAGCAAAATTGCCCTAAAGTTCTACAACAAGAGGGAAATATAGACATCAAAAGGATCCATAGATCACCCTCTACACTAGACCCCGAAAAGACAACCCCCAGGAATATAATAGCCAAATTCAAGAGCTTTCAAGTAAAAGAAAAAAATTTTACAAGAAGCCAGAAAGAGAAAATTCAGATATCAAGGAGCACCAATCAGGATCATACAGGATCTGGCACCCTCCACACTAAAAGACTGCAAGGCTTGGAATATGATATTCAGAAAGGCAATAGAACTGGGTTTACAACCAAGGATCATGTACCCATCAAAACTGACTGTATTCTTCCAGGGGAAAGTATGAGCATTCAACATGCTAGAAAATTTCCAAGAATTTGCACAGAAAAGACCAGGACTAAATGGAAAGTTTGATATCCAACCACAAAAATCAAGAGAAACATGAAAAGGTAAATAAGAAACAGAGGGGAAAGTAAGAAAACTCATATTTTTTTAAATTTGTTTTTTTAAGGGCTTCAATAAGATCTAATTATTGGAACTCCTATGTGGAGAAATGTTATGTATAATTCTCTGTAGTGAACTCTGTTCACCATTATACCATTCACTATTATAATAATTAGAAGAATTATTCATAGGGAGAGGTTGGAATACTAATTGGACTAAGATGATATGGGCTGAAGGGAAAGAGGGGAGTGAATAGTGGGGGACATGAAAAGAATCTAGAAGGAGTAAGAAAAATAGGATATTCTATTACACACAAATAGGGCATGGGAAGGGGAAGGGATGAATACTATTATAAGAAGGAGAGGAAGAGGGCATTAAGAGGTAATATTTAAACCTTACTCTCAGTGTAATTAACCCTGAGAGGGAAGAATAGCTATATCCATTGGGATATAAAACTCTATCTAACCCTACTGAGAAAGTCAGAAGGGATAAATCAAGGGGAGCAGGGGAGTGGGGAGGTCAAAAAAGGGAGGGGAGAAGAGGGGGGAGGGAATTAATCAGGCCTTAAAAATAAAAAGAAGGGAATAATAAAGGAGGGGGTAAAGAAGGAAGTAAATCAAGGGAGGGGACAAGAGTTATTCTCATAAAGCAAACCACTGGTTTAAAAGGAAATAGTGTAAGAAGAAGGGATAGAATTAGGGGAGGACACCAAAATGTCGGGAAATACACAACTGATAATTATAACTCTGAATGTGAATGGGATGAACTCACCCATTAAACAGAAGCAAATAACAGAGTGGATTAGAAAACAAAATCCTACCATATGTTCTCTACAAGAAACACAAATGAGGCAGGTAGACATACATAGGGTTAAGGTCAAGGGCTGCAGCAAAATCTATTGGGCTTCAACTGAGAAAAAGTAGGCAGGAGGGGCAATCATGATTTCTGACAAAGCCAAAGTAAAAATAGATATTATTAAAAAAAAGACAGGGAAGGTAATTACATCCTGATAAAAGGCAGTATATACAATGAGGAAATAACATTGCTCAATATGTATGCACCAAGTGGCATAGCACCCAAATTCATAAAGGAGAAACTGGCAGAGCTCAAGAAGGAAATAGATAGTAAAACCATACTAGTGGGAGATCTAAATATTCCTCTGTCAGATCTAGATAAATCAAACCAAAAAATAAATAAGAAAGAAGTAAGAGAGGTGAATGAAGCCCTAGAAAAATTAGATTTAATTGATATGTAGAGAAAAATAAATAGGGACAAAAAGGAATACACCTTCTTTTCAGCTGCACATGGTACATTCACAAAGACTGACCATGTAATAGGGCATAGAAACATTGCAAACAAATGCAAAAGAGCAGAAATAATAAATGTAACTTTCTCAGATCATAATGCAATGAAAATAATAATTGGTAGGGGCACATGGACAGGTAAATCAAAAACTAATTGAAAATTATATAATATGATTCTCCAAAACCAATTTGTCAAAGAAGAAATCATAGAAACAATCAACAATTTCATTGAAGAGAATGACAAAGATGAGACATCCTACCAAACTCTGTGGGATGCAGCCAAGGCAATACTCAGGGGGAAATTTATATCCTTGAGTGTATACATTAACAAATTAGAGAGGGCAGAGGTTAATGAATTGGGCACGGAACTTAAAAAATTAGAAAGCAAGCAAATTAAAAACCCCTAGATAAAAACTAAATTAGAATTACTAAAAATTAAGGGAGAAATTAATAAAATCGAAAGTAAAAGAACTATTGAATTAATAAATAAGACTAGAAGCTGGTACATTGAAAAAACAGATAAAATAGACAAAGTACTGGTCAATCTAATAAGAAAAAGAAAAGAAGCAAATCAAATCAACACTATGAAAGATGAAAAGGGAGACCTCACCTCTAATGAAGGGGAAATTAAGGCAATCATTGAAAACTATTTTGCCCAATTATATGGCAATAAATATAGCAATCTAGGAGATATGGACGAATATTAACAAAAATATAAATTGCCTAGATTAACAGCAGAAGAAATAGAATATCTAAATAATCCCATATCAGAAAAAGAAATTGAACAAGCCATCAAAGAGCTCCCTAAGAAAAAATCGCCAGGGCCTGATGGATTCACAAGTGAATTCTATCAGACATTCAAAGAACAACTAATCCCAGTAATACACAAATTATTTGATATAATAAGCAAAGGAGTCCTACCAAATTCCTTTTATGACACAAATATGGTACTGATTCCAAAGCCAGGGAGATCAAAAACAGAGAAAGAAAACTACAGACCAATCTCCCTAATGAACATAAATGCAAAAATCTTAAATAGAATACTAGCAAAGAGACTCCAGCAAGTGATCAAGAGGATCATCCACCATGATCAGGTGGGATTTATACCAGGAATGCAAGGATGGTTCAACATTAGGAAAACCATCCACATTATTGACCATATCAACAATCTAACAAACAAAAATCACATGTTTATCTCAATAGATGTGGAAAAAGCCTTTGACAAAATACAACATCCATTCCTATTGAAAACACTGGAAAGTGGAGGAATAGAAGGACCTATCCTAAAAACAATAAACAGTATATACCTAAAACCATCAACAAGCATCATATGCAATGGGGATAAATTAGGAGCCTTTCCAATAAGGTCAGGAGTAAAACAAGGATGCCCATTATCTCCTCTATTATTTAACATTGTACTAGAAACACTAGCAGTAGCAATTAGAGAAGAAAAAGAAATTGAGGGTATCAAAATAGGCAACGAGGAGACTAAGCTATCACTCTTTGCAGATGATATGATGGTCTACTTAAAAAATCCTAGAGAATCAACTAGGAAACTTGTAGAAATAATCAACAACTTTAGCAAGGTTGCAGGATACAAAATAAATGCACATAAATCATCAGCATTTCTACATATTTCCGACACATCACAGCAGCAAGAGGTAGAAAGAGAAACACCATTTAAAATCACCCTAGATAACATAAAATACTTAGGAATCTATCTACCAAAACAAACACAGGAATTATACAAAAACAACTAAAAAACACTTTCCAAACAATTAAAACTAGATCTAAACAATTGGAAAAAAATCCAACCATTCTGGATGGCAATTTGGAAATATGCTCAAAGGGCTATAAAAGAATGCCTGCCCTTTGATCCAGCCATACCATGGTTGGGATTGTACCCCAAAGAGATCATAGATAAACAGACTTGCACAAAAATATTTATAGCCGCGCTTTTCGTGGTGGCAAAAAACTGGAAAATGAGGGCATGCCCTTCAATTGGGGAATGGCTGAACAAATTGTGGTATATGCTGGTGATGGAATACTATTGTGCTAAAAGGAATAATAAACTGGAGGTATTCCATGTGAATTGGAAAAGACCTCCAGGAACTGATGCAGAGCGAAAGGAGCAGAGCCAGAAGAACACTGTACAGAGAAACTGATAATCTGTGGTAAAATAGAATGTAATGAACTTCTGTACTAGCAGCAATGCAATGACCCAGGACTATTCTGAGGGACATATGGTAAAGAACGCTACCCACATTCAGAGGAAGAACTTTAGGAGAGGAAACACAGAAGAAAATCAACTGGTTGAATACATGGGTTGATGAGGACATGATTGGGGATCGAAAGTACCACACCAATGCAACTATCAACAATTTGGAAATAGGTCTTGATTAATGACACATGTTAAAACCAGTGGAAATGCATATTGACCAGGGGACGGGGGAGGTCGGGGGGTGAAGGGGAAAGTAAGAGCATAATCATGTAACCATGTTAACTTTTCTAAAATATAAATATTAATAAATGTTTTAAAAAAAGCTTACAATGTACATCCAAACAAGTAAGCAGAGATGTAAATATGAATCGTTTGATAGGGAAAGGGGAATTAACAAATTGGGATCAGAAAGGGGTCCCCATAGGACACAACACCCAAGTTGATTCTTGAAGGAAGCAGAGACTTCTCAGAAGTGGAAGGAATTATGATAATAAATAGCTCACATTTTTGTAGTAGTTTAAGGATTGCAAAGGGATTCACTCACATTCCTCATTTGATCAACCTTGTGAGTGAGATGCTATTATCTTCATTATGTTTAAAATGAGGAAACAGGCTCAAAGAGGCTAATTGACTTGCCCAAGGTCACAGAACTAGTAAGTATCTGAGGAGGAATTCATATCTAGATTTTCCTTTTCTAGGTCTACTATATCTTACAATGAATACAATGAGGTACAGGCTGAGAAAAGGCATGAAGACCAAAGATAAAATGGCAGACCTAGAGATGGGAGGTCCAAAATTCAAATGTAGTTTCAGATACTTCCTAGCTGTGTGACCCTGGGCAAGTCACTCAACTCCTAGTGCCTAGCCCTTACCATTCTTCTGCCTTGGAACTAATATCCAGTATTGATTCTAAGATTAAAGTAAGGGTTAAAAAAAAACAGCAAATAGGTCAATTCCTGAACAATCAGCCCAAAAAGTGAGGATGTACATTCAAACCTAATGAATGCAAGTCTAGTTGGCGAAAGGAGGATATAGATGAGGAAAGGGGGCAATAAAAGTACAGCTAATAGAGACAGTAGGGAAGGGTGATTGGTGTGTTCTGCCCACCCCTGAGGTGTCCTAGGCCAGTCTGGCTGTGGAAATGAGGAGAAATAGCAAAGCCAGGTGATAATGGCCCAAAGGTAAGGAGCTTTGGATTTTGTCAAGCAAGGAAGAGGAATACCACCAGGTCCTATGAAAATGAGCTTCTTCCCTCTGAAGCTTAAACCCCTTCATTGATAAGCAGCAGCAGCTGGGAGAGTCTACTAGACCTATGTGGGCTCTAGTGATATTCTGTATTTATCATGCATGACAAGAACTCTCCTTTCATTATAAGGAAGCGTAAGTCATTCAAATGTTATTTTCAAAAGCATTTATGAGTAGACTGGGCTGCTCAGCATTTATGGCCCTCTCCATCAACTCTGTCTCTGCAAAATGTTAACCAGCTAACCTCTCGCCAAGTCTCTTTTCCTGTCAACTAACGCCATGCCCTAGATGGACTCATTAGCTAGTCCCTTGTCTGATCATTCATTTAATGGACTGGTCAGTGTATGTATGCTTTGTGTAGAACAACTGGTTAGCAACCAATCTATAATTCATGGTTGAACTAGTCTGTATGTAAGTTGCTGGACCATCTGGACAATGAAAGCAGTGATTAGATTTGATATCTTGATGTCTTCCCAGTTTTGATATTCCATCATTCTGGAGGGAGTCAGGAGACTTGGGTTCAAATTTGACTCACTTTCCATATGATATTGAGCAGCCAAAATTTTTTTTATGTACAGTATGACCTTGTTTTACATAAACTCAACACATACATACATAGATATATGCGTTTGACAATAAAAGCAGAAAAAACATGAAATAAAAAATCTTAATTATATGCTAAATCCCATAATTTTCCCCAAATGCCATAAAATCTCAGAGCAGTTCAGCTATGCCCATTCATTCTCTGAGAAGCCCGTCATTACATTCTTTTGGGCCATACATTAGTTCTTTTTTTTATTGTGGGTTTTTTTTTTAACATTTATTGATATTCATTTTCAACATGGTTACATGATTCATGCTCCTACTTTCCCCTTCACCCCCCACATTCCCCCCACCCATGGCCAATGCACATTTCCACTAGTTTTGTAATGTGTCCTTGATCAAGACCTATTTCCAAATTGTTGGTAGTTGCATTGGTGTGGTAGTTTCGAGTCCACACCCTCAATCATGACCACCCCGATCCATGCGTTAAAGCAGTTGTTTTTCTTATATGTTTCCTCTCCTGCAGTCCTTCCTCTGAATGTGGGCAGCGTTCTTTACCATAAATCCCTCTTAATTGTCCTGTGTCATTGTATTGCTGCTGGTACAGAGGTCCATTACATTCGATTTTACCATAGTATATCAGTCTCTGTGTACAATGTTCTTCTGGCTCTGCTCCTTTCACTCTGCATCTGTTCCTGGAGGTCTCTCCAGTTCGCCTGGAACTCCTCCAGTTTATTATTCCTTTTAGCACAATAGTATTCCATCACCCACATATACCACAGTTTGTTCAGCCATTCCCCAATTGAAGGACATACCCTCCTTTTCCAGTTTGTTTCCACCACAAAAAGCGCAGCTATAAATATTTTCGTACAAGTCTGTTTATCTATGATCTCTTTGGGGTACAATCCCAACCATGGTATGGCTGGATCAAAGGGCAGGCATTCTTTTATAGCCCTTTCAGCATGATTCCAAATTGCCAGCCAGAATGGCTGGATCAGTTCACAGCTCCACCAGCAATGCATTAATGTCCCAGTTTTGCCACATCCCCTCCAACATTCATTACTCTCCCCTTCTTTTATTTTAGCCAATCTGCTAGGTGTGAGGTGATACCTCAGAGTTGTTTTGATTTGCATTTCTCTAATTATTAGAGATTTGGAACACTTTCTCATGTGCTTATTGATACTTTTGATTTCTTTACCTGAAAATTGCCTATTCATGTCTCTTGCCCATTTATCAATTGGGGAATGGCTTGATTTTTTTATACAATTGATTTAACTCCTTGTATATTTGAGTAATTAGACCCCTGTCAGAGTTTTTCGTTATAAAGATTTTTTCCCAATTTGTTGTTTCCCTTCTGATTTTGACTACATTGTTTTTGTTTGTACAAAAACTTTTTAGTTTAATATAATCAAAACCATTTAATTTACATTTTGTAATTTTCTCTAACTCTTGCTTGGTTTTAAAGTCTTTCCTTTCCCA
>NC_058130.1:137337384-137455309 GCF_016433145.1 Gracilinanus agilis | reverse complement strand
AATCTCAGTTTTGAACTCTTCCATAGCTTGTGAGGAGTTTTCCTTATTTGAGGAGGGTCCGGATGCTTGTTTGTTCTCCTCCTCTGTTTGCTCGGTTGTCTGGATTTTCTCTGTGTAAAAGTTGTCGAGTGTTAAAGACTTCTTTTTCTTATTGTTAATCTTTCTCTTCTGAACTTCCTGAGACTGGGTAGCCATCATTCGCCCAGCAGCTTCTCAGGTTTATCCTCGCTCTCAGGGTCTATCTGCAGTCTTTTGGCTCCTGAGGTCTGAGTTCTGGTTTTTTCCAAGGTCAAGCCCCCTGGTGTACCCCCTTGCTTGATCTTCTGCCAGAGGTTTCTTTACAAGTCTCAGGGCACTGCTTCCACAGTCGTATACCAGTCTGCACTGGTTCCCCACTCAGGGTTTCAGAGCTTTAGCTCGTGGCTGTGTCTGCCTCCACCTACGCCTCCAACTGCGCCTGCGCTCTGAGCCCGTGCTCTGCGTCCTGTGTCTGCTCTCTGCATCCTGCTCCCACGCTCAGAGTTTGTGGGCTTTCTTTAGCTTTTTGGGGTCCTAAATCTTGCTGCTCTCAGCAACAGGCCCCAGAGCTGCCAATGACTTGATGGGTGCCCCAAACTTGCTTTATTTCTTTTTAGCTGGCTTCGGCGCTATAGGTGGTGTGTGTGGAGGGGGTGGGGGTGGGGTGGTTGCTCAGCCCGCAATTTAGTGAGAGCTGTTTCATCCCTTTATAGCATGGAAATGCCCCGATTCCACGTACCTTCCACACTGTGCCCTTTTGTGGGGTTCCTCCGTTCGTCTGGACTTGTTTTTATGTCCCCTTGAGGAGTTTTGTGTGTTTTGGTCAGGAGAGGTTAAGAGCTGCTTCTTACTCTGCCACCATCTTTTTATTTATTTATTTATTTATTTTTATTTTAAACCCTTAACTTCTGTGTATTGACTTATAGGTGGAAGATTGGTAAGGGTAGGTAATGGGGGTCAAGTGACTTGCCCAGGGTCACACAACTGGGAAGTGTCTGAGGCCAGATTTGAACCTAGGACCTCCTGTCTCTAGGCCTGGCTTTCAATCCACTGAGCTACCCAGCTGCCCCCTCTGCCGCCATCTTAACCCGGAACCTCCTAAATTTTTTTTATTTGTATCATGGGGGTGGAAAAATTATAATCCTTGTCCTGCCTCCCATAAAGGGCAATTTTAGACTCAGACAAGGTACTATAGTGAACATGACTCCTTGTGCAATTCAAAGGCTTATACAAATAACAGGTTTTTTTTATCTTTTTAAAAGGTAGAAAGAGGCAATATTTTGTGTTAAAATTATAGAATATTTCTTTTTTCAATTTTATCTTCATTTTTTCAATAAAAAATTTACCCAAAAGTTTTCCAAAATTATATGATTCATGTTCCCTCTTCACTTCCCTTCCTGGAGTTAATACATAATTCCACTGGGTATTATCACTCAAAACATATATCTATATTATTCATTTGTAAGCAAATGATCTTATAAAACCAAAACCCCAAATGATATACCCAAATAAACAAGTGATAAATAAAATGTTTTCATCTGCATTTCTATGCCAACAACTCTTCCTCTAGATATAGATAGTATTCTTTTTCATAAGTCCTTCAGAATTGTCCTGGATCATTGTATTGTTAATAGTAAAGGCTATCACATTTGATCATCCCACAATATTTTGGTTACTGTGTGTAGTGATTTCCTGTTTCTGCTTATTTCACTCTGAATCATTCATGTAGGTCTTTCCAGCTCTTTCTGAAATCATTCTGTTCATCATTCCTTATAGCACAATAATATTCCATCACCATAATGTATTACAATTTATTCAGCCATTCCCCTATTGAGGGACATCCCCTTAGTTTCCAATTCTTTGCCACCACAAAAATGCAACTATAAATACTTTTGTACAAACAGGTATTTCTTTAGTATACAGACCTAGTAAAATTATTGCTAGATCAAAATGTATGCATTCTTTTAAAGACCTTTGGTCATAATTCCAAATTGCCTTCCAAATGGTTGGATCAATTCACAACTCCACTAGCAATGCATTAGTGTCCCAATTTTGCCACATCCCCTCCAACATTTATGATTTTCCTTTACTGTCATATTGGTCAATGAGCTAGTTGTAAGGTAGTATCTCAGAGTTGTTTTAATTTGCATTTCACTAATCAAGAGAGATTTAGAAGACTTTTTTAAATAGTTATTGATAACTTTGATTTCTTCATCTGAAACCTGCCTATTCATATCCTTTGACCTTTTACCAACTGGGGAATGACTTGATTCCTTATACATTTGACTTAATTCTTTATATATTTGAGAAATTAGATTTTTATTAGAGAAATTTGGTATAAATTTTTCCCCAGTTTTTTCTTCCCTTCTAATCTTGGTTGCATTGGTTTTGTTTGTACAAAATTATTTACTTTAATATAATCAAAATTATTCATTTTACATCTTGTAATGTTCTCTGACTCTTGTTTAGTCTTAACTTTTACCCTTCTCCATAGGTCTGACAGGTAGACTATTCTACATTCCCCTAATTTACTTACAATATCAAAAATTACTTATGATATTTGTGTTTAAATAATATACCCATTTTGACCTTATCTTGGTAAGGAGTGTGAGATATTGATCTAAACCTAATTTTTGCTATACTGTTTTATAGAATATTTTTGATGTAGATAGAGAGTATGGGTATTGGGGGAAGGCATGAATGAAGGTTTTCATTCATTGATCCACCATTTATTGAGAGGTTATAGTATTCAGGATACTGAATACTATATTGTTCATTGTGACATTTCCTTCTCTGAGGAAGTTTCCAGTGACAGTAGGGTTCAGTAACATGGAGAATGTAGGCTCAAAACATTCTACCAATTAGTCAGTCATCAAATATTTATGGAGCTCTCATTACATAGCAGGCACTTATTTAACTCATGCTTGACAAAGGGCACCTACTAGGCATTACATACAAGACAGAGAGAACATCACCCAGAAGAAAAAGGTGACTGGTATTTGAACTGACCAGCTGAGAGTCTATTGAGCTAGAAAATGGAGAATACCAGTTGAGTGCAGAGTGTCAGTGTCATTAGGAGTTCCATTGCCCTGGAGCTTTGGTTGGTGATAGAGATTTCTAGGTCTTCATCTGTAAAATGAAGGCTTTGAACTTATGGTTTCTAAGTTCCCATATAGCCTCTCAATCTTTAATCCTATGGCCTCCTTATGTGACTCACCTGGACACTGATCTTCATCTTCATGCCTCTCAGGATTCCCTTCCCAAGCCATTCACCTAGGACTACCCTGGAATACACTCATTTCTCCCAAGAAAACTTCTCTTCAAAGTACCATCTTTATATCCCTTCAAGCTCCCTTCTTTCTGCTAATTGTGTCTTTCTTTCTGATTCATACTTATTCTCTCCTTGGGACTTCAGAAAATTAGAAACTACCTAATCTTCTGTTCTTTTAACTCCTAAGTCAAGGCTTTTCTCACTTCCTCAGGTTGGAATTCCAGGCTGAGCTCTGATCTATTCTCAGAATGAGTCTTGACCTAGAATAAAACTAATCTCTGAGCTCCGATTCCAGACTGGCCATTAAGCCATGCTCTTTACCCTAACTCTGTCTCATAGCTAGGAAGTAACAAAGCTAGGATTTGAAATCAGGCCTTTGGGTTCAAAACTTGGTATGTCAGATACTAAGAGCTCAATAAGGTCACCAATATCAGAATATTAGGTACTGTTCTTTTTCCCTCACTGACACAGAGTCCTAGCCCCAAGTCTTCCCCTTATTTCCAAATCCAGGTTCCTAATTTCAGGTTGAAAATATTCTCTCTGCTCTTTGCTCCCACTATGCCTTTTGATTTCCTAAGGCGAGATTCGGGCTTATTGTCAGATTGTTCTGAGTCAGGCCATCATTGGGGAAGAAGGCAATGTGACAAGTTACAATGGAGGATTTTAATATGGAAAAATCTGAACTGACAGCATGTAACCACAGTATTTCTTGCATCCATCCTCACTTTTCCAAACCAAATGCCAATGCTCATATTCAAGCCCACTTTGCCACCTTCCCAAATTATGACAATAACATTCCAATTGGTCTCCCTGCTTTTATTCTTGGCCTCTCTGATTCATCACCACAGTTATATTTTACTCCCTTGCTTAGATGACTCCCAACTGCCTATAGGAAAAAAAAAGCCCAATTAGTTTGGCATTCAATATTCCTTACAATTTAGCTCCAACTACCTTTTCAGCACATCTTCACATTAGCCCCTTTTGTGCAGGCTATGTTTCCTTCTAAACTGGATGATTCATAATTCCTTGATATCAACCTGCTTTCTGCCTCTCGACCTTTGTACATATCTTTTCTATGCCACAGGATGGCTTCTTTTCCCCTTCTTTCCTCCTTCATGAAGCTTCTTCGAAATTCCATAATTAACAGGATTTTCTCTGTCCCTACATCTCAGCACAGGACCTTGACCATATTATATGTGCAATAAATATTTGTTGAATTGGATTGAACTTTATTAACTTGCACTGAAATAAACTAAATCATCATAATTTCTGGTCTGATACACAAAATGTGTTGGTCATTGGAGATCAACCAAAGTCTGATTCAATGAAAGAAATCAGAAACAAGAAGTTATGGAGCACAGGATGTTCTGAATTACCCTAATAGTCCTTATCCAAAATTTAGAAATGCTTAAATATGATTACAAAGGCCCATAACATCTGACCCAGGCATGCCAAGTTAAGATGTGGGGCAAAGTCTGTTCTTAGTATAATGTTGGACAAGTAATCTAACCCCTCAAGATCTTGTTTTCTGCATCTATAAAATGAAGGGGTTGCACAAGATGATTCCTGAAGTACCTTCCAGCTTTAATCCATAATACCAGAAGGGTGAACCAGATTCATAGCCTCTAAGCCAGTGGTCAGCAACATATGGCTCTTTCTGCAGGAGCCATAAAGTCAATTTTTTTTTCAGGCCCTGTTACAAGAGCTCTCACTGTGAGCAGTGTACGGCTCTCATGAAATTACATTTTTAAAAATGTGGTGTTTATGGCTCTCACGGCCAAAAAGGTTGCTGACCCCTGCTCTAAGCATCCCCTAACCTGTAGAATTTTTTGATGTATGATTTTTACTTGATATAATATAAATGCTTATCATCACTGCCTCAAGGGAAATGGAAAAAGTTCAAGTATCCCAGCACCAGGTCTTTTTTTTTTATTTTTAAAACATTTATTAATATTTATTTTTTAGAAAAGTTAACATGGTTACATAATTCATGCTCTTACTTTCCCCTTAACCCCCTAAGCTCCCCCACCCCATAGCTGATGCATATTTCCACTGGTTTTAACATGCGTTATTGATCAAGACCTATTTCCTAATTGTTGATAGTTGCATTGGTGTGGTAGTTTCGGGTCTACATCCTCAATCATGTCCACCTCAACCCATGAGTTCAAGCAGTTATTTTTCTTCTGTTTCCACTCCTGTAGTCCTTCCTCTGAATGTGGGTAGTGTTCTTTTCCATAAATTCCTCAGAATTGTCCTGGGTCATTGCATTGCTGCTGGTACAGAAGTCCATTACATTCGATTTTACCATAGTATATCAGTCTCTGTGTACAATGTTCTTCTGGCTCTGCATCAATTCGTGGAGGTCTTTCCAGTTCACATGGAATTCCTCCAGTTTATTATTCCTTTGAGCACAATAGTATTCCATCACCAGCATATACCACAATTTGTTCAGCCATTCCCCAATTGAGGGACATACTGTCATTTTCCAGTTTTTTGCCACTACAAAAAGCGCAGCTATAAATATTTTCGTGCAACTCTGTTTATCTATGATCTCTTTGGGGTACAATCCCAACCATGGTATGACTGGATCAAAGGGCAGGCATTCTTTTATAGCCCTCTGAGCATAGTTCCAAATTGCCATCCAGAATGGTTGTATCAATTCACAACTCCACCAGCAATGCATTAATGCCCCAGTTTTGCCACATCCCCTCCAGCATTCATCACTCTCCCCTTCTGATTCTATAAAAGCTACTCTGGAAAATGTGGGAAAGCCAAGAAATCTGAAGAGAAGAAAGAAGATGAAGAAGAAGAGGTGGAGGAGGAGAAGGAAATGTCCATCAAAGAAGCACTAGAAAAGAAGGAAAAGGAAAATGGCAAACAGTGACCCCAAAACCAAGAAATAAAAGTGGAAGCTGAAGCATCTAAAAATTTTAATCAATTTGCTAGTAATGTGGAGTTCAACAAAACTACTTCTAAGCTAAAAATTGGCCACATGAACTCCTTTGCAAAAAATGGATCTTACTGCTGTGGATGTCCACATTGGTGCCACCAAGAAGTTCTCACAGAGGAGAAAAGTCAAGGACAAGAGAACTGGAGAGGTAAGAAGAATAATTTGTAGAGTGGGAACAATAGCAGTCTGGTAGAATCAAAGACAATGATGCTGAATAACCTCAACTACAGTGCCACTAAAGAAAACCATCAGGAAGTGTTTGCTTAAATGATGACCATCAACTAGCCACAGAACAGCCAAAGCCATTCTAAAGGGTATGTGCTCATTGAATTGACCTTTATAGAAGAAGAAAAAGAAGCTTTGAATTGTTTTGAAGGCAGAGCCATCCAGCTGGAGCTGAAGGGGCAAAGGATAACTAATGTAGCACCAAGGAGCAAGTCTTACAAAATTTTGTTCATTTAAGATCTGTCTGAAGACACTACAGAAGAAACATTGAGAGATTCATTTCATGGCTCTCTGGGTACCAGAATAGTCACAGATAGGGAGACAGGGTTGTCCAGGGTTTGTTTTTGTGGATTTCAACTCAGAAGAAAATGCCAAAATATAAAAGATGCCTTGGAAGATAAGGAGATTGATAGAAACAAAATAACCAGGACTAGGCCAAACCCAGTGGCTTCAGTGGTCAAGGAGGAAGTAGAGAATAACAAGGGGGCTTTAGTTGCAGAGGCTGAGGAAACTTTGGAGGTTGGGATGGTTTCCAAGAAGGCTGAGGAAGAGGAAGAGAACAATCCAAAAGGGGGAAAAAAGACAAAATTTGAATAACTTCTTTTTTCCCTTGCCATTTGACTCAACTCTGAGGATTTTATCCCATTGTCTAATCATTGACAGAGCCTTCCAAGGACATTCTAAGATAAATGTGCAGTCTGGAAGTTGTTTTGGAAAAACCTGGATGGCATCTTAAGAGGGAGAGGATGTTAGTTTTGACTAGAGGGATATTCTATATAAACTTTTTGCAGGTATGAGTAATAAACATATCAATTAACATTTTTGTCTGTGAGTTGTTTTGAGTTTATAAAGTTATATCCCATTTACAAAACAATTTTTCCCCTACAAATATCTGTAACTTTAAAGTCAGAAATCAAAACTGGGTCTTGACTTTAAACCCAATACAGTGATGAATGTTTGCCTATGTATATGGTTCAGTCTTCTTTGGTGTAAGCATAGTTAGGAAGGAAGATTAGTCAAGACAGGGAAGCTGGAAAGCTGCTGCCAATAATCCTATTGAGAATTTAAGACTCTTTCCTCCTCTGAGGTTGCCTATAGACAACAGATGAAACCAGGAAAAGCCTAGACCTTTCAGGAGTTGCTTTCATTTCTGTTGCCCTTTTTACTGTGGTATCAAAGCTATGTATTTTGGAATAAACAAGAACAAGAGAGCTAGATAAGCCTTTGTGTTCCAACAGTGCAGGTCTGGGGAGGATGTTTATCTGGATGACTTTATGTGTGTGTTCATTAAATTAAAAATTACATTTAAGGACACTAAACTGGGGAAAAAACCCAACTGGGCTTGGCCAAAATATCTAGAATAATCTAGAAGATATCATTAAACTACATGTAGGGATAGATTTTCTAGATATGTCAATATAAAGGGTTTAAAGGAATGGAAAAGATCAGAGATGTTATTACCCAAATAGGTACCTGAGAAGGCATCAGCAACTATGGACCCAAAGGCTTATTTTTTCCATCTCTAGAAAATGGAAATTCATACATATCCATCAGTGGTTCTGATAAGAACATGAAAAAGGACCAGAATCACAGAAAATTGTTTAGAGCAGACCACATGTTCACTGTCACTTATAATTGAACTAAGCACTCAGAGTCTGCAAATCTCTGCTGTATTTGATGACCATTGTGAGTTTGTTTTAGATTTGCATATGTCTTATGAGGCAGCTTGCTGGAATGGTAGATAGAGTAGAAGCCTCAGTCAAGAAGATCTGAGTTTGAATCCTGCCTCCAACACTTACGAGCTGTGTGACCTAGGCACGTGTATCCTCTTTTAGCATCAGGTTCCCATCTCTAAAGTTGGGATAATAATAGCATCTACCTCAAGGAGTTGTCATGAAGATGAGATGAGATAATAGATGGAAGGTACCTTACCTTAAACCTTAAAGTCATATCTACCAATTACTTATCACTTGGGGAGTAAAGAATCTCCCTTCTTCTGCCCAAAGAGGGAAAAGATTTGATTTAATGACATTGTTAAAATGGCTTTTTTCCCCCTTCACATGATCAATCCAGTAATAAACATTCATTAAACATTTACTACGTATCTTGAGGGCACCTAGATGGTACAGTGGATAGAGCCCCAGGAATCAGATCCTTCTTCCTAAGTTCAAATGTGGCCTCAGACACTTACTAGCTGTGTGATCCCAGGCAGGTTACTTAATTCTGCTTCTTTGGTTTCCTCATCTGTAAGGAGTGATAAACCACTCCAGTATCTTTGTCAAGAAAACCTTAAATGGGGTCACAGAGTAGAATATGAATGAAATGACTGAACAAAAAAAAAACATATGCTTTGCATATTAAGTGTTTAATAAGTGCACATTAGTAGAGAAAGACAAAAATTAAGCAATCTTGAAACATGAATTCAATCAAAGAAATAAAAGGTACATATATAAGCAAATACAAGGTAATTGGGGGGATACTATACAGAATAACTCAATCTGACCTCTAGATCACCCCTCAAAATGTTTTTTTCTACCAATCCTTTTCCATCCCCCCCAAAATCCAATAACCTTTTAAATCAGTGGGCTTGGGTTCAAATTAGTTCCAGAATTTCATTGAACATCACTCTGGCAAAGTCATTTTGTCTCTCAGAGCCTCTGTTTTCTCATTGGTAAAATGGGGATTTTTGTTGCAGAAAAAACCTATTGTTTGAAAAAGGAAACTGTTTTCAGGAGTATCCAAAGCATGCCCATTGTAAAATCATTCCTCTCTCTGTACTTCCCATGAAAAAACAAGTCTGGGATTAATAGGCAGATTCTTCCTTGTACTGTGATTCCACAGTCAAAATTAAATTATTCTCAAATAATGGAGGGAAGTCCAAATTACTATGTTGCATTCAACATTTTACAAAAGCATTGGCAATGGTCAATTGGCAATGGCTGAAGGAGATTTTCTCTCCTGCAGAGCCACTAAAGGCAACCCCTAGTCCTGAAGGGGATTGTAAATTGTCATTTAGGCTCACATCTCTTATTATTCTTCCGTGCTCTACCCCCAGAACTTTAGAGCTAGAAAGGACCTCAGAAGAGAAAACTGAGATTCAGGGTGAACTAATGATTTTTCCTGGTTTACATTACTCATTAGTGATTGAAGAGAAATTAGAATCTAGGTCTCCTCACCAATCCACAGATCTTTCTACACCACCATATTCCCATTCTACATGCATCTTTAATTGTTCTGCACACCTGGCTATAAATAGGCCCCCACAATCTAACTACTTGACGTGAAGATATTTTTTATACTCTCTGATCCAGACTCCACCTCTGCTTCCCTAAAACTCCAACAAGGATCTGTTCATTTTTTTTTTCAAATTTGGCTCTGACACATACTTCATCTCTATCCATTAGACTATTATCTTCTATCCTTTGGGATAAGAGTTGCTGAAAATTTTGCTATATATATATATAAAAGAATTTAAGCTGAACTAGGCTGGATTATCCTGCTCTAAGTTGGACCAGGCTAGCTCCAAACTCTTCTCTAGATTTGGCTACAGGATAGACTATCCTGGGCTAAGCCAATCTGGACTTTGGGATATTCTCTCAAATAGGCTAGATCAGATTCTGGTCTAGTCTGGGCTGAGCTCTGAACTAAACATTAGCCTTCACTCTGGGCTAAGCCTATGTCTAGGCACAACTGGTTTGTGGGTTCTTCTTAATCTGGGCTAAATCCCAGATTGGGCTCTGGGGTAGTCTTTAGACTGGACTTGGCTAAACTGGGCTAGTTTGAGGGCAACTTCAGGCTATCCTTTGTGAAAGGGAATTCTTTGTTCTCTTTGAGTTTATACTTGTGAAAGGAAAGCCTTTATTCCCCTTGCCTGGTTGGAGCTAACACTTCAGTTAACTATAACTGAAGTACCCCTACTTAGTACCTCACTGGATTGTGAAGACAGGATTAACTCTCCTTTGTCTACCTTTTGATTGAATCAACAAAAGCCTGAACTAAGTGGAGGAACTCACAAACCACTTCAAGAATTCACATCCTCAGAAACTCAATAAGCCAGGAATCTGTGAACCCTTTTGATAAGTATTCACCCCTCCAGAAGGCGAGAAGTGGTTCCCACAAACACTGCCCCCTAGGGAGTGATAGACAATTTGGAAGCTGTGATTGGTCCCTGTGAAAAGGGGAAGAGACAAGAACCCACTATAAAAGGCCCTGAATTTCTGGGGCTAGCGAAGGAAGTTGACTCCATGAAGAAAGTTGACTTCAAGAAGGAATTGGACTTCAAGAGGGAAATTAGCTTCAAGAAGAAGGTTGGCTCAAGGAAGAAAGTTGGCCTCAAGAATCACCTTCAGCTCCAGTCACTGTCTTGACCTTCCTCTTAGAGGGAATTTGGGTGAGTGGATTTCCCTTCCTGTCTTTCAGAGAGAGTTTAATTCCTGTTGAAAGTCAACAAGTCCTGGCTGAGTAGAGCACCAGAGCAATATTTAGTTAGATAGGCTAATGTCTTCTCTACCCTTTTGTATTTCTCTGTTTTCACTCTTTCCACCTCTTTTGTAAATAAAAGCTATTAAAGTCATTTTGACTTTGAGCAATAATACTTTGAATCAGCAACCACCACTATTACTTATAATTTTCATATATTTTAGCCAAACCCTTAAAAGTTAATCCTTACACCTCAAGACCAAAGTTGACTTTATCTTATCTTCTAGATTGGTCTGGGCACTGATAGCTCTGGGATGGACTTCAAACTATTTTCTAACTGGAATGTACGCTGATTTAGAATCAAGGATATTCTCTAGACTGGATTGGGATAAATTAGATTAATCTGGACTCTAGCCTAGGCTTTGCATTATCTTCTAGACTAGACTTAACTAAATTTGTCTCTGGCTTGGTCTCTGGAATATTCTCTAGGCTAAGATAAGCAATGGCTTTGGCTATAGCTGCCCCACAAATTTATTCACTAGACTAGGAAGGGCCTAGGTTGTGCTCTAACATATTTTACAAATTGAACTGAAATGAGCTGGAATAAGCTGGGCCTTAAATTATCCTCTAGACTGGACTTGACTAAATTTGTCTCTGTGCTGGGCTCTGGGCTTCCTAGTATGGGCTGAGCTGGTCTTCTGTATAAGTTACAGGCCGGCTTGATCTTCTAGCATTTCTAAGCTGCTCCTTTAATTCCAAGTGAAATTCCCTAAGTATGATCAAACAGGCCATTAGATCTAATAGGTTATTAGGATGGAGAGTGATGAGGGAGCCTCTGAGGATTAAACACTGAAAGAAATTAATGGATGGGCAGAGGCAGAGGCCAATCAGGATGAGAGAGTAAAAAATGCAAAGAAGTCCAGGACAATCAGTAAATGGAAATGGGGAAGTCACATTCAAATGGTAAAGTGGGCAGAAAAGAGAAACATGTGCAGCAGCATGCCTGTGAGTGCCCATGTGCTTGGACTGTGAATATTGTGAATCTGTTCATATGTACAGTTGTCCTGCATATGTTCACACTAAGGCATCATGGCAGTGAGTTTGCTTCTTGCAAAGAGCCTAGTTTCATCATCAAAACACTTGCTCAGTCAGGGCACCATGCCCTTTGTTACTGTCACCTTTAAATTATCCTGGGCAATTTCCCAGTTGGCTTCTTCAGGTTCCATATGATAGAGAGAGATCTTCCATCTTGTTGGGAGAGTATCCTGGGATGTTACAACATCCTAAGGCTCGTGCTTCCCCTCCATCAGATCCTTATCCCTGGGTGAATAGTCCAGGTGGGCAGGATCCCCATGATAAGATGGGCTGGATATGTGTTTATATGTTTAATAGGCACAATAGCCACTTTTAATATAATGAGCTATAAAATCTACTTATACACTCCTCTCATTTGATTCCTAGCACAGTGTTGTAATATCTCTCCCTGAAGTCCAAGGATCTTTCCCCCCACATCGTACCGGTCTCTAAGCTAGGCTGGCTTTCTAATTTGTCTCTTCATTGCAAGTGAAATGTCTTAAGTAAGATGCAATAGGCCATTTAATTGGATTGCTCGTATACACATACGCATTAGTCTTCATTCATTCAACAACCATTTATTAGGCATCTGCTGTGTGTGAGACTCTGGGAACCATGAAAGATGTAAAGTTGAGTTAGACACAACTCCTGCCTTTGGGGAGCTCATGCTTATTAGAGCAGCCAAGATATGGCAGCTAAAGAAACTATGATATGAGGCAGAATTTGGTAAGTAGAATTGGGGTGGGGAAAGGGATACATACCCTGAGTTTGGGGAATGGGGAGCCTCAGAGGAAAAAAGGTTACCCATGTACACACAAGTATAAATAGAGTGTGCATTTGGAGTGCAGGAGGGTATCAATGGACCTGGGGAAGAAACTATTGCCAAACCTGTTATTCTATAAGACCCCTAGGTCACAAGGCAGTCTCCCACTGAAACCAGTGAGTGGCTCCCCAATATGCTAGACCTTCTCTCTCCTAAAAATTTGCTCACTCATCACATCAACCCCCCAGTGAAGCTGTCAAAGGTGAAATGGATTGCATCATAAAGTGAGGAGTTCCCCATTCACATTATTTTTTTTATTACAAACCATTAAGGTCTGTCTTAGAATTAGTACTGTGTAATGGTTCTAAGGCAGAAGAGTAATAAGGACTCAGCAATGGGGGTTAAGTGACCTGCCCAGGTTCATACAGCTAGGAAATGTCTGAGGTCACATTTGAACCCAGGACCTACCATCTCTAGACCTGGCTTTCAATGCATTGAGCCACCCAGTTGCCCACTACCCCATTCATTTTAAAAGTGAAAGCTGGATGGCCTTGAAGACAGTGCAGAAAGGATTCTTGTTTCAGATATAGTGTGGGTTAGATAAGCTCTGAGCCCCTATTTAATTCAGAGATTCTGTAATCATTTCAAAGTCATGAAAATCATCTCTGGCCAAGAAATCAGGCAGTGGGGGTTCTGAAGGCACATTCAGAGGTCTTTAGCCTAACCACAGTTTCTACACCTTTAATCCAACCTGGCATGACCCCATAATAATGTTTCTAAAAACACTTTCACCACATCATTCCCCTGCTGAAGAAATGACAAAGGCGCCATATTGCCTGTAGAACAAAATCCAGAATCCTTGCCTTTCTAATCAAGAGCTCTACATAATAATGCTCAATCCTGGTCTTGTAGCCTTTTCTCCCTTACCGAGAGACCTCCAGATCCAGTTAGGTTGAACTAACTGTTCTACTAAGGTACCAAGTACATCCCCACTTCTATGATTCTCTTTTCTAGGAAGCCTCCCTGACCTTTCCAGGGATCTTTTCTTAGAAGGGGAGGGAGTAAGTACTTACATCATATCTACCCTGTGCTAGGCTTGGGGCTAAGCACATTTTACAATTATTTCCTCATTTAGTCTTCATGACAGCGCTGTGATGTATAAATGCTATTATTACTCCCATTTAATAATTAAGGAAACTGAGGCAAAAGGAGGTCAAATGACTTTCCCAGGGTCACACAGCAAGTAAGTTTCTGAGACTAGTTTTAAACTCAGGTATCCCTGACTCCAGGCCCAGCTTTCTAACCACTGTACCATCAACTGCCTCTAATAGCCTAACAGCTACCTTTTGGACATTCTATAGCTATTATAAAACTTAACACTTAATTACACAATTTTATGTTCTTTTTGGAGGTGTTATTAGAAAGACTCCTGAACTAGGAGTCAGAGAAGTCTTGGCCCCAGCTTTGCCACTAACTGCAGAGAGAAGCAATTAGTCTTAGTTAACATGTACTGTGACGTTGGGCTCCAATTCATTTCTCTGGGACTTGGTTTACTTATTTGTAAAACGAGTGATAACAGAATCCACTTCCAATCTATGAGGAAGAAGGAGAAGGATTTTTATTGAAGAAGGGAAGAAGTAGGAACACAGTGAATAAGATATGAAGTTTTTAACAATTGTGAAGAAGGCCAAAGATGAACATTCTTGGAAGGGAAAGTAGGGAGAATTCAGACTCCAAGGAGGCAAAGGAAGTTGGTAAAGCAAAGGAAAGGAAGGTAGGTGTGCTTTCTGAGGCAATGAGAAGATGAGAAGGAGAATGACAGTTCTTTCTGCTTGGAAGATGACCTGTGAGTGATCCTTGAAAGATTCTGGTAAATGATAAAGATGCTGTAGCACTGGAGACCAAAGGTTACAGAGCCATAGCTCTGGCCGAGTGCCCAGGGCACCAAAATGAGGAAGGTTCCAACAGCACTTGGACTTCTTCACACACAAAGAAACAACCAAGTTTAGCATTTGGTTGGCAAGAATAATCAACTTGGGAAACTATCAGGCAGCCCCCCAGACCCTGTATCCCAGCTTAGTTCCCTCCTATTTCTAACCAATTCTGCTCCCCATCCCTTGACCAAATGAGTTTGTTTGAAAAAGTTTATTTGAAGGCAAGTTTTGTTGCTTGCCATGGATTGGTTAGGCATTTTCTCCTTTGCCCCAGTGACCATTATTATGAATGATAGCTCTGAAATATTCTCATTTTCAAAAAAGGAAAGAGAACAGATCTGCAAAACACAAACTGGTGAGTTTTGCATTGGTACCTGGCAAAACTCTAGGACAGATTTTTAAATGGATAATATAAATATCTAGAAGCTAAGAATAAGTCATGCTAAGGATTTAATAACTAAGGTAGAATATTCTTAAGTCCTTTTTAAAAATACTCTTTCCTTCTGACTTAGAATCAACACTGATTATTGGTTCTAAGACAGAAGAGTGGTAACGGCTAAGCAATTGGGGTTAAGAGACTTGCCCAAGTCATACAACTAAGAAGTATCTGAAGCCAGATTTGAACCTAGGGCTTCCTGTCTCCAGGTCTGGCTCTCTATCCACTGAGCATTCTGCCTTCCCCAATTCTTAAATCTTTCAAAGGTTTTTGTTGTGCATTTTATATGATTGTTATGTATAAATTGTCCACTGGTTCTGGTTGCTTCACTTTGTATTGGTTCATACAAGTTTTCTCAGGTTTCATTTAAACCATCTCTTACATTAACTTGCATGATGTAATAGTATTCCATTACATTCCAATACCATAATTTATTTGACCATTGCCAATTGAAGGCATTTCCTTAGTCTCCAGTTCTTTGCCCTTCTAAAATGTCTATATCCTTTCATCTCGAGATCCCACTGCTAGATATATACTCCAAGGAGTTCAGTGATAAAAAGAAGTCCCATATGCACCCAAAAAATTATATCTCTGCACTTTGTAATAGTAAATAACTGAAAATAAAATAGGTGCCCATTAAATGAAGAATAACTAAACAAGTTGCATACATAAATGTACTGCACCATAATACGCGATGAATATAACAAATACAAAGAAGACTGGGAAGATTTATATAAATTGATATAAACTAGGAACCAAGAAAATCATATGCACAATGACAATAATAATGAAAATAGAAAAAATGACCATAAACAATAGAAACTGAATCCTGCACAATTATGATGACCCACCTTAGCTCTGGAGAAAAAGAAATAAAAACATGCTTCCCTCTCTTCTTTGCAGAGCTGAGGGAATGTGGATGTGAAACACTATATGATGTTGGACCCGGTAGATTTTTTTTGTTTCTTTTTCTCTTTTGTTATTCTTTGCTCTAATGCAGGGGTCAGCAAACTACTGCCTGAGGGTCAAATCCAGCCTAGTGCCTATTTTTGTATTTCTGCTTTTACACTTTAAAATTCAATAAAACTTTATTTAAAAATTTTTTTAAATCTTATTTCCCTAGATTTGGCCCAAGGGCCATAGCTTGCCATCCTTTGTTCTAAGAGATGGTTCTTTAAAAAAGAAGATGAAGAGATTTATTGGAAAACATAGGCAGGGTAAAAACAAAAAGATATTGATTTTTAAAATGTAAAAGAAAAAACAATATAAAAGGCTGTTCTAAATCACTAATAATAAAAGAATGCAGATGAAAAATAACTCTGAGGTTTTATCTCATATCCAACAAATTAGCAAAGATAATAAAAAATGTGACTAATCATTGTTTGAAGAACTGAGGGAAGACAGGCATACTAAATATATTGTTAGTAGAATTATAAATTGGCCCAATCATTCTGCAAAGAAATTTGGAATTATGTTGAATGACTCAGAGGTCCATACCCTTCAACACAATGCAGTCACTGACTGGCATATATACTAAAGATGCCAATGGAAAAAAGAAAGAAAGGAAGGAAGGAAGGAAGGAAGGAAGGAAGGAAGGAAGGAAGGAAGAAAAGAAAGATAGGAAGGAAGGAAGGAAGGAAGGAAGAAAAGAAAGATAGGAAGGAAGGAAGGAAGAGAGAGAGAAAGAAAGAGAAAGAAAGAAAGGTAGGAAGAAAGAGAGAGAGAAAAGAAAGAAAGAAGGAAGGAAGGAAAGAAAGAAGAGAAAAGGGGGAGAGAGAGAGGGAGAGGAGGTGAGGAGGTGAAAGGGAAAGAAAAGGGAGGGAGAGGAAGGAAGGGAAAAGTTCAATATACATGAAAATATTTATAATATTATATATATGCATATTTTTTGGTAGGAATGAAGAACTGGAAACAAAGCAGATGCCTATCCACTGGGGAATGTCTAAATAAAACGTGGCGCATTAATGTAATGAAATGCTACTAAACTATAAGTAAGGATGAATATGATGAATACAGAGAATCATGGGAAGATACATAAATTGACATAAACTGAGGTAAGCAGTTTGATTAGGAAAACAATATGTGCAACAATTACAGGAAAGAACAACAAACTGAACTTGAACATTGTAAAATTATAATAAACAAGCTTGGCCCCAAATAAGGG
The DNA here is from genome assembly GCF_016433145.1 of Gracilinanus agilis. NCBI lineage: Eukaryota > Metazoa > Chordata > Mammalia > Didelphimorphia > Didelphidae > Gracilinanus > Gracilinanus agilis. The sequence goes on along the minus strand of NC_058130.1, from coordinate 137,438,055 downwards.
ACATGAAAATGTAATTCCTTTCTTTCTCTTCGAAAATGGGGAAGGGGTAGACCAAGGAATGTAGAACACTGAAAACAAAAACAAACTTGGTTGATATATCAGTTTTAATGAACTGGTTTTTCTCCTCTTTTTTTCTTTGCTCCTATCAATGGTACTTTGGGAGGGAGAAGAGATATTCTTGGGAAAGTAGGTGAGATACAAAAAAAAAAATAACAGTAATTTTAATTTTAAAATATAGTTATGACAGACTAACTCAAATCTATTATTTAAAGGGCTATTAGGATTAAGTTCAGAGAAATGTTGTAGGTATAGTTTACATAGATTCCAGCAAAGTATTTGACTCAGTTTTCCAGGCAACATTCCAAATAGAAAGATATGAACTAGTCAACAGTACAAATATGTCAATTTAGGACTGTTTGAATGGCCAGATACCTATAAAGAGTAATTATTAATGATTTGATAGCAACTTGTAAGGAAGTTTCTAATGGGATCTGTGCTTGGATGTGTATTGAACATTTTCATCAATGATTGGGAGGGGGGAATCAAAGAGCATACTTACCAAATTTACATACAATGCAAAGCAAGGACGAATAATTAGCATATTGTATGGCAGGATCTAAAAGAATTCTTCATAGGCTAAGATGTTGGGCTAATTCTGAAACTATCAATAATTTAAGCAAAGAAAGAGGATATAAAATGAACTCACATAAATTATCAGCATTTCTATATGTTATCAACAAAGTCCTACCTGAAGAAATAGTAAAAGGTAACCCATTTAAGATAACAATAGATAAAATACCTATGAGCATATCTACCAAAATAAACTCAGAAGATACATGAATATAATTATAAAATACTTTTTATGAATAAAATCAGATTTAAATAATTGGGGAAATATTAATTATTCATGGGTGGGCAGAGCTTTTATCATAGAAATTAATAAGGATAAATATAAATATAAAGTTTTACGTAGGTTCACTGGGTTAAAGAATTAACTTCTTAAGCACAAGATAGGTGAAGATTGTGTGTGTGTGTGTGTGTGTGTGTGTGTGTGTGTGTGTGTGTGTATGGGAGGGTGGTAATTAGTGACGTGTAAATTTAATAAGTCAGCAGCATGATACATCAGCCAAAAAAGCCAATGGAATCCTGAGCTGCTTTAGGACTAGGGAGATGATTATTCTGCTGCCTTCTATAGAGTTCAGTACATGTGTAGAGTATTTTGTTAGGTCTGGAGCATCCTTCTTAGGAAGGATTTATTGCTAATCTGGAGAGCATCCAATTGGAGAGGCCAGGTTAGTTAAAAAGTCTCAAAATCGTAAAGAGAAGGCTTGAAGGGGATAGGATGGCCATGTTGATGTATTTAAAGGTCTCTCAAGGGAAAGAATTAAACTTGTTCTGGTTTGGCCCCAGGAGGCACAACTGGAAAGAATGGGCAAAAGATGGGTAGAAGCAAAGAAGAAGCTGATTTTGGAGCTGTTAGGAAACTTTCCCTAACAACTGGGGCTATTAAGCTGTTGCTGGAGGACTTTGGGCAGAAATGGAATGACCACTTGTGTCAGGTAGGGTATGGAGGAAATTCTTGTTCCAGAGTGGACTGAAATCCCCTTTATGACCCTGAGATTTTGTAATTCTTTGAGTTCTTACCCATCTTGCTTTTATCATAGGGACATTATAAAAATCAAATTGTTTAACAGATGTTAAAGTAGTTTATGAATGATAAAGGATTAATAAGTATAAGTACTCACAGAATAAGAATGATGATATAATAGCAAGTGATGAATAAATAGCTGACTTGTGGATTTATTTACAGAAACAGAGGGACTTATGATAGCAATAAAGAAACAGGTCATTGCCACCAGAAATTATAGAAAGGTTCTCCTTGAGGAGCTCACGCTTAGTGATGGATGCTAATTATAAGAGAAATGGCAGAAAATGCCCAACATATCACTGCAGGTGATAAAATATTAGCCTCTCTCTAATAGCCTAGAAAGACTCAAAAGGGTGGTCAGAATTAGATACCAGAAGCTTACTGTCCCTTCATAATCAGATGACAAATCCCCATATGATAAAAATGTGAAATATCCTTGAGAATTCAACAAATAAAGTGTAATGGAACTAAAACATTATCATAGAGCAGACTATAATATGTCAGTGAGAACAAAGAGCCATAGAAATTTAAGAACAATTTTTAATAGATGTCACTCTACAGAATACTTAAAGAGATTTGTTCTGGGACTCTTCTATCTGAATTCTATCCAACAAAATGAGAACACAATAAAAATAACAAATTGATAATGTACTCCCCTAGATGAAGGTCTGGGTCTTCTTTTTCTCTTGTCTCTCACACAGTATTACCAAGTACAGGTCTAGATAGATATCCAGAGAAGTTGAGTTAATATTCGTCGATTGATGGATTTTAATAACAGCAAAGATTACTCTCTTCCTGATTCTTAAAGTTCATTCTAGCGCGGGACTTCATATGTTGGAAGTGCCTTGTACTCCTGTGGCCCTTCCTTCTTATTTATTTCACCTAGAACTTCCATTTTAAGGAGGAACCTAGACCTCCCAAGTCTTAATTCCTCTCCAGGCTACCCGTCTCCCCTTTTCCCCAACCTTCTCAGTTCCGTTTTATGTTTTACCTTCCCCTTTAAAATGGAAGCTCTTGACCTCCAGGAATTGATGCAGAGTGAAAGGAGCAGAACCAGAAGAACATTGTACACAGAGACTGATATACTATGGTAAAATCAAATGTAATGGGCTCCTGTACCAGCAGCAATGCAATGACCCAGGACAATTCTGGGGAACTTATGGTAAAGAACACTACCCACATTCAGAGGAAGGACTGCAGGAGAGGAAACATAGAAGAAAAACAACTGCTTGAACACATGGGTTGAGGTGGACATGATTGGGGATGTTGACTCGAAAGTATCACCCCAATGCAACTAACAACAATTTGGAAATAGGTCTTGATCAATGACACATGTTAAAACCAGTGGAAATGTGCATTGGCCATGGGTGGGGGGAGTGCGGGGGGTGAAGGGGAAAGTAGGAGCATGAATCATATAACCATGTTAAAAATGAATATTAATAAATGTTAAAAAAATACACTAAAACAGAAAAAAATGGAAGCTCTTTGAGGGCAGAGTCTTTTCCCTTCCATTTGTATTCCTACCACGCAACACAGTGCCTGGTACACAAAAGGATCTATTTGTTAGGAATTTTTAAAATCCTTATTGACTTGACTTTTGTCTAATATTTAATGGCTGCAAATCATTTCCACATCCTTCTCTCATTTGTCCCTCACAACTCTATGACAAGATAATTATTCTATTGTATAAATATGGAAATAATTGGGATAGGGGAGAGACTTTCCTGAAATCATTCAGAAAATCAGTTCAAGAGTCAAGTTGTGAATCTAAGTTTCCTGATGCCCCCCTTAGTGTTCCCTTTACCAAAAAAACACTGTCTCTCAAAAATCCTAAGATCATCAGAGCTCTTCAGAAAAAAGATGCTGCCCCACTAATATATGTATATATTTACTGTTTATTTTATTCTTTTGTCTTTATGCATAATATTTTGTTGTGGTTTTCTGTGGCTTTCCTCTATGCTCCCTGAGTCTGAGAGATCCTGTTTGGGAAAGCCATAATTGGATTTGGATAATAAATAATTCATTTTCATTTGTAGTTGATTTCTGTCAGTGGATACCTAAACTCTGTTCAAGCCCAATTAGATCTCATCCACATGTTCAGTGTTTGGATACTAAGAAGCTCTTTCTGAGATTTCCTCCAAGCTCCTTGAGCAAAAACAAAAAAATATTTGACTGTGGTTAGCATGCAATTTGTGCACTCTGGCCACATGTCAGGACTGAAAAATGATTGCATCAAAGCATCAAGATTGCCCATGGAATAACTGCATGGTTCTAGAGTGGGTGTCTATGTGTTAGCATCAAGCCACCACCTTGTTTTAGAAGAATAAAGAAGAGATTTGCACTTTACCTCCAAAAGAAAGAAAACAGGTTTTTATTGTTGTTATTGTTTTTTATAACCCAGGCATACTCTTCTTCCTTCTAAGAAATAACTATTTTCTTAATTAAAGATAAGGTTGAGTGAGATAATGGGACTGGCCAAAAGAAATTTATCTTCCAAGCAGGTGCAGTGTTCTGCCTTGCTGCAAAACCACGTGGGATGCTTATTGAAACATGTTTTATTCCCTTCTACTTGTCATTGAACAGAGAAGTAAAACTTGGATTTGTGACAAAGGAAATGAGGAGAAAACTGTAGGACTGAATGGTGGAAAGAAATATGAAAGGAAAGAAATGAAGGAGGAGCAAAGGGTAAAGAGCTGATGAGAGCTAGGGTATCTACCTCTCAATTCACCCACAAGCAAGATCTGAGATGCTCCCAGAAAGGTCAGCAGTGTATGGCTATCCACTGGATTAAACTAGATGACCACTGAGGACCTTCCTAACTCAAATTCTGTGAATCTGTGATTATCATTAATAATAATCATCCATGAGTTCAGAAAAATCTAGAAAGATATATGAACTAATGTGAAGTGAAGGAGAATAATGTATATTTAGTAAGAGAAATATGGCACAATGATCAACTTTGAAAGGCTAAACTAGTATCCTAAACACAAGGTTCTAAGATAACCACAAGGGACTCATGATAGAAAATGCTTTCCAAAGCCAAAGAACCACTGGAATCTGGTTGCAGATCAAAGCATGCCATCTTTCAATTGATTTCCTTCATGAGTTTTTTATTACATATGTGATATGTGTCTTCTTTCATGGCATGAGGAATATGAAATATGTATTACACAAAAGCACTGGTATAACCTCTAACAGACTATTTACTGTTTTAGCAAGGGGAGGAAGGAGGAAGGGAGAAAAATTTAAATTGTAAATTGTTAGAAAACAATTGTAAGGGGCAGCTGGATAGCTCAGTGGATTGAGAGCCAGGCCTAGAGACCGGAGGTCCTAGGTTCAAATCCGGCCTCAGACACTTCCCAGCTGTGTGACCCTGGGGAAGTCACTTGACCCCCATTGCCTACCCTTACCACTCTTCCACCTATAAGTCAATACACAGAAGTTAAGGGTTTAAATTTTTTAAAAAATGTTAAAAAAAAAGAAAACAATTGTAAAAAAATTCTATATGTATACATATACAATGATGTTATATTAAAGGCTTTCCCAATAAATACAGAATAAAGCAAAGATGCTTCCTTCCCTACTATTAATTGCTTTAGTTCTAGCAAGAACACTAAGACAAGAGAAAGAAATGAGACCAAATGATAGGGGGAAAGTAGACAAAAGTGTCCATTTGCTGAAAATCCTAGGGAATCAACAACAACATAAAGCAATAGAGTCAATTAATAGCTTCAGCAAGATTTCAGGCCATTAAATCAGTACAATTCAAATTTCAACATCATTGTCATAATCATCATCATCATCCAGAAGGAAATGACTCAGAAAGGAAGTCCCATTCAAATTAACTCTAAAATGCATTAACTATTTCATACTCAATATACTAAAACACACTTAATACGTGCATAGTGAAGTTCAATTACAAGATTCTCCTTAAAGAAATAAAGAACAATCTACATAAATGGAAGAATATTCAGTGCTCATGACTGGGTCATGTCAATGTAATAAAAATGACAATGCTACCAAATTTAATTTATGTGCTTAATGCTATGACAATCAAATTACTAAAGGACACTTTATAGAGCTACATGGATTAATAACAAAATTCACATAGAAGAATAGAAAAAAATCTAGACTATCAAAGAAAACCTTGATGAGAAGGGAAAGAGCATTTCCAGATCATGAAATATATTATAAAGAAGCAATCATCAAAACCATTCAGTACTGGCTAAAAAATAGAAAACTAGATCAATGGAACAGACTAGACAAAGGAGAATCACAAATAATGAAACTCAACAACCCAGTGTTCTATAAACCTGAAAACATAAATGACTTAGAAGAAATAACCATTTCATAAGAACACCTGGGAAACCTGAAAAGTAGTGTGGGAGGAATTAGGTGTAAACCAACAAGATACACCATATTCCACAATCAATTCAAATTAGTATGTAACCTGAATATAAAGATCATACCACAAAAATATAGAAAACAGATCATAGACCTTTCATCATAGGAAGGAGATGAATAAATTCCTAACTAAACAAGTGATGGAGGCAATTACAAAGGATAAAATGGATAATTTTGCTTACATGAAACTGAAAATCTAAGTAAAGCAAATTAATGCATGTAGGATGAGAAGGAAACTATCAACTAGGGGGAAATCTTTGCATTGAATACTTGGTTAAGGATTTGGCAGCCATCAGATTTACAGATAATTTATTCATCCTTCATTTTGAAAACAAGATGGCATCATGATGAGTGCTATCTTGACTTGACTTGTGTGTGAATTGGATTTTAGTGAGACAGAGTTGCATACTCATCTGCCTCGCTCTCCCTTCCAGTCATTGAAGTTCAAGACAAAAGTGAAGACAACTGATGATAGCCTAGATGTAGGTGGATGACCTTGGATGTCTGACTGAGCTCTCAGTACTCCATGGCACTGTTTCAGGCACCTTCATGGCTGAAATATAGAAATATAAAAGACCAAAAATAAAGAAATATAAAAGATAAAAAATCTGGGCATAGTAGGACATACATATCCCCTGCTATTGGGGAGGCTAAGGGAAATAGATTGACTGAATTTAAGAATTCTGAGATTCAGTGGGGCCAGGCTGATTAAGAACCTACCCTCAAATGGGCGCCAATATGATGGGAGTCATCAAACCACCTAAATAGGAGGAAACAAGTTGAGACCAGAAACAGAGCTAGTCAAAGCTTTTATGTTGATCAAGAGTGGAAACATAAAAGGAAATAAGCACTCACAGAGTGCCTACTATTTGCCAGGCATTGTGCAAAGGACAACAACCCTATGACATTGGTGATATTATTGTACCCATTTTATAATTAAGGAAACTGAAGGAAATAGAGGTTAGGTGGCTTGCCTTAAGTTACATAGTAAGCATATAAGGATGGATTTCAACTTTCTGACTCCAGATTTAGAACTTTATCCATAGTGCCACCTACTAGCTGCCTCTAGTGAGATCTGGCTTTTAAGTGGCCACTTTTTAAAAAAATCTCTTTTGTAAATGCATCATAGTTTCTTTTTAAAAAAAGCTTTTTTTGCTTAAAAATTTCCAATTACATGTAGAAACAATTTTTAATAATTGTTACCTAAAATTTTGTGATTCAGATTCTCTCCCTCCCTACACTCTCCCTTCCTGAAATGGTAAATAATCTGATGTAGGTTATACCAATGCTGTAATGCAATACATATATTTCCATCTTCCTTATGCCATGAAAGAAGATACATATCACTTATAAAAGAAAAAACTTGCTAAAGAAATAAAATGAAAAATTGAATGCTTTGATTTGCATTCAGACTCCCAACAGTTTCTTCTTTGGCTATGAATAGCATTTTTCATTACAACTTCCTTTGGGTTAGTTGGAACCTTGCATTGATGATTTCATATGGTTGCTAATAGTTCACAATTCTTTTGAGAACTGTTTGTGCATACCCTCTGACCAGTTATTTATTGGAGAATATGTTCTTCCCCACACAAACACTTTTTTTTGGTTTGTTTGCTTTTGTTTTGTTTTGTTTCTCTTTTTGAGACTAGGTTTTCCCATCTCAATCATGTTAAAAGTGTATATTGATCATTGTATAACATTTCTATAACTGTATACAGTGTCTTCCTGGTTCTGATCACTTCACTTTCCATCATTTCACATAAGCTTTTCCAGGTTTTCTGAACTCATCCTATTCATCATTTCTTATGGTGCCATAATATTCCAACTATATACCACATCTTGTTCAGCCATTCCGCACTTGATGTACATCCTCTCAGTCTGACTGATGTACTTTTAACATGATTGATATGTTAGTCTCAACAAACATAGCAAAACAGAAAAAAAGCAAATAAACAAAAAGGGGAAAAATATTCTCCAATAAATAACTGGTCAGAGGGTACACACAAACAGTTCTCAAAAGAATTACAAACTATTAGCAACCATATGAAAGAATGCTTTGAATCATTGTTAATAAAAAGAATGCAAAACAAAACAAAATAAACAATCCTGAGGCTATTCCAATTGCCTCTCATCCTGCATTCTGGCAAAGATGAAAAAAGATGGGAATAATCAAATTTGGAGAAAATTTTTTAGAAAGACAGGTACTCTAACAGTGGAGCTGTGATTTGGGGCATGACTTTTCGAGAAAGAAATTTTCAATTGTGCAAATAAAATAATTAAAATATATAGGTCCTCTGATCCAGAGATTCCATTGATAGGTCCATTATTCAAAGAGATCAATGACTCCATATATGTGAATATATTTATAGCAACACTTTTCATGATAGCAAAGAACTGGAAACAAAGTAGATGCCCATCATTTGGAGATAGCTAAACAAATTGTGATTAATGAATATAATGGAATATAACTATGACATAAGAAATGACAAATATGATTTACACATAGATATCTGGAAGTACTAACATGAACTGATCCAGAATGAAATAAATGGAATGAAGAAAACAATATATAAAATGACTACAATATTGTGAAACTCTCATTCCAACCCAGGTAAGGTGAAAAAAGAGATAGCACTGTGTTGTGTGCTACATATGAGATGACTCCTGATTAGCACTCCACCCATAGTGCCAGAGTCAGAGGCCACACATCAGAGTTAGAGCAAGGGGGGACACAAAATCTAGCTCCTTAGCAGCTAACTGACATGACTAGGAGCTTGCACCTGAGAACAGCAAGACTTGAGACCCCAGGAGGCTGGACAGTGCAGACCTTGGGCCCAGAACTGGGGCTGAGAGAGGCAGTAGACAGTGAAAGCAGCTCAGCTCGCTGAGACTCAGGGGAAAACCTCAGGTGGAAGAGCAAGCATGGGCCAATTTCTGGACTCAGGGCAGCCAACTAGGACCACAGGGGCTTGACCCTGAAAACAGCTAGACCAGTGACCCCAGGAGGCTGGGGAGCACAGACCTTGGGTTCAGAAGTGAGGCTGAGAGGGGCCAAGGACAGTAGAGGCCTAGCAGACAGTGGAAGCCAGGAGACTCACAAAGTAGCCTCAGGCAAAAACTACTCCTTAGCTCCATACAAAGAGAGTCTGCCTGCCTTACTTGGACCTCTGGCTGAGAAAGCATAATGATGCCAAGCAAGGCCCAAGATATAACAGTCAAAAAGACCAAGAAAAAAAACTCTAACACTTGATAACTTCTACACAGAAAACACCCAGAAAACAGAGGAGGACAAACAATTAAAGACTTCCAAACCTTCCCAAAAAAAAATTGGTCACAAGATCTTGAAGAGTTCAAATCTGAAATCATGAGAAAGATGAAAGAGATCTGGCAAGAAAATAACAGTTTAAAAGACAAAATTTCACAATTGGAAATTGAGGCTCAGAAATCAAATGAAATGATAAGCAAATTGAAGACCATAAATGATCAGCTAGAAGCCATGAAGAGCCAGATAGACCTGACTGAAAAGGAAAACCAAAAGATTATAGCTGAAAACAAGTCTTTAAAGGCTAGAATTGGGCAAGTAGAAGCCAATAATTTCACAAGACAGCAAGAATTAATAAAGCAAAGTCAAAAGACTGACAAAATAGAAGGAAACATGAAATATCTCAATGAGAAGATAATAGATCAAGAAAGCAGGTCAAGAAGAGACAACTTGAGAATTATTGGTCTTCTGGAAAAATCAGACACAAATAGAAATCTAGATATCATACTACAAGAAATTATCCAAGATAAACACCCCGACATCCTTGAACAAGAGGGCAAAATAGACATTGAAAGAGCCCATAGAACACCCTCTACCCTAAATCCTCAGACGACAACCCCCAGGAATGTAATAGCCAAATTTAAAAGCTTCCAAGTTAAGGAGAAAATATTACAAGAAGTCAGAAATAGACAATTCAGATATCAAGGAACACCAATGAGGATTACACAGGATCTCATAACCTCCACACTACAAGACCACAAGACTTGGAACATGATATCAGAAAGGCAAGAGAATTGGGTCTACAGCCAAGGATCACCTATCCATCAAAACTGACTATATACTTCCAGGAGAATATATGGGCATTCAACAAGATAGAAGATTTCCAAGCATTTGCACAGAAAAGATCAGGACTAAATGGAAAGCTTGATATCCAATCACAAAAACCAAGAGAAACATGAAAAGGTAAATAAGAAACAGAGGGGAAAGAAAGAAAACTCTTATCTTTAAATTGCCTTCTTCAAGGGCTTCAATAAGATAAAATTATTTGTATTCCAATATGGAGAAATATTATGCATAATTCTAAAAAATTGTGCTCACTATTATAGTAATTAGAAGAATTAGTCATAAGGAGAGGTTGGAGTACTAAATGGTTTAAGATGATATGGGGGAAAGGGGGGGAATAGAAGATGGCATCAAGAGTAACTTGAAGGAATAAGAAAAATAGAATAATCTATACCACAAAAAGAGTGCATGGGAAGGGGAGGGGATGAATACTATTATAAGAAGGAGAGGAAAAGAGCTTTAATAGGAAATACTTAAACCTTACTCTCAGTGGAATTAATCCTGAGAGGAAAGAGTAGTTAGATCCATTGGGATATCAAATTCTATTTAACCTTATGGATAAAGTCAGAAGGGATAAACGAAGGGGGCAGTGGGTTGGGGAGTTCATAAAGGGAGGGGAAAAGAGGGGGTTAATTCATTAGGCCTTAAAAAATAATGAGTGGAAGGGAGGGGGTGGAAAGGGTAGTAAACAAAGGCAGGGGACAAGGGGTACTGATTTAAAACAAAGCACTGGTTTAAAAGGAAATAGTGTAAGGAGAAGGGTTAAAACTAGGAGAGGATACCAAAATGTTAGGGAATACACAGCTGATAATCATAACCCTGAATGTGAATGGGATGAACTCCCTCATAAAACAAAAGCAAATAGCAGAGTATATTAGAAAACAAAATCCTACCATATGTTATCTACAAGAAACCCACATGAGGCAAGTGGACATACACAGGGTTAAGGTCAATGGCTGGAGCAAAATCTTTTGGGCTTCAAATGAGAAAAAGAAGGCAGGAGTGGTAATCATGATTTCCGATAAAGCCAAAGTAAAAATAGATCTGATTAAAAGAGATAGGGAAGTTAATTACATCCTGATAAAAGGCAGTATAGATGAGGAAATAACAGTACTCCACGTGTACGCACCACATGGTATAGCATCCAAATTTCTAAAGGAGAAACTGGCAGAGCTCAAGGAGGAAATATATAGTAAAACTATACTAGTGGGAAATCTAAATATTCCTCTATCAGATCTAGGTAAATCAAACAAAAAATAAATAAGAAAGAGCTAAGAGAGGTGAATGAAATCCTAGAAAAATTAGATTTAATAGGTATGTGGAGAAAAATAAATAGGGACAAAAAGGAATACACCTTCTTTTCAGCTGCACATGGTACATTCACAGAGATTGACCACGTACTAGACATAGAAACATGGCAAACAAATGCAAAAGAGCAGAAATAATAAATGTAACCTTCTCAGATCATAATGTAATAAAAATAATAATCAGTAAGGGCACCTGGAAAATCAAAAACTAATTGGAAATTAAATAATATGATTCTCCCAAATCAGATAGTTAAAGACCATTCTGGATGACAATTTGGCACTATGCTCAAAGGGCTTTAAAAGACTACCTGCCTTTTGATCCAGCCATACCACTGCTTGAATTATACCCCAAAGAGATAATAAGGAAAAATACTTGTACAAAAATAATATTTATAGCCATATTCTTTGTGGTTGCAAAAAAATTGGAAAATAAGAGAATGTCCTTTGATTGGGGAATGGCTGAACAAATTGTGGTATATGTTGATGATAGAATACTATTGTGCTCAAAGGAATAAAGAACTGGAGGAATTCCATGTGAACTGGAAGGACTTCCAGGAATTGATGCAGAGTGAATGGAGCAGATCCAGGAGAGCATTGTACACAGAGACTGATATACTGTGGTACAATCAAACATAATGGTACTTCTCTACTAGCAGCAATATAAGGATCCAGAGCAAGGCTGAGGGACTTATGAGAAAGAAAACTAGCCACATTCAGAGGAAGAACTGTGGGAGGAGAAACACAGAAGAAAAACAACTGCTTGAACACATGGGCTGATGGGGATATTATTGGGGATGTAGACACTAAACGATAACTTTAGTCCAAGTATCAATAATATGGAATTAGGTCTTAATTAATGATGCATGTAAAACCCAATGGAATTGTATGTCGACTAAGGGGGTGGTTAGGGGAGTTTGGGGGAGAGGGAAAGAACATGAAATATGTAACTATGGGAAAATATTCAAAATTAAAATTAAAAAAATGTTTTTAATTAAAATTTTTTTCTCTTTTAAAAAATTATTTGGTATAAGGAATGGCTTTTGAGAAGGAAAGGAGAAGGATGCAGGAGATTTAAGTGGTGTAAAAACAAAAGATAGCAAAATATTATTTAAACATTTAAATATATTTTTAAAATATTTAAATTATTTAAAAGTATTTTCTTTTAAAAACTCTCTGGTCCTCATTTTCCTCATTTGTAAAATGAGAAATTTGGACTAAACAACCACTAAGATCTTTTCAAAACCTAAATTGGTGATACTATTTTCCTGTACTCTTCTTGAGATTTTTCACTTTGGCCTTTCCCTCAAACCTCCTTCTTGAAGAATTTTCAAGCAGCAGTGTCTCAGAATCTAGGCTATCCTGAAGTCTTTGGTACCCTCTTTACACCTTATCCTCCTGTGAGATATATAGAAATCTACATACCCATTTTATTTCTGGAGGGCCTTGTGTGGCAATGTTCAAAATGTCTCCATACACTCAAAAACTTCCTAAATGGATTTTGCCCCAGGACTCAAAACATGATGTTTTAAAGGTCATTGATAGCTTAACAATAACTCTTTCCACATCTTCCATTTTCATTCCTTGTTAAGTGCCTTCAAAATAAAAGTTTCAAAAGAGAGAGAATAAGTCAAGGGAAATTTTCTTCAGAGGATCTAAAGGGACCCTGAGAATATAGGTGCTAGAAAGCTGAGAATCCTAAGTCCTGTCCTCTAAGAAACAATAATCATTTACCCTAGGAAGCAGTGTTGATTTCATGAGAAGAGAAGAAGACTAGAAATCAAAGACCAGGGTTCCGGTCTTGTCTGGACCAGTAACTCCTGAACCTCAGTTTTCTCATCTGTAAAATAAAAGAAGGGGAACTTCTGGCCAAGATGACTGTCTGAATAAGTGGTAGACCACAAAGCTTCCATACTTTTATTCCAGCAAATACTTGAAAACCACATGAGACCATATAATAATAAAAAAATCCAGTAAGAAACTACAGTAAGCGACTTCTACCCCAAAACTGGACAAAAAATAAGCCAGAAGCCCATAGGCGATAGAGAAAAGGGCCACCAGCAAAGTCAGAACTAGTGGCAAACAAGTCCAGCTTTCCAGAACAACCAGTAATGGATCAGATACATGTACATTCTACTGGTTTTGTGTCCAGAGGCATCAAGAGTGCAAGGCATGCATGAAAGATCTAGGGAAATCATAAAATTCCAGAGTATCCAAAAAGCCCCAGGGATCTTTGAAGACTTGGTAATGATTACTGTGATGCCATAATATTCAGATTGAGGCAGTTTCAGGCACTTTGAGGTCTGTAACACTCTGTCCTGGGCTAGGAAAGGGGCCCTAGAAATCCAGTATCTAAACCTCTATGAAGGGGGAAAGAGAAGGGAAGTCAACCCTAGAAGGGAGAAACCAATGCAGTAAACCAGTGGACCATGGGCAAGAAGAAGCTGGGCTAATGAGCTCACATAAAAGCAGAGGAGACTGAGCCTAGCTTTGATTATTCTTGTTTTGTTGATTAATCATGTCCAACTGTTCATGATCCTATTTGAAATTTCTTGGCAAAGATACTGGAGTGGTTTATCATTTCCTTTTCCAGCTCACTTTATATATGGGAAAACTGAGGCCAACAGGGTCAAGTGACTTGACCAGTGTCATACAACTAGTAAGTGTCCTTGATACAAAGTTCCAATTTAAGAACAAAAGTTGGTAAGATATATAAAGTAAGCAATAAAAATGGAAGATATGGAAGGAGTGATTATCAAGTTATCAAACACCTCTGAAATTAGCAAATAAAAAAATGTTGACCAGTATAAATACTTATTGTAGATGAGTAAATGCATAATATCTACAAGCAGTAACTCAGAAGGGAAAAATTAAGTTTTTTCAAAGATTACATAATAATAATGAAATTAAATGCTCTAGGAGAAAGAATTAGGAGATTATGTAGTTTAGTAGTAGCCAGCCTTGCCCAAGTAATGTTTTCCTAGAAAACCAGAAAATATTGAACAAAAATTAATGAATATGAAATAACAATATTAAAACAAAAAATTATTAAAAATTAGAATAAAATATAAAATATCTGATATTTAAGACAAATGCCCTAAAAATAAGTCAAGAAAAATGATTCAAGAGTACTTTAACTTCCTAAAAATTATGTTTTTTAAAATGTATTGATACCAAATTTCAAGAAATCATAGATTTAGAGTTGGAAGGGACCTCAGAGTTCAACCACCTTATTTTCTTTATGAGAATCCTGAGGTAGAAATGAGAATCCTGAGAATCCTGAATGGTAGAAATAAGTAATTTTCCTGAAATCATATCAGTCATAGATGACAGAAGCATCCTTTCCAGTTAAATGGATCAGGAAGGACTTCATAGAAGAGGAGGATGCCAAGAAAAAAACATTTTGACAGGCAGAGTTGGGAGAAGCAAATAGCATTTCAGGGATAAGGAAGAGTGTAAGTAAAACTTGGGACTTAATCAAGGAAAATTCTAGTCTGGCTATAATATGTGATTTCTAAAATCCCTTCCATCTCAGTGACTCTGGGCTCTTCTACCCATTGCCCAGACCCTGAAAAGTAACGTCAACTGGGTTCCACTGCATAATACCATTCTTTTTTCCCTTTCTAGAGGCTTTTTTTTTGCCAAAGAAAGGGCTCAGACAACACCTTTGAAATTCAGTCACTGTATCCAATGATTAACATGGCATTCAAAGAGGCCAGAAGAGCCAAGAAGTATTTAATTCCATTTAATCCAATGTCTTGCTCATACAAACATTCAGGCAAGGCCACAGTACAGTTAGTTGCTAGCTCCCCCAAAGAAGCTGCCTCCTCAAACCATAACTGAGTCTACATCACAAAAGATTCTTGCTATCAGGAACATCTTAGCCATGCAGGCACAGAGGAGTCTCCAACAAACACATTCCCCATGTGTTCATTCTCTTTTGACCCATATTCCTAAGTTGTGGTTTTCTGAAGGGATAAAACTCTGAACAATTACAAGACTTTCAAGAGATGGAGGAGCTTGGTTTGCAACATTAAACAAAAATTTTTCCCCTCCCCAGGAAATAAGTGCTGACAAGAGCAGAGCTGGAACCTTGGAGGTGACTGGACTTTGTGCTAGTATCCTTCCTTTTCTGAAAAAGAAAAAAAAGGAGATTGATGATTTGATTTCTTCCACAAAGGAACAGTTTTCCCCAGTGAGAATCAATGTTCCTTGCTGCTGAATCTCCCCGCTCTCTCCTCCCCTATACTTCACATAGCCAAGCTGTCATGAAATTCTGTCATCCATTTCTGCCACAATTCTAAGATGAATTCCCTCCTCTGTATTCCTGCTGCCACCACCCCACTATACCATAGCCTCATTATGAACTCTCCAGACTATCAATAATTTCATTGATATTATTGTTTCTAAATCATTTCCATCTCCCAATATATATCCTTCCTTCTTCCCCTTCCTAGAGAGGCATCCCTTATAATGAAAAGTAGATAGATAGATAGATAGATAGATAGATAGATAGATAGATAGATAGATAGATAGATAGATAGATAGATAAAGAGATGGAAAAAAAACAGTTCACCAAAACTAACCAATACAAAAATCTTCCATCATGGGGTATAGTGTTCCATATGCATCATCTCCCACCTCTTTTCTCCTTGCATTACTTTCATGTTTCTTTCCCACTTTTTCCTCTACCTCTCTTAATTGGTTTTTGAAGTCTTGTTTTTAGCTCTTCCAGAATCTGTGTCCAATCCATACTTTTCTTTTGGACTTTGCCTGTGTTTCCTTTGTTTTCCCTGTCCCTTTCTGTGTCTGTACCTTACTCTTTGTCTCCATAAAAATTCTTTTGTTAGGTGTTTTTTTGTTGTTTGCTCATTTTTCCTATCAAAGTATAGGTAGGCTTGGAGAATGATGTGTTGGCCTGAGGGTTGAGAGCTCTGAAAGTCCCCTCCCTGTGTTGATTCAATTGACCCTTGAGATGCTGAGAGCTTAAAGACTTGCCTCAGGCTTAGGTGTAATCTTTTGATCTCACTCTGAATTTGACTAGGTCTGGGGCTGACCAAATTGTAGCCTCATTCTTAGGTTCAAGTTTTTGGCTTCACTGTATACTTGATCCAATCAGGTACACCCTGGATTGCCCTGCCTTGGAGTTCTGGCCTGAGCTTTAGGCAAAAATATCAGTACTTAGTACTGTCAGCCACCCCAAACTGTACTATGTCGTTATCCCAAACCCAGACCAGGATTCCTGGCTTGCTCTGGACCCACACAGATTAGCCCACTTTAGCCCAGGCTGCCCTGGGCTGGGACTCCAGGCTTCTCCACAGGTTTGAAACCTCAAGGGGTGTGGGTTGGCTTGTACCACTATTTGCCCAGGCAGGGTCTTAGGATCTGGATGTTGGCTCAGGCATAAGTTCCCAAATCTCAGATAGCAGATGTGGGGTGGGGGTGGAAGATGTGGAAAGAGTTATTGTTAAGCTATCAATGACCTTTAAAACATCATGTTTTGAGTCCTGGGGCAAAATCCATTTAGGAAGTTTTTGAGTGTATGAAGACATTTTGAACATTGCCACACAAGGCCCTCCAGAAATAAAATGGGTATATAGATTTCTCTACCTTTTGGATTTTTTTCTTTTCTTAAAAGTTGCTTCACTCTGTCTCCTTGTTGGTTCTTTCACTCATGTATACATTTTGTGGTGATATTTTAATGTTGGTTGGAGAGGATTCTCATGGTGACACAGAACTGATGTGGATTACTTTACCATCTTGACTCTGCCCCTGGAAGCTCCCCCACTTCTTCAAAGGAAGGAAGGAAGAATAAGCAAGATGATTTTAAAAACAACTGAAAAGATCTATGGGAACTGATGCAGAGAGAAATAAACAGAACTGAGAGAACAGTGTATACAATAACAACAATATTGGATGATGATTATTGGTGAAAACTTGGCTACTCTCAGCAATGCACTGATCTGGGATAATCCTGAAAGATTTATGATAGGGGATGATATCCACACCCAAAGAAAGAACTTTTGGAGCCATCTTTTACATCAGTGTAGTAGTGGTTCTATTTTGGGGTTTTGGTTATGTATGATCTTGCTCTTAACAACAATGACCAATATGGAAGTATGTTTTGTATGACAATTAAAAAAAAGAAAAGAAAATATTGGTTTAAAAAAAGGAGGAAAATGACTTCTCATATGTCATATAGGTTTGTGAAAATTATATTTTCACAATGTTCTGTTTCCATTTTTTTGACCCATTTTCTATTTATATTGTAGTCATTTTACTATTACTTTTCTGGAAAATAGCATCACAGGCTTTTAACCAGATTTCAATCCTTTTGTCAGGCAATCAGAGGTTAAAAGATGTGCCAAAACTCATACACTTAGGAAGTGTCTAAGGCTAGATTTTGCCCCTTCTCTGTCCCTTTTCTATTCTATCCTCTGTACCAATATGAGGATGATCTTTCCTTTAAACCTATTTGATCCTGTTATTCCTCTGCTCAAAATTCTTCATTGCCTCCTAAGCAAAATTCAAACTTCATCTCTGGCATTCAGAGCCCTTCAAAATCAGGTACTACTTTTATTTCTTATAACTCAATGTACCTTGTGTTGAGGAGAACTATATTACTATCCCTTCATTCCCAAACACTCCCTTTACTAACTCTTTGCCTTTATTCATTCCCTGTTAATAGAATGCCCATCTTTTCACTTCTTAAATTCCTATTTTTTAAAAGTTCAACTCAAATTACTCCTCTTCCATACAATCTTTCCAGACCCTTTCTATGCCTCCAACTTTAAACTGTAGAGCAGTGATTCCCAAAGTGGGTGCTACCACCCCCTGGTGGGAGTTGCAGAAATCCAGGGAAGCAGTAATGGCCACACTTTTTTTTTATTAGATTCTATTCTGAGTTCAATAAATAGTTTCATAATTTCCAGGGGGCACTAAGTAATATTTTTTTCTGGAAAGGGGGCAATAGGCTAAAAAAGTTTGGGAATCACTGCTTTAGAGGGTATTTTCTGATGCTTTTTGAATGCACTCATCATGTAATATTATCTAGTATAATTCTGCATTTTTGTCTTCTTTCCCTACCAGATGGTTCAATCCAATGATGGTAGAGACTATGTCTTATTGAAACTTTATCTATCCCTCACTACCCAATATCTACTGATCACTATATTTTCTAAAGTAATTTTCTTTGAATTGCTGGATGGATTTGAATTTGTACCCCTCATAGCACTGAAATATCTGGACCCTCTGGTCTTGATGAAGATTTCGTGTTCTTTTTTTCACTATTTCCTCCTTACTCAGGCTCCCAGAATATCTCAACTGGAAGGGATTTTAGAGGCCATCTAGTCTAATTTTGTTGTTCAGTTGTTCAGTCTGACTCTTCCTGATCCTAAAGACCACAGCTATCCATAGGGTTTTTTGGGCAAGGACACCAAAGTGTCTTTGCCCAAAAGTCCACCACTTCCTTCTCCAGTGGATCTAGTAGATCCCTTTGTCAGGCAATCAGAGATTAAGTGGCTTGCCCAGGGTCACAGAGCTAGGAAGTATCTGAGGCTAGATTTGAACTTAGTTCTTCCTGACTCCAGGCCCAGCAATCCATCCATGGAGCCACCAAGGTGCCCCATCTGGGCTAATAGCCTGACTCAAACTTGGAAAAGAACCTTTCTTGCAGCCTATCTGTTGAAGGGTCATCCATTCTTTGTTGGAAGTACCCTGTGGACTTCTCTGTGGACACAAGACGTGAGCATACACACACACAGACACACACACACACACACACACACACACACACACACACACACACACAGCATGTGCTTTCGTACACTAATATTATAAAGCCAGAGGGGACAAAATTGTAGACTCAAACCAGTATATCACAGTATCGTGTAGAAGAGAAAACAGAACAAAAAAAAAAAAAAAAAAAAAAAAGAGTCATACAGCAAATGCTCAGAGACAAGGGGACTCCCAGTAGGCTTTATGGGGGTGAACTGGAGTTGGCATTGACTCTATGTGTGAGTTGACTAAAGGTATTAGAGAATGTCAAGGTTATAGATCCCTCTGGTTACCTTCCTCCTCTCCACAACCTGACTTGCTTTTTTCTCCACAAATACAGGCAAGAGCAGAGGAAACTAATAATTAACACCTGAATTAAGTTGGAAAACTCTGAAAACTGGTGATTGCCCCCTTAGAAATGAGAGAGAGAGAGAGAGAGAGAGAGAGAGAGAGAGAGAGAGAGAGAGACGGGGAAGCGCCCTCCTCCTTCTCCCTAAGGTTTTTCTCTTTTGAATTTCTCGTTCAAACAATCCTGAGAGACTTTTTTATTTTTTTTAAATCAGGCTAACAGACAGGGACCTTAAAAGGAGAGAGATGTACACCCAGAGAAAATGCAGCTGGGCTGGCCTGGGCCAGGCAGAATTTCAGAGCAAGCTTGAAAAATGGCAGACAGAGACCTGTCTCATTCCTTTCCTTTCTCTCCTTTTGGAACCACTTTTCCCAGACAAAAGAGTGTCATGTTGTGCCTCCAATACATGCATCTAACCCTTCTGTGGAACTGCAAATGAATCTCTGATCTGTGTGATATTACCACTAGTGTTAATCAGAGGTTTTCAAGCTAGAAAGGATCACAGAGAAGTCTCAGTCCAAAGCTTTCCCTTCACAGATGAGGAAATTAGGGCTTCAGAGAATGTTGAAGGGATTTGTCCAAGACCACACAAGTGGACAATAGCAGAGTCGGGATTTGAATACAGCTCCTTTCTTTCTAAACCAAGGGTATTTTCTACTAGGCAGTGTTCTACTATATACTATATTCTCTATTGTAAGAAATCTAAAAAGTAATATCTCCCCATCCTGACTCTCTCTTTCTAGTTCTGTGTCTCTTGTCTCTATCTTTCTATTTCTCTGCTTCTCTTCTCCTGTCTCTCTTCTCTTTTTCTCTCTGTCTTTTCTCTCTGTCTCCCTGTCTCTGTCTCTGTTTATTTGACTGTTTCTCTCCTCTCTGTCTCTCTTCATTTTTCTCTCCTCTTTCTGTCTCTCCCTGTGTCTCTGTCTCTCTCCCTTTTTCTCTGTTCTTTTTGTTTCTGTCTCTGTCTTTGTCCTTCTAGCTCTCTTTTTAAACTAATTTATTTGTTACATTAAAATTCCCGAGTCCCTTCCATCCTCCCTCCATTCTCTGCACTAGAGAAGGCATCATTTAACAAAAAGATACAGTATATATAAACTATGTCTATCTCTCTTTTCTTCCCATCCCAGTCCTGCTGGAGAGGGTACCCAGGAGGAATGATACACACCAGAGGACAGCATCTTCCAAGATGGAAAATGCTATACACACACACACACACACACACACACACACACACACACACACACACACACACACTTTAGGCTACATCATGGTATAGAGAAAGAACACTTTTGGTACTCTTTATTTCAGAGCTTACTTTATCCCATTAAGAATAATCCAGTCTCTGCTATCAACTAGCTTTGCACTTGAAGACAAATAGTTTAATTTTTCTGAGTCTCAGTACAAGGGAAAAATATCTCTGAAGTTGAAGCCATAAGACTAAGACTGGGGCCTACAACTTAGTAGCTGTGTGACCTTTGGCAGGTGTGGTTCAGTGGCAAAAGCACAGACTCCAAAGTTAGAAGACCTGGAGTGGGTATTAGTTTCCTCATCTGTAAGACGAGAGTATGAGATGATGTCTTCTGAGGTTCCTCATCTGTAAAATGGGTTAACAGTATTTGTATATCCTAATCCCCAGTGTTGCTATGAGGAGAGTACTTTGTAAGTAAGTATCAAAATGCCATATCTAACTGTGAACAGAAACCACTCTGCTACTTGGGGGAAAAAAATGAGAAGGAAGAGCTGTTCACTCATTCCCCTCGGGCCTTTCCTCCCAATGTTCCCACATCTGAAGGGCAATCACTTCCTGACTCTCTAAATCCTAACTAAGGGGGGGCAGAGGCAACTGTCAGCAAATGTCTTTGATTTCTTGTTTTTTTCTCTTTAAAGTATGATTACAAAGTTCCTTTCCAAACCTAAAGTTGATGATTCTGTGAACATGTACAAAGGAAAAAAAGAACTCTTGCCTTGGAGTCTCATCTCTGGGTAGACAGAACGGTCAGCAAATATTCTTGGTTGAGTTTAGTTCAGTTAGTTTGACCTCGGTTTTAGATTCAGGTCAAAAATTCATGCCCCATGTGTCTCTATTTCTTGCTCCCCCCATGCATCCTACCACATTAACCTTATGAAACTCTACCTTGATTTTCTCCCTTCTCCACCTCCATTCAAGGACCATGAATGACTCCCTTTGGTCCACAGGATGAAATCCAAACTCTTTAGTCTGACATTCAAGGCTTTCCACAATCTGTTCCCAGCCTACCTAGCCTAATCTTCCTTCCACTCACCATATAACTTGGCTAAACTGAACCAATACCCTTTCCCCTGAATTCACTTTGTGAGGTTGCTACACTTTTTTCATGCCATGCCCCATAGCTAAAATGTCACACCCCACTACAATTCTTGAAATAGTCTTTGTCCTTGAACACCTCCCAAATGTCGCCTCTTCCAGAAAGCTTAATTTGATCCCTGTTATCTTTAGCCCTCTTAGAACTGATTTCTTCCTTATGGCACCTCATCTAATTTGCGATTTGAGCAAATTCTTGATTACACTGAAATGGGCACCATTTCTAGCATTGCATGTTGGGATGCACTCACTACTCATCTTCTATGATTTTTGCCCTTGTTTTCCCCACCATAGCACTTTGTGGGTACCAGTGTAGCTGGAACTCTGACTGTTTTGCCTCATTCTGGCTCCATCACCAGCTGCCCCTCCTCTCTCTTTTTCCAATCTCACATCCCCTGGTTGATGTATCTTGTATCATTCCAGGTCTTCTCAGGTTGCCGCTGTCACTTAATATCTGATCCCATTTTGTTTTTCCCCTCTTACAATGCTTACCACATTTTGCCTTGAGTGATAGTTACTTGTGTCCATGTTTTATCGCCTGTATTAGAGTGAGAACTGTGTGAGGTCAGGGATCGTGTTTTACCCAAGTCCATTTTCTTCTCAGCAGACCTGGTAGGCTTAACATATGTTTATTGGATGAGTGAATTTAGTCCAATTACTTTTACTCTCTTCCACAAGTCTGCATCCCTATGTTTGAACAGAGTAGGTGACTGCCTACTTTGGTCTTCCATAAGGTAGCTTCAAAGATGGCAGAGACATTAGCTATGCTTTTTTTCTGCTGATATTAATCATTTTCAATTAATTTCAGCAGGGTAGAGTAGAAAGAACTTTGGCTGTCAGAAGCCAATTGACCTAGGTGACCTTGAATAAACTACTGCCTCCCCACCTTAAGCCTCAGTTTCTTCCTCTGTAAAATCAGGGTGAAGGATTAGATGATCTCTAGTCTCCTCCAACTCTAACATTCTTTGCCTGGTTTTCTTTCTTGTTTTTTCTTCACCATCCCCCTCACAGACCCCTCTCCCAGGCTGTGCTGAAAGAGGGTCCATGCCCTAGAAGAAGCCATGAGAGGCCCATTCCCAGTCCCAACAACATCCAAATGGGGGGAGGGAGGGAGAGAATGGACTGGGAAGCAAATCGCCCCCAACTCACCTTCTCTCCACCCACCACCCACCCCCCAGATCCACCAATATATGCTAGCCAGTTTGGTCTAAAAGCCTGTATTTTTTCTTCCTGATTCAAACTGATTTTGCAAAGTATCACATTATACAATGGGCAAGGTTCAGCTCACAAATTCCTTTCCCAGGAAAATTCCTGCATCAGACCAAGTTTACATTAAGGCAGAATCAGGATCATGGTATTTATTTCTCTGGGCAAATGTAACTCAGACACATCGTGTACTTTTCACAGCAAACCACCTTGTTTTTGTTCTCCTCGGCTTCCAGCAAAGGGAATTGAGGGCAGCTCTCCCAAGAGCAAAATGGAGAGAATTGTAGATATTAGTCCTGGTCTAGGTCCTCCAGGAGTCATATAGCACATTCCTCTGCTTTGGAGCTTATGTGGCAGCTCAGTTGCCAAATGATCCGGAACCACAAATACCCAATGATGTACTCAACTAACTCCCCTGGAAGGAGAGCTTTCGACTCCATACGTCAGGGACTAGAAGTTTCCAGCCTCAATTTCAAACAATTCAATTTTGCCATCACTTTACATTGCGCTGGGCCCTAAGGTGTGTTGGATTGTACTATGTAGGACATGGAGATGACCAGGACCTTGTCTGTCCCCAGGGAACTTACTATCTAAAACCATAATTATGAAATTAGAAAGCTATAAATGAGGAAGAAACAGTGTTATGAGGAGGTCCAAAGAGGAAGAGATTGCTATAATCTGAGAAAAAGGAAACAGATGGGCTTAAAGGAGGAGAGGCAACATTGAGAGACAATAGGGAAAGAAGTCTAGATTTTTATGGATTCATGAATTGCTATTGTTCAGAATCACTGAATGTCAGAGTTCAAGGTACCTCAGGGGCAATCTAATTTAACCCATACAGGAAAAAGAAATACTTTCGGCAAATACTCAACAAGTTGTCTTCTAGCCTTTATGTTCAGACTTCTGGTGAAGGAGCACCCACACACACACACCCTAAGCAGCAAATTCCATTTGGGGTTAGTTCTCATTGTTAGAAAGTTTTTTCTTACATCAAGGCTTAATATGCTTGCTTAAACTTTGACCTGTTGTTCTTGGTTCTACCTTCTGGGGCCAAACAGAACAAGTTTAATCCCTTTTCTATAAGGTAGCCTTTCAATTACTTAAACCAGTTATTATGTCACCCCTGAGTATTCCTTTCTCCAGACTCAAGATTCCCTGTTCTATGCTCCCTGTCCTGGTTGCTAGAGTTGAAAAATCCATTTGAGATCATTTCATTCAACCCATTTATTTTACAGATGAGTAACCTGAGGCCCAGAAAGAAAAAGTGATTCACCCAACTGTTCTGAAGAGAATTTATCTAGAGACTATCTCCTCCTAGGTATACCTCCCCTCCTACCTGCAATCTCTCCTATAGGCAAATTTTTGCCTACAAAGAGTGAAACCTCTGACATCCAGGCTAGAAAGTATTTTACCTACATTAATTCATAGTGATTCACTTCAACCTGTGATAAATAAAATAGATATTTTGATCCGATTTTATAGGTGAAGAAACTGAGGCTCAAAGAAGTCAAATGGATTAAACAGAGTTATACAATTAGCATTAAAGGTAGATTTTGAACTCCAATCTTCCTATGTTTAACACTTTAGACCCTATGCTATCTAAAGCATGTCATGATAGTGACTCGGTACAATCTTTTTTGCTTCATAATGTAATTTTCCCCTTAACTATATATGTATATTAATATATATATATACATAATCCTTTTTAATATGCTCTTCCCCTTAACCCTATATATATAATTTCTAATTTGTTACCTCTTAATATATTCCTCTTAATTATATTTGGATATATATGTATATATATACACATATATATATATCACACACACACACAGAGTAACAATGGATGGGGATGAATCTTGGGATTTGGGTCTCACATGAAAGGTGTTCCATCCCCTCTCCCCAGAAACACAATCAAACCTAAATTCCTTTGGTGCCATGATGAGCACACAGAAAATGAATGCTTTAGTAGCAATTGTCCTTCACCCTTCCTACTCCCCTCCTCTACCATTTCATCAGAAGAAGAATAACTCACGTGTGTACACTACTTTAAAAAACCCTTTTTAGATATCTCGATTTGCTCTTCATAATCCACTTCTTTCCTTGAGGTAAAGAACACAACTATTATTATCTCCATTTAATAGATGAGAAAGCCAAGAATCAGAAAGATGAAGTGATTTGCCCAGGGTCACCGAGCAAGTAAATGTCTGATCCAAGACTCAAACCTAAGTCCTCTGACTCCAACCCAGTGCTCTTGCCACATCAAAAGGGACTTGGACTAGATGAACTATAAGGTTCTTTCCAGCTCAAAAGCTCTGATTTTCAGTTGAAGACCAAGAAAAATCATCTGTGAGAACATTGGGTCCTAAAAGCCAAAGTCAAGACAGATTATTTGGGCTGGTCATATTTTCTGTTTCATTTTGGCTCTTTCAACAAAGGGCCATAAAAGGATTGTTTGGGTCAATTCCAGTATTTTGGCTTAAAATTCAACACATTTTTCATAATACTTCTCCTTCCTGTCATTTAGGCCACAACCCACCACCTTTCATACACCCAAAGCTCTCTTCTCTCAACCCTCACCCCCCATATCCCCATCTCTACTTCCTCCCACTCCTGCCCCAACCTACTTCAAGCCCATCTCTGCCTCTGATTCTCAAAACTTTTCTACCTAGCTTTCTTTGTGGAGAAGACAAGAAGACTACAATGGCCCCTGCCCTGAGTATGTCAACTGAGGAAATGAGTTTCTCAATAATGCTATAGCTGAACACCAATAGCAATGAGAACATCTTGATTTTTTTAAAAATCTTTACCTGTGTATTGGTTCTAAGGCAGAAGAGCTGTAAGGGGTAGACAATGGGGATTAAGTGACTTGCCCAGGGTCACACAGCTAGGAAATGTCTGAGGCCAGATTTGAACCTAGGACCTCCCATCTCTAGGTCTGACTCTCAATCCACTGAGTCCAACACCTCAATTTTAAGACTACAGTTTAAATACCAACTTCTGAAGGAGGTCTGAGTTGCCACCCCACCCCAAGTCTCTGCTGCTAGACCTTTCCCCTCTTAGACTGCCTTCCAACTATTCTGAAAGTATCTTGTATGTTCCAATTTACTAATTTTTGTTTCCCACATTAGAATGAGAGATCCTTGAGAATAGGGACTTTTAAAAACTTTTCTGCATATCCCCAAGTCTTTAATGCACTAAGCACAGAATAAGACCTTAATAGATTCTTGTTGACAATAATAAACAAAATTCACCCTTGAAACCAAGCTCCCAGGAAAACCAACCAAAATTCGCAGCCCTCTCAACCCCTACCTGTGGCCTCTGTCTTTTTCCCAAGATCTTCTCCAGTGCTCTTGGCTATCCAGGAACTCAAAGGACATTGTCATCAAAGACATGGTTGGTATTGGAAGAAAGGACCTTGGACCGTCTTATCATCCGACTCCCATAATCAGCCTCCCTCCAGCCACTGACACTTTGCTGGGGTTCATGTCTCACTAGTTATATAATAAGGGTCTGGCACGTGCCCAGAGGGCCAGGGAAAGTTTTTTCTTCTCAGAGAGTCTTGCTTCTGGGGGATTTGTGATGAAATGGAATGGAAGTACCAGAAAACAAGGATATACTTCCTATGACTGATTCCAGTCTGTTAAATGCATATTAAATAAAAGATTCTTAGGCTGTAGAGATATTCCAAAAAAACTAGTGGTCTGAATCTCATCCATCTTTTCTCTTTGACTATGATTGATCTCTTGGATTTCTTTGCCAATAATAGGATTCTTGGTCTTGGGCCATTTCCTCTTCTAAGGCCATGTAGCCCATGTAGCATTTGTTCATTTCTATTCTAGATGAAGGGATTGATGATTCCAATCTTATGAGTTTTAAAAGATCAAGAGGATGAGAATATGAATCTTCAAGCATCACAACATGTGGATTTTGCAGTCATCTCAGAATTTACATATGACTCAAGAAGTGACTCTAAGGATCCAGCCCAGAGTAGGTGAGACAGTGACTTCTATGGCAGAGATGTTACTATAGGCATGAACTTGGTGGGGCCAATATTATTTAGAAACTGAGCAGAGGTAGAGCCCACTCTCCCTGAGACTGAGGTCACATAGGACAGAGAATGACTCTGAAGCTGTGGGGGGAAATCTTTGTATTTTTGTTAAGGCTCTATCCTCAAAGGAAATATTCTTTTGTAAAAGATAGTTGAGGTTAGCTGGTTAAAAGGAACTGGAGCATTATTCACTTTTACTTAATAGTATAGACTTGAGCCAATAGCAATAGAGAAAAGAAACCCCCATCTTCTCGTGAGTACACCCCAGAATCCTGAAAGGTTGATGGGGCTTACCTGATTCTGGGAGAGTAAGGCCAGTATGCACAATACATGGCATACGACTACTCTGCCCTGCTCTTCACAGTAACCAAATATTTAGCCATGATTGTACGAACCACAATTCCCACCCATCATCACCCACTTCCCCACTCTCCCTTCCACGCAGGCTTACTCTCACCCACTTCCCACTCCAGATATACCCACTCCTTCCACTGTAATCTTTGCCTTCTCCTTGCAATACTCTGCTCTCTAGACTCCTTCCACCATTTGCCATCACATCCCATCCTTTACTCAAATGATGGGCCAAGACCACTATTCCTGCCATGAACAGTTCTGTTTAAAAAAAACAACATTAGTGACCAACTAAAAAACAATTCCCTCTCACCATGTCCTCTTAATACTCACAAAAACTTTGATGCTTCCTGGAAATAAAAAGAAGAAGAAAAAAAAAACAGTTGTCTATCCAGGTCTACATCTCCCAGAAACCCATGCAGCTAGCCAGGCCCTATAGACTTCTGCCTATAGAGATGTCCTCCAAACCCCCCTTAAAATAGCATATGTTTTTACATTATTTTGTTGTCACTAAGCCCAGTGTTTCCCTAGTTCTGTCTACTCATTCTGCATCATTTTGTATCTTCCCATTTTTCTCAATTCTCCATATTCATGATTTCTTAAGGCACACAACAATATTAATGTATGGTACCATAATTGGATTAGACATTCCTCAATCAATGGGTGCTCACTTTGTTTCTATAGATTGTTTGACTCTACAAATGTTATTGCAATGAATAAATATTTATGAGATCTTTCTCTGTGC
This sequence comes from Gracilinanus agilis, assembly GCF_016433145.1. Lineage (NCBI taxonomy): Eukaryota > Metazoa > Chordata > Mammalia > Didelphimorphia > Didelphidae > Gracilinanus > Gracilinanus agilis. Next base: position 137,409,775 of record NC_058130.1, on the reverse strand, counting down.
CTTTGATCTCCAGCAGATTAAATCCCACTGCCCATCAGTGACATCTCTCAGTGAAAGAATAGGACCTTTCAGTATTTTTGTTGTTGTTGTTGTTAATTGGGTTGTGCTATTAATTGTTGTGAAATTCCAAATTGGTTTTTCTGGACCGCTCTTTTAAAATATCAGGCCATCCAAATGATCCCCTCCAAAGCCCTTCTATTGCCATGAAGGCACTATGGTTACTCTTAATTAAATGTTTACTCAATATTTGACATAGCAGCTTATTAGATTTGAGTTAAACACAATTCTATGGATTTGTATGTGTGGTGTGTTCACTTTGGCACACAATGGGGACACTCATATAATCATCAGGAACAGGACATTTATCCCATTTTATAGGACTTGGGGCATAATTATACCCTTTTAAATGAATTCCAAGGTTTATAGTTATTGCAAGGCTTTTAACAATATATTATTGACTAAGGATTACAATGTATTTGAGTTAGAGTTCTGAATCAAGAAGGCAACTCCCAATTATAACACCATGGCTATGAGAAGATACAATTTACTTTATAATATTCTCCAGGACTCCCTGGATCCAAGAAATGTGTTGGGATAAAAATCAAGGTCTCATTTGTGGTTTGAAAACTGTAAAGCATTATAGGACTGTGAACTGAGGGGAATTTGATTCCTCCAAAGGGATGAGGTATTAAGAAGACAGTATGGTATGATAGAAATACACATACATATCTGGAATTAGAAAGCCAAATGACAAATCTCCTGGCCTTGGTTTCCTCATTTGTAAACTGTGCTAGAATTATAATGACCAAGTTCTTCTCTGAAAAGAGATTTGGAAATACATATCTCTCTCCCTTCTTTGCAAAAGTAAGGGACTATGGGTATGGAATATTGTGAATTGCTATCAGACTGGGCCACTATGTTGTTTAGTTTTACTCAATTACTCTTCCTTCTTTCATTTTATGTCTTTGTTACAAGATATTGCTCTCCAGATAAAGGAGGGGAAAGGGCTACATTGGGAAATGAAGATAATGTTAAAAATAAAGATATCAATAGAAACTAAAAATAATGAAATTCAGTACAAAAGAAAAGAAAAGATATTGTCTGTTGTCACTGAAAATTTTCTTAGAACACCTGATAAAATTTGCAGTTAAGAAAAAAGCCTTTAAAAGGAGGTGCTATTCCATTTCTGTAAGGGGAAGTGCTTAGTGCCCACATGTATGAAGCCCTAGGAGAGTCTGCACAGGTGATATATAGATTGTTGCATGGCTACCACTCTTTCATTTTCTCTGTGGCCGATGGGGTGTGTACCCAATATTCAGAGCGTATCAGTCACTGTGTACCTCTGCTTACTGCTGATGTCAACACACCTTGTTCCAATATTTAATCCAGTTAAATATTAAACCTCTTCCAAGGCATGGTTGATTTAAAATCAAATCAGTTCTCATTTTGCTCATCTAGTCTGGCTCCTTCAGCCATCAGAGAGCCTCCATTAGTCCTACTGTCCAGCTCCAGACCTTGTACAGGAATTCAAAACTAACATAGCACCCCTGAATCATAGGGGAAATTGTAAGGGAAAGAGACCACAGCCCTTCCCTCTTTCCATAAATGTCACTGACTAGTTGAGCTGTCAATCAGCACTAGCTTCCCTGTTCTGATGGATGTCTTCTTGAGTCCAAATCTGGCCTCAGGCACTGTGTGACCCATGGCAAGTCACTTAACCCTGTTTGCCTCAGTTTCCTAAATCTGTACAATGAGCTGGAGAAGGAAATGGCAAACCATTCTAGTATTATTGCCAAGAAAACCCAAAATGTGATCATAAACAATTGGATATAAGTGAACAACAAAAATGTTAATCCCTAATGAGGAGTTTGTTTAACAGGGGATCAGACCTGATAGGGACTGTGAGTTGGTGATTTTCATGGTTCTTGTTGAAGCCTTACAGGTTTAGGGGAGTGGAGAATAATCACCAAGTTTCTAAGCAGGTAAAAAGTATCTTGTGAAAAGGTCAGTATCATGAACTAGGGTATAAGTCATAAAAAAAACTAAAAAGCCAGAGAGATGGAAAGTTATGCCTGGAAAAAAAGGGTCAAAGCACAAATTACTTCAGCCTGAAGGAGTTAGAAATAAATGAGATCTGGGATCAGGCTGGAGAGGGCTGATACTGAGATAGATAACAAAGAATTGGTATAGGAAAAGAGTTCCTTCAATTTTCTGCACCCAGTACTTTGCAGACACGTGTGTTTTTATATTTGGCCCAGTATGATGCTCTCTAGCTTGCTCTGAATTTGACAGAGAGGAAACAAACTATTCAACCCTTACCTTGCTCCTATTTCTCTACCAAGAAGAATGTTATTAAGATGGAGAAAAAAACAAAAATGGTGAATTGGGAATTGCAACTGAATGTAAGTGAGGACATGAAATAGAGTGCCTAGCTGCCCTCAATGAGTTCAAGTCGCCAGGCTCAGAAGAATTATTCTGAAATAATGAAAAAAACTAGCAAATTTGTCTGTGGATCCTCAACAACTAATTTCTAAAAAAAATTAGGAAAAGGGAAAAGTGCTCCAGGCCTGGAGAAAGGTGAATTTTGTCCCACTTTCTTAAAAGGGAAGAAAGTAGAACCTGCAAATTCTAACCATTAATTTTAATTTGTTGTCTCAACAAAATTCTAGCATGTATAATTAAAAGGATAGCTTGTGAACATTTAAAATGGAAAGCAGTGATCACTAAAAGTCAGCGTAGACTGATTGAGCTGTGCTAATCTGAGTGGCAGATAAAAATCTGACGTCTAAAATATATAAGGAATTATGAATTAATAAAAAGTGAAATAAGCAATACCAAGAAGATATATATTTATACAATGACTAAAATAGTGTAAATGTGAAGAACAACACAATTTAAATAGAATACTATGAAATAATAATAGCCAAAAGAGGAGAGATGATAAGACATTCCTCTCTCTTTTTTTTGTAGATGTAGAGAACACACCAATAACATCAGCATTCAGTTGTTGACTAGTTTTATCAAATTGTTTTTTTTCATTTCTTTTTTCTTCTTTGTTATTAATTATGACTCTGGGAGAGGGTATGGGCTACAGTAGGAAATGTCAACAATGTAAAAATAAAAGATATTAATAAAACTACATTTATTAAAATGTTTTATGTGTAATTATTCAAGTCAAAATAGTAATTTTCACTCTACAATGAATAAAGATAAGAGATTATGATCATATAATTTTTAAAAGAGGAAACATAACTAAACATTGCTAAATAATTTCTCAAAAGAGGATGCATTGTTAATAATCACTTGAAAATAATATGAATCTCACATAATCATAGAAGTATAAGTTCATATAATTTTGAAATACTACCTGACATTCATTAAATTGCTAATAATGGACTGTATGGTAATGAAGCGTTGGATCTTGAGTCAGGAACACCTAAATTCAAATCTAACTTCCAATACTCACTAGCTATGTGACACTGGAGAAGTCACTTGTCACCTCTATCTCTCTCAGTTTTATTGTCTTTAAAGTAAGGATAATAATAATAATGATAATAATAATAATAATAATACTTATAAGGTACTTTTTAAACCTTAAAGATATATATGTTATTATTAATTGCTTAATTCTAGCAGTATTATAGAAGTCTTGGTACATTGATTCAATGCTTGTGTAATTGACAAGTAAAATCTTTTCAAAGAACAATCCAGAATTATACAACAAATTTTTTAAAAATAATAATTGTATCTTTGGATAATTTCATTACTATGAATATATCCTAAAAGTGTTATCAGAGACTAAAGCAACAACCAAAAAGTTATATAGTGAAAGATTTTCATAGCAATATATGTTACTGCTAAAAAAGAAACACCAAGAAAACTGGATGTAAGCTAAATGCCCAAGAATAGTCAACCACTCTGAGAATACTCTCCAACCAACCTTGAAATAATGCTTCAAAACAAATGCTGGACTGAAGGAACCAACAAGAACATGGAATGAGGCAATTTTCCTGGAGAAAACGACTAGAAAGGTAGGCAGAAATGGTCTGGTTCATGGGGGTGAGAGGGAAACAAAGCCAGCATCAAAACCATGAAGCCCAAAAAGATCACCAGCCCTTTGATCCAGCTATACCATTGTTGGGTTTGTACCCCAAAGAGATCATAGATAAACAGACTTGTATGAAAATATTTATAGCCACACTTTTTGGGGTGGCAAAAAACTGGAAAACAAGGGTATGCCCTTCTATTGGGGAATGGCTGAACAAATTGTGATATATGCTGGTGATGGAATACTATTGTGCTCAAAGGAATAATAAACTGGAGGGATTCCATGTAAACTGGAAAGACCTCCAAGAATTGATGCAGAGTGAAAGGAGCAGAGCCAGAAGAACATTGTACACAGGGACCAATACACTGTAGTAAAATAGAATGTAATGGACTTCTGTACTAGCAGCAATGCAATGATCCATAACAATTCTGAGGGACTTCTGGAAAAGAACACTATCCACATTCAGAGGAAGAACTACAGGAGAAGAAACACAGAAGAAAAGCAACTACTTGAACACATGGATTGAGGTGGACATGATTGGGGATGTAGACTGGAAACTACCACACCAATGCAACTATCAACAATTTGGAAATAAGTCTTGATTGATGACACATGTTAAAACCAGTGGGAATGCACATTGGCTATGATGGGGGGAGGAGGTTGGGGGTAAAAGGGAAAGTAAGATCATGAATCATGTAACCATGATAACTTTTCTAAAAAGTAAAAATTATTTAAAAAAAAAACATGTAGCCCAAAGCAAGTCCCCACCAAGGAGTCCTAGCACAAGCCAGCATCAGGCTTTCACTCCCCAGCCCAAATCTACTCTTCCAGGTTCTGAACCTGGGCCCAAACCAATTTCAAGACCCTGAGACTCTGCCTAAGTCAATAGCAGAGAATACCACACTTACCCTTTGAAGTTCCAGTCCCTAGTGCAAGCCTGCAATGAGGCCCCGAAGCCCTAGCACTGGGCAGTGCATGATTTATGTGGCACTCACCAGAGTAAGGATCCAAGTCCCTGTCCAAGCCCAAGGTAAGAACCTAAGCCCCAGTAAAAGGCAGTCTGCAATGGACCTAACTAACCTAAGAGGAATCCCAGAGCCCTTGCCCAAGCTTACAGTGAGGGCCTGAATCACAACACAAGGCATTCCACAGTGCACCTGATCTGTGTAAGCCAAGACTGAGTCTTGAAGCTCCTGCCTAGGGTAAGGCCCTGAACCCCAGCACAAGGTAGGTCACAGTGCTCTGAGCCCTGCAAGCCATCAGCAGTTCTAGGGGGAGACTGAATTAGCAGTAGAAGGTGACTTTTAGACCTCCCAAACTACAGGCCTTCATACTACCTTGAAATAACTGAAAATTTCATAGATGTAGGACTAGAGCTAAGGATAGCAGCAAGGAAAAACTAAAATTTAAGAGAGTGTCTCCTCTTTCCTGAGAAGAGAACCCACCTTTAAGATGAAAGTAAAAGTCAAGAAAAAGAGGTGGGGGAATGGGCAAAACAACAACAACAACCTATACAGAGATAATTATTATGGAGACAAAGAGCATTGTATCAGGGAGGGAATAAAAACCATACTTATTTGAGTATACAGTCCTATCTAGCACTATACAGAAGTAGGAGGGGAATAAAACAAGGGAAGGTGGTAATAGAAGTGAGGGGGAAGTAGAGGGGCTGATTAAAATCAAATCACCTTTGGGAAAGGACAGAGTAAAAGGATAAAGAACAGGATAAAAAGGGGGAAATAAGATGGAAGGGAATATACAGTTCCTAATCATAACCATGAATGGGAATGGGATGAACTCACCCATAAGAAGAAGTGGATAGCAGAGTGGGTTAAAAAACAGAATCCTACAATATTTTGTTTACAATAAACACATTTGAGGCAGAGAGACACATTCAAAGTAAAGGTAAGGGCCTGGAGCAGAATTTGTGCATCATCTGAAGTAAAAAAAAAATTGCAATCATGATGTCAGACAAAACTAAAGCAAAAATAGATCTGGTTAAAAGAGATAAGGGAGGAAATTATATCTTATTAAAAGATAATATAGAGGACTTCTGGACTAAGATGGGCACAGAGTAGAAACAAGGGTCTTCTCCACACCATTGACAGATATAAAATGCCTCAAAAGGACAAAAAACAAAATCAGATAAGCAAAAGACTCTACTATAGGGCACAGCCTCAAAGGTAGGCAGGGTTTGGGCATTTTGATGCCATAAAGGGGTAAAATTACTCGTACCAAAGCATCAGCTGATCACCCCTTCCCCATTCCACCTACAGCATCAGAGTCAGAATGAGTGGCAGGCAAAATCTAGGTTCTCATGGACTGGCTAAGGGCACCAAAGACTGACCCCTGAAAGCAGTGAGACTTGGGACCCCAGGAAGCTAAGGAATGCAGAATTGGGCACAGAAATATGGCAGAGGGGGGCTGCTCATTTCAGACACAGCAAAGACTGAAAAATAGCCTAAGGGCAAAAACTGCTCTGTAGGTCAATACACAGTGATCTGCCTACACTTCTCACTCAAATTTCTGACTGGGAAGGGGAGAAAAAACTAACACAGCAATGGCCACCAACACCCAAGAACTACAATATACAACCACCAAAAAAAAAAAAAGAAAAAAACTTTGACCCTGGATAAATTCTACAGAGAAAAACAACAGTTTATAGAGGAGACAGCAGAGGGCAACAAACAAGCAAACATATCCAAACTTTCCCCCAAAAATGAAAATTGCCGAGGTATCACCTCACACCTAGCAGATTGGCTAAAATGAAAGAAGGGGAGAGTAATGAATGTTGGAGGGGATGTGGCAAAATTGGGACATTAATGCATTGCTGGTGGAGCTGTGAACTAATCCAGCCATTCTGGCTGGCAATTTGGAATCACGCTCAAAGGGCTATAAAAGAATGCCTGCCCTTTGATCCAGCCATACCATTGCTAGGTTTGTACCCCAAAGAGATCATAGATAAACAGACTTATATGAAAATATTTATAGCTGCGCTTTTTGTGGTGGCAACAAATTGGAAAAGGAGAGTATGTCCTTCAATTGGGGAATGGCTGAACAAACTGTGGTATATGCGGGTGATGGAATACTATTGTGCTAAAAGGAATAATAAACTGGAGGAGTTCCAGGCGAACTGGAGAGACCTCCGGGAACTGATGCAGAGCGAAAGGAGCAGAGCCAGAAGAACTCTATACACAGAGACTGATATACTGTGGTAAAATTGAATGTAATGGACCTCTGTACCAGCAGCAATACAATGACCCAGGACAATTCTGAGGGATTTATGGTAAAGACACTACCCACATTCAGAGGAAGGACTGCAGGAGAGGAAACATATAAGAAAAACAACTGCTTGAACACATGGGTCGGGGTGGACATTATTGAGGGTGTGGACTGGAAAGTATCACACCAATGCAACTACCAACAATCTGGAAATTGGTCTTGATCAAGGACATATGACAAAACTAGTGGGAATGTGCATCGGCCATTGGTGGGGGGAGTGCGGGGGGTGAAGGGGAAAGGAGGAGCATGAATCATGTAACCATGTTAAAAATGAATATTAATAAATGTTTGGGAAAAAAATGAAAATTGGTCACAAGACCTCCAGGAAAACAGAATGGAGGTGGAGAGCCAAGTAAGAAAGATAGAACAAACTTGGCAAGAAAATTGGGAAATAGTCCAAAAAGAAAATAGCAGTATAAAAGACAGAATTTCCCTCTTTGAAAAAGAAGTCTAGAAATCAAATGAAATTATAAACAAATTGGAGACCAGAATTGACCTGCTGGAAGCCATGAAAAGCAGGAAAGACCAAAAATGAACATGAAAATTTCATAGCTGAAAACCAGTCTTTAAAGACTGGAATTGGGCAAGTAGAAGCTAATGATCTCACAATACAGCAAGAATTAATAAAGCAAAGTCAAAAGAATGACAAATTAGAAGGAAACATAAAATATCTCATTGAAAAGATCGTTGTCTTGGAAAATAGATCCAGGAGAGACAATTTGAAAATCATAGCCTACCTGAAAATCTGGAAATAAACAAAAAACTTGACATCATACTACAAGAAATTATCCAAGAAAACTGCCCTGATATTCTTGAACAAAAGGGCAAAATAGACATCAAGATGTAGGTTGCCCCTTACATTAAATCCTAAAAGACACCCCCCAGGAATGTAATTGCCAAATTCAAGAGCTTCTAAGCTAAGGAGAAAATATTGTAAGAAGCCAGAAAGAAATAATTTAGATATCAAGGAGCACCAATGGGATTGCACAGGATCTAGCAATCTCCACACTAAAGGACCTCAAAGCTTGGAATATGATATTCAGAAAAGCAAAAGAATTGGGCCTACAACCAAGGATCTCCTACCCATCAAAACTGACTATATACTTCTAGGGAAAAGTATGGACATTTAACAAAATAGAATATTTCTAATTATTTGTAAAGAAAAGACCAGAACGAAATGGAATATTTGATGTCCAAATATAAAACTCAAGAGAAACATGTAAAGGTAAACAAGAAAGAGAGGAAATTTATTTTTCCTTTTAAGAGCTGATTCAGTAAGGTCAAATTATTTATACTCCTATATGGAAAAATGATATTGTAACTCTCAAAAACTATATTAGCTATCATAGTATTTAGAAGAATTGTTTATAGGTAGTGATTGGGGTACTAAGTAGTTTAAGATGATATGTTAAAAAAATAAAGGGGGAGATAGAAGATGGCACCAAGATAAACTTGAAGAAACAAGAAAAATAGGATATATTATACCACATAAAGAGACTCATGGGAGGGGAACAGGGAAAATACTATTTTAAGAAGGAGAGGAAGAGGGTGCTAATAGGTAATACTTAAACCTTATTCTCAGTGGAATCAACTCTGAGAAAGAAGAGCATCTAGATCCATTGGGGTAAAGAATTCTATCTTACCCTAAAGGAAAGTTGAAAGGGAAAAAACAAGATGGGTAGTAGGACCAGGAGTACCAAAGGAAGGGAGAGAGAGGGGAGGGAATTTAATAGACCCTGCAGAAAAATTAGAGGGGACTAAGAAGGGAGGGGGTGGGAAGGGAAATAATATAAGGGTGGGGATTAAGGGGACTGACTAAAAGCAAAACACTGGTGTAGAAGAAAATAGAGAAAGAATAAAAGACAGGACTAGAAGAGGAAATCAAAATGTTGGGGAGTACACAGGTGGTAATCATAACTCAACTCACCCATAAAACAGAAGGAAATAACAGAGGGGATTAGAAACCAGAATCCTACAACATGTGGTCTACAAGAAACACACATGAGGTAGGTAGACACACTCAGTGTAAAGGTAAGAGGCTGGGAAAAATCTACTGGGCATCAACTGAGCAAAAGAAGGCAGGAGTCACAATCATATTTGACAAAGCCAAAGTAAAAATAGGTCTGTTTAAAAGAGATAGGGAAGGTAATTATATCCTGATAAAAGGTAGTATAGACAATGAGAAAAGAGCAGTACTCATCATGTATGCACCAAATGGTATAGCATCCAAATTTTTAAAGGAGAAACAATTGGAGCTTAAGGAGGAAATAGATAGTAAACTATACTACTGGGACACCTGAACCTTCCTCTATCCGATTTAGATAAATCAAACCAAAATTAAATAAGAAAGAAGCAAGAGATGTGAATGAAATCTTAGAAAAATTAGATTTAATAGATATATGGAGAAAAATAAATAGGGACAAAAAGGAATACATCTTCTTTTCAGCAGCACATGGTATGATTGACCATAAACTAGAGCATAAAAACATGGCAAACAAATGCAAAAAAGCAAAAATAATAAATACAACCTTTTCAGATCATAATGAAATAAAAATAATAATTAGTAAGGGACCATGGAGAACAAAATAAAAAATTAATTGAAAATTAAATAATATGATTCTCCAAAATTGATTGATTAAAGAATAAATCATTGAAACAATTAACAATTTCATTAAAGGGAATGAATATGAGAAGACATCATATCAAAATCTGTGAGATGCAGCCAAAGCAGTACTCAGGGGGAAATTTATATCCCTGAGTGCATATGTTAACAAATCAGAGAGAGAACAGGTCAATTAATTGGGCATACCAATTAAAAAACTAGAAAGAGAACAAATTTTAAAAAACAGATAAAACCTAAATTAGAAATCCTAAAAATTACAGGAGAAATTAATAAAATTGAAAGTGAATGAACTATTGAATTAATAAATAAGACTAGAAGCTGGTAGTTTGAAAAAACAAATAAAATACATCAAATACTGATTAATCTAATAAAAAAGGAAAGAAGAAAACCAAATTAACAGTATCAAAGATGAAAAGGTCAACCTCACCTCTATAACCTTGCATTACACCTCTAATGAAGAGAAAATTAAGGTAATTATTAAGAATTATTTTGCCCAATTATATGGCAATAAATATGGCAATTTGATGATATGGATGATTACATACAAAAATATAAATTGCCTAGATTAACAGAAGAAGAAATAGAATACTAAATAATTCTATATCAGAAAAAGAAATAGAACAAACCATCAAAGAACTCCCTAAGAAAAAATCCCCTAGGACAGATGGATTCACAAGTGAATTCTATCAAACATTTAAAGAAAAACTAATCCCAATACTATACAAACTATATTTGACCAAAAAAAGCAAAGAAGGAGTTCTACCAAATTCCTTTCATGACACAAATATGGTACTGATTCCAAAGACAGACATACCAAAAGCAAAGAAAGAAATCTATAGACCAATCTTCTTATTGAACATAGATGCAAAAATCTTAAACAGAATACTAGCAAAAAGACTGCAGCAAGTGATCATAAGGATTATTCATTATGATCAGGTGGTATTTATACCAGAAATGCAAGGATGGTATAATATTAGGAAAACCATCCACATAATTGACCACATCGACATCCAAACCAACAGAAATCACATGATTATCTCAATAGATGTAGAAAAAACCTTTGGAAAAAATACAATACCCATTCCTGTTGAAAACACTGAAAAGTATAGAAATAGAAGAGCCTTTTCTAAAAATAATAAAGTCATATATTTTATAGCAATTTTTTTTTCTGAAAAGGGTCTAATTTCTCAGATTTATGGGCTTGGAATCAGGAAGATTCATCTTCATAAGTTTAAATTTGGCCTGAGACAATTACCTTAATCCTATTTGCCTCAGTTTCTGCATCTGTAAAATGACCCAGAGAAGAAAATGGCAAACCACTCCAATATCTTTGCCAAGAAAACTCCAAATAGGGTCACAAAGAATCAAAAACAACTGAAACAACTAAACAACAAATAGATAGTAGGGTCTTCTGGATGCTATCATTTAGGGATATTATAATGAATACATCAGGTGAACAATCCATACAGAAAAACCTGAAATGGGCCATGTCTGAACTGCTACTTGTTTTTGTACGGCCCATGATGTAAGAATGCTTTATGTCTCTATAGTCTAGATGGAATGGAAGTCTCTATAGGCTGACTAATGAAAGTCCTCCAAAAAATTAAGTGAAATTTTAAGTATCTTGATTTACTTTTACAACATTACTTTCCTTTAAATCGAAATATTTTTTGCCATCTATTGGACCCATCTACAAACAATGGAAATTAATCAGTTGAGTTTCAAACAATTATCTAATGGTTTTGATATAAAATATTCTCAGCTTACAAGTTATATAAAGACAGAGGCTTGGCCCTTGGGTTATAGTTTGCCAGGCCCTAATCTAGGCTATGACATGTAGTTGGATGGTCTGTCCACTGATATGGACCTTTCAGTACATATATCTGGAAAAGATAGTGAAGATAAACAATGAGTAGGGTTTAGAATGAATGAGGAAAAGAATGAAGTATAAATTGCCTTTTGGAACTTGTATAGCATCTTCAGTAATCCTAGTATATAACCTGGAACAAAAACCAATATATATTTTTTCAACTTAGATATCCTCCTGGAAATGCTATATGATTTTAAAATGTCAAAATCTCTAAAGATTCAAAGCTGCATATGAAACTAATTACAATGAATATATGTATGGAAGTTACATGGAGGCTGCAGTGTATTTCTAATGATGACCTACTGAAAGAAGAAAGATAAGAGATTTGAATAAATGAGTGTATAAAACATTTGTCAAGAATTTAATATGTGCAAAATACTTTGCTAACTTCTGGGAATGCAAATGGAAAATCAAGAGTCCCAGCCCTTGAGAAGCTCACATTCTAATGGAGGAGACAACATATAAGGAAGGTACCAGACTGAAAGATCTCATGGTCTTTAGGGTGCAGTAACAAAGTAGATGAAAGCGTCTTCTTGAATGTCATCTACAATGATAAAATCATATCATTTTCTGTTGTTGAACCATATGACAATTCTAGGGATGTATTATCAAAAAAATTTATCATCAGATTGCAGGGTGGGCTGCAAGAACAAGAGATAACAAATGGATAGTCTAAAACTTCACTAGAGCACAAAAAGTAGAATTAAAATCTAGAGGAAGATATATAGTGTAATAGGGAGCTCTCAATGCAGGATCTTTGAGAGAACAAGAACTCAAATCATACCCAATGGGGAATGAATGAGCTGTGATCTGTATGTGTTAAGAGAAGAGCCATATCAATAAAATCACAAATCCACTGAAGTGTTGAAAAATTGCTGATGACTATAATCAGGAAAGGATTATATTATATATGCATATTATGTATAATAACTACTTGCATTTGCATAGTATTTCATAATTACCAAGGGCCTTTTCTATATTATCTCAATCTTAGGGCCTTTTCCTGAAAACATAGGTTCAGAACTGAAAACAAATAGTGTAAACAAGACCTAAATTCCTTATTTTTCTTCTTGTTCTTCCTTTCTAGGACATTTATCCATGCTTCATTTTTAATTCTGGTAGAATTTTTGAAGGTAGAGAGAAGGGAAAAAATAACTGAGGGACCAAATGAGTATCTCTAATCCAAAGTCAATGCATACCCATCAAGGAGAACATCAAAGAGCAGTAATTCATGATGAAGAAATGGGCATGAAGACAGCTGACAAATGTAAGAGTGGGAAGTTTAAAACTTGTCCACAGATCAATGACAGCTCAGAGTGGCATGAGTTGGTGGATAATAAAGGAAACTCTGACACCTTGTTTCAGCTGAGGCATTAAAAATTGATGAAACCACCTTCCACATTTCAGCAAAGAGGGAAAACATGATAAGAGATAAGACACCAGGTAGCAAAAATACAAGTAGGTCACCCATCAGGTGGTCAGAGTGACTGGTGACTAAGGATGGGAAGAAGACAGAACAAAAAAGATCCATATATCAAGCAGAAAGAAGTTTCCCCAAGGACTAGAGAAACAGTGTAATACCAGCCCCCAGCTCCCTTGCTGAGTCTTCTTACATGGCTTTATAAATCAGATTGAATAAGGCCAAGTCTCCATGGAGGACCCAATGGAAAGAAGTCATCTGAAATGAAAGCAAAAGAAATTGTCATTGGACCCAAAGGCAAAGTTTTGGAGTATTAGACAGTACCAGAGCTGGAATGGATGACAGACAGAGGGCATGGGGCTTTTGCCTCAGGAGGATCTCTAAATAGAAGTTATCGTTTCTTTCACAAGTGATTATGTTCCAAAAACCAGGTATGATGAGCTGAAACCTGAATGAAGACAAGTGGTGGAGACAATGAGTGAGTTTAGGGCATGAAGGGCAGCCTGTGAAAATTCTGGGAGTCAGGAATGTAGTTTTGTGTTTAAAGATCAGCAAGGAGGAACATATCCCAGAATTTCAGAGTATGAGGAGAGGAACAAGGTGTGATAAGACTGGAAAACTAGGAAGGAGTCAAGTTAGGAAGAATTTTAAAAGGCAGATCGAGGGTTTTACATTTAATACTGAAGATAATGAAGAAATTTGACAGCTGAGTGAAGGATGGGTTGGGATAAGGAGAGATTTGAAGCTCAGAGACCAACGAGAAGACTCTTGCAAATTATAATCCAGGCATGAGGTGATGATGACCTATACTCAGAGAGGAGGAACCAACCAGTAGTGAGGCACTCACTCCCTGATGGAGATAATAGTAGCAGGGAAAGAGCCAAGCCCTGTGGTTATTTAGGCTCAATGTACAATACCATACTACATCCCATTACAAACCATACCATTCTCAAAACCCTCTGTGCCCTTCCCTAAACTCTCTGCATGAAGTTAGCTCCCAGTGACCCTAAAGCTAACTTTTGGCTGCTTAAGTTTTCCTCATTTAGGTTTTTATTTTTATTCATATTAAATCTAAGCCATTCGGAAGTGGTTGTGGCTAGCTTGTTGAGTTTGTTACTATAGACACATTGTCCCATCTGAGTATCTTCTCATTGACAAATGGCATTATTCCCTCCCCTTTCACTAAAAGCCGGGTAAGGAATAGAAGGAAAATTCTAACAAAATTAATACAAACACATTTTCCTATCACACAAGACAAATCAATCATAACCCACTTCACACCACCTCAAAGGCAGAAGACTCAGAAGATATTACCAAAGATAACTATCATTGATCTTGTGATATAAACTTATCAGCACTAAATCCCTTTGATGTTCTCTGAACTCAGCTTCAGGCAGTACTGTACCACAGTCCAGCTGCAAGGCTTCTTTAGAGGAGTGAACCATACAGGTAAACACAGAAACTGATGGGGAAAGCCAGCAAGGTCAGCCTAGGATCTACCTTGGTATCTCTAGTACCTAGTACCCATATTATACACAGCAGGCACTTAAAAAACATTTGTTTAATGGATGGATAGATGGATGCCAAGGAAACTTAATTTACAAAGGTGGGGGAAAATCAGGAGATGATCTTCACTAAGGAAATCTGGAGTACTCAGGCATTGTCAGCCCTTTCATCCACTGAAACATTCCACCATCTGCCCAAGGTAGAAAGTGATGGCGGAGTGACAGCAGCAGGTGGGTTTGTATATTTTAGCTCTAGACCCAATGAAATCTTCTTGAGGAAGAGAACGAAGCCAACTAGACGTGTCAAGATGAAAATGATGAATGCCTCCCCCTACAACAACATATGTTTGTGGAGGGACCTTTGGTGGGGGGAGGACTGAAAGGAATGGACTGCAGGGAGTTGATGCTTGGGGTAAGGTTTCAGAGGCATTCTTCTGGAGGGTGCCCTCCAGAGCAGATCCAGCTGGCATGAGCATTGTAGATAGAGAGGTGATGGCAGAAAGAAACGAGTCATAGGATGGTTCAAACCTTTGTTCTCTTAGCAGAGATTACCATTCCAAGGGAATCTCCCATATTCAGTAATCTCCAAATAGGGCTGCCCTAGTGGGATGAATAGAAGCCCCAGTAATAATAATAACTGGGATAGCTAAGTGGCTCAGTGGTTAGAATGCCAGACCTAGAGACTGGAGGTCCTGGATTCAACTCTAGCCTCAGACACTTCCTAGATGTGTGATCCTTGGCAAGACACTTAATCCCAATTGCTTAGCCCTTACCACTCTTCTGCCTTGGAAGGGTTACTTAGTGTAGATTATAAGAGAGAAGGTAAAGGTTTTTTTTTTTTTTTTAAGTAATAGTAATGATTATCGCATCAACTCTCCTACTCAGATATCTCATCTTGACATGGAAGCAATCCTAGATTTAAAAAGACTAATTATAATCTCTAGTAGGTCCTACTGAAAAAAAGGACCTGAGTATGGTCCTAACAACAAACTTCCTACTGTCCAAGGGCCTGTTCATTATAGAACAATTCATCAATGAACTTGCTGCAGGATGATATTTTTTCTCAGTTTTTTTCAATTATGAAAATATTCAAATCAAATAGAAATAAAATAAACGTAACAGTAACGGTCAATGGTATCTAGCACTTTATATTTTACAATGGACTTCCTGAAATACTTAGTACTATATATGAGGCATGGTTTGAATACAGGTTTTCCAATATCAGGTCTAGGTAACTTGGTGTAGTGAGTAGAGCATTTTTATGTGGTGTTTTTCCCAATTAGAGTATGAGTTCCTCAGTTTTTCTGTTTATATCCCCTGAATTTGGCATAATTTTTGACACACAGCAAAAACTTAATAAATACCTTTTATTCATTTTTTTTTCAAAAATAAATGACATTTTTGTGGTGTTTATAGTTACAAGTCACATTACATTCAGGAACAAATGAGATAACCTGTATAATGCATTTTGCAAAACTTAAAACACTGTAGAAAAGCTAGTTATTAATATTATTATTATTATCTCAGTCAATTAACATTTATTAAAGGCCTATTACATGCCAGAAACTGTGCTGTAGATACAAATAAAGGCAAATAATAATAACTGATCTAGAGAAACTCATAGTATCTCATAAAATTCTCATAAAAATCTGGCAAGGAAAGAATGTCAGGAATTATTTGAACACACAAGGAAACTGAGGCTTGGAGAGTATCTTTCTGTTTAAATAAAATCATCCTTTTTCCTTTCCTTCCTCCAACTTCATATAGCACCTTAAAAGTTTCTTTTATACAAAATCATGTTCTGTATGTTTGTTATTATTTGAGGATGTACAGTAGAAAGAATTCTGAATTACAAGCCAGGTTCAAATCCTGTCTCTGTTATTTATTACCTGTGTAGAATCAGTCAAGTTATTTAACATCTCTGGGACTCACTCTCTTTAACTGTAAAATGAGGAAATCACATGTTGGCCTTTAATAGTCAACATCTCAGATGTTACTGTTCCTAATGAAAATTATTTTACTGCCTTTGGAGTGCTGGAGCCAGCAAAAAAAAAAAAAAGTAAAAATGAAAAAGAAATCTAAATATCAGCCATGAAAATGCCAACTGGTTGTTTGAGAAGGCTTTTAGTGTACATCGTGATGCATTGATTGAAGGGCCTCTTGGATAGTGGGAGCCAGCAAAGAATCCACACTGCCAAGATTGAAATTGGGACCTACGTATTGTCTACTAATGAGCACATTACTAGACAAGTATCGGAGGCCTCATGACCTCCGATACTATAAGACGGGGAGAGACATTTGCAGTTTGACAATTAATGAGAGTTCTAATGGTAAAAAGGAGTTGGGGCATGATTGTATCTTAGTGATGAGTCAAATAAGTGATTGTTGTCACTTTTGATTGGGTTATCATTGTATAATTGGGTATTTATGTATTTATATATTTTTGTAGTTAATTTAAATGTAAATGGTATTCTCTCACTGCTTGTAACTTAAAAAAATAACTACTGCTATAGCTCTGCCTTTTTTCTTCCTTCCTTCCTTCTTTCTTTCTTTCTTTCTTCCTTTCTTTCTCTCTTTTTCTTTCTCTTTCTCCCTTTCTCTTTCTTTTTCTCTCTTTCTCTTTCTCTCTCTCTTTCTTCCTCTCCCTTCTTTCCTTCTTTCCTTCCTTCCTTTCTTCCTTTCTTTCTTTCTCTTTCTGTCTTTTCAAGGCTTTATGTACAGTGACCACTTACAGATTGATCCCACTACTGATGAGCAGGAAAACTTTGATCTACTCTCTTTTTCAGGATCCTAGTGGCCATCCACTCTGGAGGCCTTACCTTATAGATGCCACCCATATATGTGGGTGTCTACAGCTCATTTCAACCACAATTTACCAGCCTTAGCCTCTTCCATTGCAGAGACTATGGTCTATAAACTCTAGTAGATAGTACCATCATTCTCAGCTTGTAGTTGTAATATCTTTTTTTTTAACCCTTACCTTCCATCTCAGAATCAATACTGTGTATTGGTTCCAAGGCAGAAGAGTGGTAAGGGCTAGGCAATGGGGGTGAAGTGACTTGTCCAGGGTCACACAGCTAGGAAGTGTCTGTGGCTAGATTTTAACTTTGGAACTCCCATCTCTGGGCCTGGCCCTCTCTCCACTGAGCCACCCATTTGTCCCCTGTTGCTGTAATAGCTCATCTCAAAATCTGCCTGTGTGGTGCTGCCAAATGGTTGTGTACTTTCCATTCATCATTGCTGTGTAGCCTATGTGTTGCTGTTGTTCTTTTATAGAATTCATTAAAGAAAGTCATTTATAACTTTAAGATGAGTGTGTTGGACTAGAATCATCTGGAACATCCTTTCCAGGTCAAAATTTATAATCGTATTAATCTCTGTTAGACTATCAGCTTCCTGAGGGCAAGAACTAGGTTTATAACTAGATTTTTTTCCTTCCAATCTCAGCAGTGCCCAGCATGTGACTCTGGATATAGTTTTCCTTGGTAAATACTTGTAAAATTGTTAAATCACATGATTTTATAGAATTCTAGATTTAGAGTTTGAAGAAACCTTAAAACTTATCTAGTCCAACCTCTTCACTTTACAGAAAAGGAAACTGAGGTTCAGAGACAAGAAATGAGCTGCTGAAGGGATAGAAGGTAAATGTATGGCTATTCATATAAAAGGGAAGTTAGATGGTACAGCAGATAGAGTACCAAGCCTGAAGTCAGGAAGACTCATCTTTCCAAGTTCAAGTATGACCTCAGACACTAGCTGTGTGACCCTGGGCCAGTAATTTTATCCATGTTTGCCTCAGTTTCCTCGCCTGTAAAATGAGCTGAAGAAGGAAATGGCAAACTATATCAGTACCTTTGCCAAGAAAACCCCAAAAAGTCAGACAGGACTGAACAACAATAATAAAGCCTTAAGTACATATCAATTAATCCTGGCTTTTCAGTTCAAATGACACCTCCTTCAAGAAGCCTTTCCTGATTCCCCCAGTTGTTAGTGCTTTCCTACTACTTCCCTATGTTACCTTGTGCTTATTTTGTACATGACTCATTTATATTATTTGTATGTGTACTTGTACATGTTATTTCTCCCCAACAGAGCATTTCATTTAGGGTAAAGACTATTTAAAAAAAATTTTTTTATCTCTTGCAACTAGGACAGCATCGGACACATAGTAGGTGCTTAATAAATAAATGTTTGTTTGCGTTTTAATTTAATGATGCCTGAGGAAGACTGCTACCTTAGAGGGATCGTGAACAAGCCTGCATTCTCTTTGGCTGCCTTTAGATTAGTCTGTGTCTTTCATTTCTCAGCCTGGAGGAGAATGTTCAAATGCAGAGGCAAGATAGAGGGAACTGGGTTTTAAATTAAAATGTCTGCTGGAGGATGTTGTTACTATTCTGATGAAAACTGGCATGGAGAGAAGCCCTGAGGAACAGTCCTGGGGTCATCATTATACACTGGAGAACAGCAGACTCAGAATTCACCCAAGATGGTGAGTGCTCTGGGGCAGGAAGGGTCCAAGAAACAAGGAGCAAGCCTGGGAGCCAAGGAGTCCCCAAGGGCATGAGAGTGGGTGAGGACTTGTAGCCAGAGAATTGGATGTTCGTGGGATGAGGAGGGGGGATGGTTCTGGCATAACCCCATTGTGGTGGAGACTGGCAGAATTTCAATGGCCGTTCAAAGTCTTAAGTTGCTCCAGCTCAAGAGTTTCTTAGCCAATTACTCTATCTCTGGTACAACCTTTAACACTCAGGCTAGCTAACTGCCACATTGCCTCAAAACATTGTTTGAATGAATTCATTCTGTGGTCCCTGGCCCTCAAGATAGCATCCTAACTCCACAGCCTGGCATTCAAGACCTTCTACAGTCTGACCTTACCTTACCTTTCCAGCTTTATCTTTCGCGAACTACAAGAGCAAGCATTTATTAAATGCCTTCTGTTTGCCAGGCCCTGTACTAGGTATTAGGGAGACCAAAAAGGAAAAAAAAAACTAAAAATTAATTCATTTAAATTTATTAATAAAATGAATAAAAACAAGTCCAGTCCCTGACTTCAAGGAATTTTTATTTTATTGGAGGAAGACCAACATATATATTGAAAATTAAACACAAAATGCAAAATAATTTCTGAGTGAGGGTAGTAGCAACTAAAGGGAATCAAGATAGATTTCCTATTGGAAGTAATGACTTCTCCCCAAATGGGATCCTTCACATCCACCAGGCTAGGTCATCGCCCCCTAAACTTATACTCACTAGAGCCCAGCACCGACCATTGCCTATGGCAGTCTTCACAAACATTCCTTAAATCCAAGTGAATTAAAAGTCCTTTCAGGTTGTGGGAGACTGGGAGGCCTGGAAAGCTAAGGGAGACCCAAAGGCTCTGCTACTTCAAAACTATATAATCTTGGGCAAAGACTTTATTTTCATCTCTAGGCTTCATTTTCCTTATTTGTAAATTGAGATTATTAGACTAGAGCAAAGTTTCTTAAGCAGGGAGTCTTTAAACTTGTTTTTAGAATATTCTGATGATTATATTTCAGCATAATTAATTTATTTTTTGTCCAATATATTTTATTTGATGTTTAAAAATGATGCTTCTAAGAAAAGGCCTTTCGACTTCACCAGATGGGCAAAGGGGTCAATGACACAAAGATGTTTAAGAAACTCTGTGTTAGAGGGTCTCTAATGTCCCATCTAACAGCGTATTCTGTGCTCCTTGTGAAGACAGGGAACACAGACAGCAGCGAGGACGCAGAGACTTCCAGGTTCAGGGCAGACCTCCCTTTGGGCTTAGCCTTTTTTATTACATGGCTCTGGTTTGAAAATAGAATAATTTGTCACAAGTGGCTCAATCATATATCAAATGCTGGCAGGCTTGAAGGCAGTTGAGTAATCTCAGAAATTGTGCATACACAACAGACCTGCTTGTGGAAATACAGCAGATAAATATATAGATATAGATAGATAGACAGACAGACAGACAGACAGACAGACAGATAGATAGATAGATATGCATACATGACAATGTTTCCCCCATGCAAGGACCCAAAATCCACAGATGTCTTCCTAGGTATCAGGAAGCCCCCTGAACCTTCCCCAGAAATGCAGTCTCTCTGGTCAAAGAGATCTGTCTAGTCCAGGTGGGCAATTTTCCAAAGCGAGGGATCCATTAGTTCTAAGAAGGGTGTGGTAAGACAATCTTACAATGAGTGTGGAAACAGAGTTGACAGTTTATCTATAAGCCAGGCTACTTAAGGCATTCTACATCCTGCCAGTTATGGGAGCCTGTCTGCCTACCTTATCTGCGTAATAAAGCAGAGGAACAGCTCATAAATCGAGGAAATTAAAACTTCAGGAAGTCTCCTGTGGAAAGCTGTAATTGCTGCCGTCATTTTCAGCCCAGGTGAAGATGGAATCAGTTAAAGCTCCGATTCTGACATCAGTCACGCACATACCCTCTCATTGGTCCTTTCCACCAACAAGCTCTTGTGTCCCCTGCCCCTGACCATTGCACTTGTCTCTGAATTATAGATAGCCCTGGGAAGTCATCCAAGCCCTCACCCTCCCTCCCAGATGCCAGAATACAAGTGACAGTGTCCTCTGATCTCTTGCACAGATGTAGCCAAGAGTACAAGAAGGGGTACCTGTTTGTAGTGTCAAGATGTAACGGCTGTTGACCTTAAAACTGAGTCACCACTCCTGAGACCTTGAGCAGCTAAGAGCCAAGGTTGCTACACAAAAGACTTTCCTCAGGAACGCATGATTAGGTACATTGGATTTGGAGAATCTCAGTAGGAGAATCTTGTAGAAGCCAACTCATTCCATCCTTGCCTGAACAAGAATTCTCTCTACAGAAGATCCCCAAGTGGTTATCTCTCCAGCCTTTCTGTGCAGAACGTGAGTGAGGGAATTTATTACTTTATGAAGCAAGTACATATCTTCTTGTTGAGCTGTATTGTTTGAAAATTTCTCCTTGCACAAAAAAGTCAAAATCTTCCTCCCTACCATCTTCACCCAGTACTCTTCATTTTATCCTCTGTGGCAAAGTAGAATATATATATATATAAAATCAAGTCCCACTTGGAGAGAATAATGAATACCCTGAAGTAAAAGCATTATTCAGAAATCTCACTATGTATTTCCATAAGCCTGGAAACCAATTAGCCCTATCTTCCATCATTGTAACTTTGAACAGTGCATATTTGAATATGTACAACTACTTCAGGAGATTCATTATTGGTGCTGATGGGGACCTCACTGTAATCTTCCCTTCCTATGACAGTCAACACTGATGGCACCTTTAAATTTTCCCTCCTCCAGACAATGAATCCATAGTTTCTTTGATCTACATTCATATGATATGGTCTTGAGGGCTTTCACCTTCCTGTTACCATTCCCTTGTCTCCCTCAAGATTACGATGTCTTTCCCAAAATAGGGTACCCAAAACTGGGCAAAATATTCCAAATTTGATTTGATGAAGTCACAATACAATGGGGTCTCACCTCCCTCATTCTGGACATCTCATCTCTTCTAACGCAACCTGAGATGACATTAGGTTTTTGGGGCTGCCATTTCCTATGCTGTCGACAGCGTGATGTGGCTGCCAAAATGTTTGCACAGGTTGTAAATAGCAGCATTCAGACAAACTGCTAGAGCTAATCCAGTCTTGTACTTGTGGAGTTGATTTTTTTTAATTCAAGTATAAGATTTCATATTCCTATTAAATTATATCCTCTTAGATTTGACTCTCATCCAGTGTGATAGCTGTCTCTGTTTTATGACATCAAGATATTTGATAAACATTCCATGATAAATAATGATAATTATAGCTAACATTGTTATTGTGTTTTATGGTTCACAAACTTCTTTGCAAGGTAGGTGCTATCACTTTCTCCATTTTACCAATGAGGAAATTAAGGCAGATATAGGTTAAGAAACTTTCCCAGGGCCACACAGCTAGTGAGTGGATGTGGTAAAATTCAGACTTAGGTTGTGAATTCTACTTTGTGAAATGAGATTAATCAGGAATGACTTATTCTTAAGTTTTGTTGGTTCTTTGTGATCACTTCTTTTTCACTAACCATTGCTTTAATATCATGTTCTAGAATTTGGCAAGAATTGATGTCAACATCGCTAGCCTAACATTTACAGCTTTGATGCCCCATTGACACTGTTCCATATTTTTACCTTCCTCCTCAATCAGTAACCCTTGTTTCCCAACATTTTTTATATACCTTTGTTCTACTAATGCTTTGTTTCTGAATTACTCCAACTATTCTGAAAAGCCCATTTGGAATGATCCAAAAAAGAGTGAATGCTAAGTGTACAACTACAGGAAGTCAATGACAAAAAGGAAAGCACCATATATGCTAAAATATTCACAGAAGCACTTTTTTTTGTGGAAGCAAAGAACAGGAAACAAAATAAATGCCCATCAATTTGGAATTGGCTAAACAAAGTGTGGTGCCTGAATGTAATGGAATATTACTGTGTTGTTAAAAAATGATGAATATGATGACTACAGGTAAATATGGACAGGCATACTAATTGATACAAAGTGCAGTAAGTAGAAAAGTAAGAAAATAATATACTCAACTACAATACTGTGAAAGAAAAGAACAGTAACAACAGAACAATAAAAATAGAAGGCATAAAATTATAATAACCAAGTTCTGTCCAAGAAGAAAAGTACGAGAAGATATCGCCCCTGCCCTAAATCTTTGAACATAGAAAGGAGTCTAAACATGAGGAACATTTCATGAAATGTCAGACTTTTCAATGTTAGTTTTATTAATCAACAATATCTTTATTTTTTCCTCTTTTTATTCTTTATTATAAGGGATTGCTCTTCAGAAGAATTGGAGAGAAATCAGGATGGAAAATGAAAATGATATAAAATCAAAAGATATAAAAATTATTTTAAGAAAATCTCTGCACTTTGATTTCAATATCTTTTGGCTATTCCCACTTTTCTCCTCATTGAAATTATTTTTGTTTTCAGAATTTCATTAATAAAAATTTCCTTTATTCATAATCTGACTTCTTCCACAGAATTTCTGGCCATGGGATACTACCTATCCTTTCTCTAAACATTTTGAAGTCTACTCTCCACCCAAATCCAGGCTAAATGTCAGACTATGTAGGACTAACTCTCCTCTTCTCTATCACACATTTTAACATAATATAATATTATATAATTTATATTTATCCTATATATGTATTTAGGGCAGCTGTAGGGAAGATAAAGGGTAGAAATGAGAAGCAGGGAAGTTGTTAAAGCAGTCTACAGGAGAAGTGATGAGGGCCTGATGACTGCATGAATGCAAAAAAAGAGATGAATAAAGAGAAGTTATAAAGATAGAATCAAGAAGACTTGGCAACCAGTTGAATATGGGGAGCAGGCTCAGGTGCTGGTAAATGTTTAACAACTGACAACACATTTTTAAGTTTAATATGCATTATTAACATTTTTCAATCACTTTCTTAAGTCTAGATAGTCAACAAAACAATAAATCAAGCCTTGATATGTAATGTTTCTAAGGTATAAATACTCACAATGAAAATTGAACAACACACCCCTGGGAGCAAAGGACAGGCAAGAGTCAAAGACAGTTCTTCCAGGGTTACGAAGGACTTTTGGTGATGCTCTCAGAAGAAATAGATTTCCACTCTGAGTCTCAGTTGCCTCATTTGTAAAAAGACAGGACTGAATTCAATGGCTTTTAAGAGCCTTCCTACTTCTATAAAGTGCTTTAGAGTTTGCAAAGGCTTTCTATATTTCCCTTAATCTCATTTGATCCTCGTGACAATAGGTCTGATTATCCTTGAGACAACTGTGGCCCAGAAAAAAAAAAAAAAAACCACCCTGCCCATGATTATGAAATAATCAGTGACAGAATCAGGATTTGAAATCAGGTCTTCTGATTTCTGGCTCAGTGCCCTTTCTGACTTAAAATCCTGGTACTCTTCAAAATTCTATTTCCTATAAGTCTTGCTTTCAGTTCCTTTCTGGATAAAAAAAATGTCATTTACACTGTGTCAAAGATTCTGAAAGAGGCAAGTTTAAGAAACACGAAAGAGTTTAGAAGGACAAAGCCTTATGATGACTTCTTATTACCTGGTCAGTTGTATCAATGATCTCAAGCAGCAAATAACATATTCTAATTCACCAGGTATTCCCCAAGAATAAGCGACATACAAACACAAAGGAACCCAAATACAGGTACTCAGGAAAATCCATCCAGGTATCCAAACACTTCATACCTACTTTGCCACAAAGATTCCTTACAAGACAGCCTTCTTTACTCCTTCTTGATAATACAATCAGATCTATTGCTATCATATAAGGAATAGTCCAGAGAAAGAAAGCTCCAAGGTCTGTATTATCAATGTTTTTCTATTCTGCCTACATAAAGGAGGAGAATAGAAAGCATGGTTTTATTTCCAAAGCAATGGATTTAGAATCAGAAGAAAACTGGCTTTGAATCTCTGCTCTTATCCTTATTAGCTAAGTGAACTGGGACAAGTCACTTAATCTTTCTCAGCCTCAATTTTCTCTTCTGAAAAAACAGAGATATAATCCATCATGAAGTGTTATGAGGAAAGTCTTGCATAAACATCTAAGCGACAACAAATAGGCAACTTATTTTTCGCATACAGCCTCAGAGGGGAGAAGTCATTTTCATGTTCATACAACCAACAGCTCTACCTCCCCCATTATGGCAACAGGGATCAAGATAGCCAATGGGGAAGACAATGGAGAGAGGGTTGGGAAGGTTTTCTCAGGGCCTCTTATGTCTTGAATTCTTTATTAGGTCAGCCTGCCATTAAATTGAGCATCCAGACCAATATAGACCCAACCCCAGTTTAGGGACTATGAAATGATCCCATTTGGAAAAATTTGGCAAAGGTTCCCATCTGCTCCTGCAGGTGACCCTCACAGAACAGCTGGGATGTGAGGAAGAGAAATGAGGGATTTGTAAACTCCAACTAGCAAGATTACAAAATAGAAGGGACTCTCACTGGCCTCTGACAGCAGGGAGAAAAATACTCACCTCCCCTTATCTTAGCTGCTTCTCCAGGAAGACAACTTGTTATTCCAGATGAAAAGATGTTATTTTCTTTCTACCTTTACCTTCCCTGCCAGTTACATGTTTACAGTTAGCAGCTGATTTATTAATAAAAAAAAATACAAACCACTTTGGTTTTCCCTCCTTGCTGTCTAAAAATCAAGGGAGGAAGAAACAAGCCTGACAGGACAGTGGGAGATGCCGGGAGGAAGTAATTGCTATGATTTATGTAACTGCTGCGCCTGATGTAATCATTTTGAACATTTCATTCTCCTTCAGGGATGGGGAGAAGGTGTTTGAGTGAGACAGGGGATGCTCTCAGATCCAACAAATGATCCATCCTCAAAGCTGGCCTGAGCCCCCATTATGCCTGGCTCCATACTCTTCTGAGCTACAGAGGAAGCAGATTGGCTATAGAAGGAAAACAGAAAAGAGGAGACCTAGGACCCGCCAGCAAGGAGCTTATCATTATGGGAGGCTGAAGAGAAGCAGGGTCAGACTCTATCATCAAGGAGCTCCCAGTGTACGAAGAGGCAGGACTCACAAGCAAAGAACTGAGAAAGGTATAGGATGGGCTGTCATCCAGGGTCAGACTGCATAGTATCAGCTAAGAGTGTAAGGATCTTACAGAAAAATTCATCGACTTCTCTAACAAACACGTATGAATATCAACCTTTTATAGGCTTGTATACTAAACACCGAAGAGATATAAGTACACATAAATATCCAAAAGGAGCTGACAGTCTAGCATTCAAAGCACATTCAAGGCTTTTGTGATTAGAATTGACTCATCTGAGTAAAGATCACCTTTAAAAGTCAGAGAAAAATCACAAGAGACCTCCAAAGCAAATTAATGCAAGAAGCCCTTGGAACTAAACAAAGCAGATTTTGGTCATTTCTTCAGAGGTCACACACACACACACACACACACACACACACACACACACACACACACGACAAAGGGAGAACAGAAAGAGTAAGACCTATTTGGGGCAATTTCTTAATGAGAATGAGAACCAAGATCACTCCATGCATTTTCCCTTGGCGTCTCGGGAAGTTCAGAACGAAATTCAAGTCCAAGTAAAACTGTAGTATCTCTTAAATGCCTAATAACATCTGTTCGGCTGCTCTTTTTAACTGTATTTTATTCTATTTTTACTTTTAACCATCCTGCTTCCTATGTATTTTCACTTCACATGTCATCTTAAATCCTTTGAAGAAACGGAGAGAGAGAGATAGAGAGACAAAAAGAAAGTTCCTTGTGAGTTTTCAAAAATTCTTTGAATATCTAAGGCTGTTTTCTTATTCAGTGTTACAAATAGACTAAAACAAATCCCATTAACAATCAACCTGTCACAGTCCATATAGATAGTGATGATCTTTGGACAAATTATGTTTCTAAATCTCTGCTAATCACCATGTTTATCGATAATCATGTTATGATCAGCTCATGAGGAACTTATATAAATGTGGGCAAACCACTTCAACAGAAATTTATCTAATCTACCTTTAGAGAGGTGAACTTTGAAACCATCCATAACTCATTCTTGTCTCTTCCATTAGACTAGAGCTAAACACCCCAATGATCCATGAGTTTTTTGTTTGATTTTTTATCCCACCACAATCCTTCCTGCTTTCATATCAATACTTTGTACATAGTTGGTACAGTCATTGCATAGTCAAAAGAATATCATGCCTGGAGTCAGAAGGCCTATGTTTAATCCATCAATCAATAATCATGTATTAAGTACCTCTTGGGTAATTTCAATCCTGGCTCTGCCACTTACTAGGTGTTTGGCTGGAGTCAGGTCGTCTAATCTTTCCTGTGTTCCATTTGCTCATTTGTAAAATAGGAACGATGATATTGAAGCTGTATTTCCCTCCCAGGGGTGTTGTAGAAATCAAACTAGATGATGTGTGTAAAGTACTGGAAAATGCTATCTAAGAGTTAGCTCTTTGAGGACCAGCCAATGGTCTATTGGAAACTATCCTGACCTTGGAATCAGAAGAATCAGAAGGTTTAAATTTTGGCACTGATGTGACTGGCTATCAGCTGCCCTTGGGCAAGTCCTTTGCAATCTTCTTTATCTGGAATTTTTTTTTTATTTGCAAATCTTACTTTATCTGTAAAAATAAAATCTTTAAAAATAAATAAACAAACAGACAAATAGATAAAGAAATAAATAATACTACAGTTATTTTGCTCACAGGTTGGTTGGAAGTGAAGTACTTGCAGTCCTGTAGGATAATGGGTATTTTTAATAAAATATAATAGAATCTCTATAGAAATGTGAATTGTTATTATTGGTATTAGTATTATTGTTTTGCATTGATAGGTGCCTGACACAGGTATGTCAAACTGAAGGCTGCTTTGTCCTGTACAATGCTCTGTGGATATGAAGGACAATTGGTCATTGTCTCTGTCCTATATACTCTTGCTGGGATGAAGCAGCTAGGTAGCATAGCAGATAAAGTGTTGAACCTGGAGTCAGGAAGACCTGGGTTCATCCAAATCCTGCGTCAGACATTTACTTGCTGTGAGACCCTGGGCAAATCATTTAAACTCTCTCAGCCTTAGTTTCTCCATCTGTAAAATGGCAATAATACTAGCACCTATCTCACAGAGTTGCTGCAAGGAACAAATGAGGTAGGAGATGGAAAATGCTTTGCAAGCTTTAAAGCACTATATAAATGCTAGCTATTATTAACTAGGCCTCTCCTTAGTCTTCTCTTCTCCAGAAGAATCAACTCCATTCAATTCCATTAGCCTTCTCTCATAGGAGCAATTTCCTGTTCCTTCGAAAGGAGTGATTTCTCTTTTCTGGTCCCTCCAGAGTTTCTCTGTATCCTTTGCAAAACCTCAGTGACCTAGAATGGTCCTCTAATCCTCTAATCGAGGTCTGACTCATATGATAGTTTGGGGAAGGATAACACTAGTCCTGGCACTTTGTCCCCCTTTTAATGTATCCCTGAATTCCATAGACATCATTCACTCCAGCACAGCAACTCATCTCCTACCTATGATTCCTTAAAAAAAAAAAAAAGCAGGGAAAGGCTTAGAAGTCCATTCAGCTAAGCTTGGTCCTACACAAGGTCATCCATCACTCAGTCCCAGTGTTCCTAACTGAGTTTGTGGAAGGCCCAAAGAAAGAGATTTAACCAGGTAGCCAGAAAGTTAGATAATCAACATTAATTGTTTTTTTTTTCTTTTTGGCAGAACTTCTTACTATTCAAGGTCATTGACAGTGAGGAAATGGGAAGAGAATTAAAGAATGAGGAGAAGACAGAGAAAGATAACATTGCAAGGACTCAGACTGCAAAAATAAATAAATAAATGAAGCCTGGATTTCAGCTATCAAAAGACATGGCAGGTAGACTATGCTATCTTCTTTCTCAGTCCCCATCACCAAACTCAGTCAGCAATCATTAATTGAACAAGCATTTAGCACTTTTATTCTGAGGGAGAAATATAAATAAAGCAAAATCCCTGCCCTCAGGAAATCACTGTTTGGCAGGAGAAAGGAAAAATAAGTCAAAAACCTAGATCTATTTTGTTGTTCAGGTCTTTTCAGTCATGTCAGACTCTTTGTGACCCCATTTGGGGCTTTCTTGGCAAAGATACAGGAGTGGTTTTCCATTTCCTTCTCCAACTCATTTTACACATGGGGAAAACTGAGAGGCAAACAGGGTTAAGTGACTTGCCCAGGGTCACACAGTTAGTAGGTGTCTAGGGCCAGTTATGCACTTAGGAAAATGAATCATCCTGATTCCAGACCTAGAGCTCTGTCCTTCTTCACCATCTAGCCATTCCTCTAGTGAATAGACTGTGCATAAGAGATACTGCCCACTTCCCTCTTCCCACACCACCCCCAATCAGTTTCTAAAATTCTAGCCAAATCTCTCAAGGCCCAGTGTAATCCCCTTTCACTCAGGCTGTTCCCCATCTGTGAAATTGGGGGTTAGAATTAAAGCCATCAAAGCACAATAGAAAAAATGCAGGACTTAGAAGCAGAGGACCAGAGCTTCAATCTTTCTTCTTCCAGTTACTGTACCCCTTTGGGTAAGTGACTTAGGCTCTCTGAACCCATATACAGTTGGACTAGATGGTCTCCAAGTTCCTTCCCAGCTCCTACATTTTAGGTCTTATCTTTTGGATCCCTTCTAGCGGTGACATTTTATAACACTATGATTCAAGGTGGATGCACAGCTAGGCAAGTGGTTTGGGGATGGAAGGTCCAACATTGGAGCCAGAACCAATCTGTGTGTGTATGTGTGTGCATCCCAGAGCATTTCATCCCTGAGATATTTTTATTCTGAACAAGGTAATGGAGCCATTTAGAGAAACCCAACCTCTCCTCTCATTTAGTCTAATAACTGTCTCTATAGGGAGCTCACCTTTCCATCCCTTCCATTATGGCCTGTTTCTGTCCCTTTCCTCCCTGCCCCCAGGCCTCTATCTGCCCAGAGGAGAACTGTTTGGTTCCCAAAGAGACTCTCCCTTCTTTACTCTGGCTCCAGCAGTTCAGCTCCTGCCTTCTAATAATGATGGCAAGAGAAGATGGCTTTTTTTTTTCTCATCCTTTTAGTAGTGGGAGGACTCCCACATAACCCAGTTTCCAGAACTGAAGGGCTCCTAATAACTCTATGCCTTGTTAGACAATATAGTCAGAATGAGAAGATTGCCATCAAAACCATTTAAAGGCCAGGAGGGCAACTTCAGTCCAGGATTGTAAGGCTAGGTCTCTCCACAAAGCATGTTCAGCATTCCCAAACCTCTCACTGCAGCTTTCCCCCACCCACCACCCCCTGCTTTGCTCTCAGGAAAAATCATTCTCTCCTGATAAAAAAATTCCATTCCCTTTGCCCAGGACCTTGAAAGCATTAAAAGGCTTTTTCTTCCCCCACCCCTCTTGAAATCTGGTCTAGGCAGAGATGAGAATCGTATGTTAGAGTGAGACCACAATTAATGCTAACGGAGCCATTCTAATGACTCAGACGCCTACTAAGGTTTCAGTGGGTCTGTCTTCTACAACATGAGCTCTCAGAACTGAAAGAGACTTTAGAGTTTATCTCATCCAATTTCCTCATTTTTCAGAGAGAGAAACTGAGGCTCGGAAAAGGGAAGTTCATGGCAAGACATACTAGAGCCCTAGTCTCTTGACCATTTAATGTGCTCTGCCTAGTGTTCCATCCAGTTTTCTGATGGCTGTTCCAAATAATGTGGTTATGAGGAAGAATGGGTTTTAGCATAATTTAAAGCTCCCACTTCTGGGGGTGGAGCCAAGATGGCAAAGTGGAAAAAGTATTCAGTTGAGCTCTCTCAACATATCCCTTGAAAGAACTTTAAAATAACACCTTAAATTGAATTTTGGAGCAGCAGAGCCAACAAAGGTCAGAGTCAGGCATTCTTCTAGCCCAAGACATCTTAGGAGGTCAGAAAGAGAGATCTGTAACATGGGGTAGAGGCTGACTTAAAGCCTACATGTATGGAATCCAATTGGTTAGACCAGTTGGTAGTGACAGTCAAAAAAACAGCAGCTTCAGGAACTCTCAAAGTAGAGACAGAAAAGGGACTTGGCAAATGGTCTGAAAGAGATTACAGGGGACCTCAGTGCTAGCACTGAATGTGGGACAGTTTGCCATCTAGTAATTGTGTTGCCTTTTCCTACTTATGGGTTATAGTTTGTTTAGAGAGGAACACTTTTAGCCAAGATGGAGTAGGAGGCCTGAAAGACAGTATTACTTTTTGTCATAAGGAGTTAGGGACCCCGATGATCAGTATTACTTCCCATCCTAAAGGAATATGGGCCCTGAGGAGCAGTACTCATTGCAGTCCGAAGGGATGAGGAGCCCTTTCTGGGTAAGGACAAGAGATCACACTTCCCACCAGATCACAACATCTTGGAAGCACCCCAAAATTCCAAATTGCCACAATTAGCTCTGAAAATAGTTGTTCAAAAAAGCTTAAAGCTTGAGACAATGCCCCTTCTCCAACTCCTATAGGGAACAGAGCCCAACTTTAATAGCAAATTCAAAATTAGGGTGGAAAAATGATCAAACAACAAAAAAAGAACATGATCATAAAAATCTACTATAGTAACAGGGAAGATTAATACAAACTCAGAAGAAGAAAACAAAATTAAAACAGCTATAAGCAAAGCTTTAGACAAACAAACAAAACCTGTGAATTGGACAAAACCCAATAAGAATTCCTACGACAGCTAAAAAACTATTTTCAAAATCAGAGTGGTAGAAGAAAAATTAAAGAAATTAAAACAGGGGAGGAAAAATATGAAAAGAAAATTTTAAACTTGGCAAAAGAGACAAAATAAATACTAAAGAAAATAACACTTTAAAAAACAGAATTGACCTAATTTTTAAAAAGGTTTAAAAAATCAGAAATAAAAATAATTCCTTAAAAAGAAGAATTTGGCCAAAAGGGAAAAGGACCAAAAGTTCACTAAAGAAAATAATTCTATAAAAGTTAGAATTGAGGAATTGGAAACCCATGTAACATCAAAAAAACAATAAAACAAAGTAAAAAGAATGAAAAAAAAAAACAAAAGAAAATTTGAAATATCTCATTGGAAAAACAAGTGATCTGGAAACTAGATTGAAGGGAAATAATTTATGAATTATTAGACAACCAAGATAAAAGAAAGAGCCTACATATCATCTTTCTTTTTTTTAAAACCCTTAACTTCTATGTATTGGCTCCTTGGTGGAAGAGTGGTAAGGGTGGGCAATGGGGGGTCAAGTGATTTGCCCAGGGTCACACAGCTGGGAAGTGTCTGAGGCCGGATTTGAACCTAGGACCTCCTGTCTCTAGGCCTGACTTTCAATCCACTGAGCTACCCAGCTGCCCCCCTACACATCATCTTTCAAGAATTTATCAAGAAAAATTGCCTTGATATATTGGAACCAGAGAGTACAATAGAAATTTTTACCAATCACCAACTGAAAAAGATCCAAAATCAAATGCTCCCAGGAATATTATAGCCAAATTCCAGAGATCCAAGGTCAAAAAGGAAATAATTCAAGTGATCAGAAAGAAGTCATGCAAATATTATGGAGCTACAGTCAGGATCACCTGAGGTTTAGAAACTATTATGCTAAAGGAGTAGAGGATTTGGAATATGATATTCTGGAAAGCAAGAGTGCTAGGATCACAACAAAAAATGATCTACCCAGCAAAAATGACTATCATATTTCAAGGGGAAAAATAGATATCTAATAAAACAGAGGACTTTCAATCATTCCTGATAAAAAGATTATAACAGAGTAGAAAATTTGACTTTGAAATTCAGACTCAAGAGAAGCATAAAAAGGTAAACATGAGAGAGAAACAATAAAGAATTCAATAAGATCAAACTGTTTACCTTTCTATATAGGAAGATAATACATGTAACCTCTAATAATTTTTACCTTTATTAAGGTAATTTGAAGGATATTATATAGAAAGAGGTTATAGGAGTAAATTGATTATATTGGGATATAGTAAAAATAAATGGATAGAAGAGAAAGAGGGATGCCCTGGGAGAAGAAGAATGGGAGATGAAGAATGGGGAGAAATATCTCACATAAAAGAGCTGGGCAAGGAAGACTTTTTACAGTAGAGGGGAGAAATGATCAAGAAGTGGGTAATGATTGAACCTTACTCATATCTAAATTGGTTCAAAGAGGGAAAGTAGATATACATATACAACAGGTAATTGAAATCTATCATATCTAATAAAGAAGTAGAAGTGGAATGGGAATGAGGAGGGATATAATTAAAGGGAGGGAAGATTGGGGGAAGTAGTAGTCAGAGGCAAAACAGACTCCTTTGGAGGGACAGGGTAAAAGGAGGGAGAGAAAGAAAGATAGATAAGGGCAAAATAGGATGAAGAGAAATGTACAGTTAGTGATCATAATTGTGAATGTGAATGGGATGAGCTCACCCATAAAAAAGAAGCAGATAGCAGAATAGAATAGAGTAGAAGAGATAACTAAAGGGTTGGAGCAGACTCTATTATGCTTCAGCTGAAGTTAAAAAGTCAGGAGTTAAAAAAACAAACAAACAAACAAACAAACAAACAAAAACAGAAGTAAAAACAGACCAAATTACACTGGATAAGAAAAGAAACTGTGCCTTGATAAAAGGAATTATAGAAAAGGAAGTAATATCAATATAAACATACATGCAACAAATGACAAATTCTTAGAGAAAGGTTAAGTGAATTATAGGAAGAAAGGTGAGGAAACCTCAATTTATCACTCTCAGATCTAGATGTTGTTTTTTTCAGTTTCCAAACATAAGATTTTTTTTTTGGAAACCATATGAATTTTTAATTAAATTTTTTAAATCTTTAAATATTTTTCCATGGTTACATATTCATTTTCTCTCCCTCCCCTCTTTCCTACCCCCCTCCCGGAGGTGACAAGCAATTCTACTGGGTAATACATGTGTTATCACTTGATACCTATTTCCATATCATTCATTTTTATAATAGAGTAATCTTTTGAAACCAAAACCCCAAACCATATGCCCATATAAACAAGTAATAAGTCATATGTTTTTCTTCCACATTTCTACTCACACAGTTCTTTCTATGTGGATAGCATTCTTTCTCATAAGTCCCTCAGGATTGTCCTAGATCATTGCATTGCTACTCCTAGCAAAGTCTGTTACATTTGATTGTTCCACAGTGTTTTTCACTTTCTATGTACAAAGTTCCCTTGGTTCCAGAGCTAGATAAATCTAGCCATAAAATAAATAAAAAATCAAGGAGATAGATAAAATCTTAGAAAAAATTATATATGATAAACCTCTGGAGAAAATTGAATGGAATAGAAAAGAATATACCTTACTCTCAGCTGTATATGGCACCTTCACAAAAATTGACCATGTATAAAAACTCACAAGCAAATTCAGCAAAGCAGAAGTATTAAACGAATCCTTTTCAGACTATAATGTAATAAACATTACATTTAATATAGGGCTGTGGAAGCTTAGATTAAAATTAATTAGAAATTAAATAATGTAATATTAAAGAATGAGTGGATCAAAGAACATTTGAAACATAGAAACAATCAATAGTTTTGTTAAACATAATAACAACAGTGAGACAACATACCAAAATTTGTGAATCGCAACTTAATCAGCATATAAGGGAAATTTTATATCTCTAAATGCTTATATGAATAAAATAGAGAAAGAGCATATTAATAAATTAGGCATGCAACTAAAAAAACTAGAAAAAGAAAAAGGTTTAAATTCTCAATTAAAACTCCAAACTGGAAATTCTGAAAATCAAAGGCGAGATGAATAAAATTAATAGTAAAAACAAAAACAAAAAATTGTTCAAATAATAAATAAAACTAGAAGCTAGTTTTATGGAAGAAAAACTATAAATAAATAAACCATTGGTTAATTTGATTTTTTTAAATGAACAAAAACAAAATACTAGTTTAAAAATGAAAAGGGTGAATGCATCATCAATGAAGATAAAATTAAAACAAATTATTATAATTTATTTTGCCTAATTATTGTCAGGAAAGATGACAATCGAAATGAAATGAATGTTTATAAACATATAATTTGCCCAAACTAACAGAAGAGGAAATAGAATATTTCAATAATCCTATCTTAGAAAAAGTAATTGAACAGATCATCAGTGAACTCACTAAGAAAAAAATCTCCAGTATTAGATGAATTGACAAATGAATTCTAAAGTATTCAAGAAATATGTAAACAAAGAGTTCTGCCAAATTCCTTTTATGATACAAATATGGTTTTGATACCTGAACGAGAAAGCAAAAACAGAGAAAGAAAACTGTAGATCTATTTCCTTAATGGATATCAGAACAAAATTTTTAAACTATAGCAACACAGACCATAAAAAAATGACTAGGAATGCAGGGCTGGTTGAGTATTAGGAAAACAATCAACATAATTGAACTGATTAATAAAAAAATAACAAAAATCCTCTGATTATATCAATGGATACAGAAAAAGCCTTTGACAAAATACAATATTCATTTCTATTGAAAATACAAAAAAGCACAGGAATGAATAGAGCCTTTCTTTTTTAACTTAAAAAAAATTTTAATAACAAATTTCTACACAAGTTTTCCAAAGTTATATAAATGGAACCTTTCTTAAAATGATAAATAGAATCTAATTTAGAACCAAAAACAGGCATTATGGGGACAGCTGGGTAGCTCAGTGGATTGAGAGCCAGGCCTAGAGACAGGAGGTCCTAGGTTCAAATCTAGCTTCAGGCACTTCCCAGTTGTGTGACCCTGGGCAAGTCACTTAACCCTCATTGCCTAGCCAATAACACTCTTCTGCCTTGGAGCCTATTGACTCAAAGTTGAAAGGTTAAGAGTTTTTTTAATAAATTAAATTAAAAAAAACAAAAAGCATTATTTGTAATGATGATAGCCTTGAAGCCTTTCTAATATGACCAGAGGCAAAGCAAGAATGTCCACAATCACCATTATTATTCAACATGGAACTAGAAGTGCTAGCTATAGCAAAAAAGGCAAAAGAAAGAAGAAAAGAAATTGAAGGAATTAAAATGGGCAATGAAGAAACAAAATTTTGCTCTTTGCAGATGATATGATGGTATACTTGTAGTTTCATAGAGAATCAACTAAAAACATAGTTGAAACAATGAACAACTTTAGTAAAGTTGAAGGTTATAAAATAAGCCCACATAAATCATTAGCATTTCTACATACTACCAACAAAACCCAGCAGCAAGAAATAGAAAGAGAAATTCTTTTGAAAATAACTATAGACAACATAAAATACTTGAGAGTCTCCTTACAGAGACAAATGCAGGGATTATATGAATGTAATTGCAGAATACTTTTTACACAAATTAAGGCAGTTCCAAACAATTAGAGAAATATTTATTGCTCATGGCTAAGCTGAGCAAGTATAATCAAAATGACAATTATACCTAAGTTAATTTGTTTATTCAGTGCCATACCAACCAAACTATGAAAGAATTATTTTCTAGAGCTAGAAAAACTAATAACAAAATTCATTTGGAAGAACAATAGGTCAAGAATATTAAGGGAATCAATGAAAAAAAGATGAAGGAATGTGGCCTTGCAGTACCAGGTTTCAAACTATCTTTACAAAGTGGTAATCTTCAAAACAATCTAGTACTAGTTAAGAAATAGAGTGGTAGATCAGTGAAATAGATTTAGTACACAATACACAGCAGTAAACGTCCTTATTAATCAAATGTTTGATAAATCCAAAGATCAAAGTTTTTGGATTAAAAACTCGCCATTGGAGACAGAATTAGAAGGAAAACAGGAAACCAAGATAAATTTTTACAGTAATTTTCTCTGATAAAGGTTTCCTTTTTTCAAATATAGTGGAATTAATCTAAATATACAAAAAATAAGAGCCATTCTCCTATTGATAAATGGACAAAGGATATAAACAGATAGTTTTCAGAAGAGGAAATATGTTCATCAGCTCCATAGCAAGACCATAAGAAGTTCAATGACACAAGTACGAACTTTTACCCAAGAACCTCCATGCCATTGTGGTACTTCTCTAACTGAGCCTCCCTAGAATGGGCCAGATGCAAACCTACTACTGAATTTTCTCCTGTAGCACATGGTTTATCTACCCTGCCAGATTCAGATTCAGTTTCCTAAGCACAGCTCTGACTACATGACTCTCCTGCCTCTAAGAATCCATGGCTTCCCTTTACCCACAGGATCAAGCCTAGACTCTTGATATGGCATTCAAAGTCATCCAAGAATCCAACTTGCCATCTACAGCATCATTTCATGCATCTTGTATTCTAGCCTATTTATTATTATTACTAGTATGGATTTTATTTAGTAATTTATTTAGTAAATAATACTATTTAGTATTATTACTAGTCATGGATTCCTAAGACTCTACCCTGGAAGGACCAGTGGAGAGGATATTCAACCCTTCGTTTTACTGATGAGGAAACTGAGTCTCAAGGAAGTTTAATGACTTTCCCCAAAGTGACAAAGGTAACTACCAAGTTTTGATCCAAGTCTTCTGATTCCACATGAATGCTTTTCTCCACCTACATGTGCTCTCCCCACCAAATGTACCAGCTATCCCAACGTATATGGGGAGAATGGTCTGAAACTACACTATAATGAGAAATATTCATCATTCTCAAAAGAGAAACTGATCTCTTCTTTCTGTTACTAGTAGCTCTGAATGTTTTCTTTCCCCTCTCTACCACCCCAATTCTATCCTGCCTCTGTGATTTTGTCTATTTATTTCCTTGTTGTTGGAGAGTCCCACCCCACCCCATCTCTCTGCCTATCAACATTCTACCCATTGTTCCAGACCCAGCTCAAATATTACCTTTTCCATGAAGGCTTCCCTAATGGGTCCTTCTTCTATGTTTCCATAGCAATTGTGTTCATACTTCTTTTAAAGAGGCACATCCTACTCTTCTATCACTGTTTGTCTCTGCCACTTCTCTCTTCTAGACTGTGAGCTCCCTAAAGACAAGTCATCTCCAATACCCTTAGAATGCTGAGCACAAAGCCCATAGGAGCTGCTCAATAAATACTGGCCGGATTGAAGTCAATGAAAACTGTTATAATAGGGATCCAAATATTCTACAGGTCTTATAAAAGAGAAAATATTCATTCAACAAAATTCTCCAAGCATTCATTAAATGCTTATTATGTATAAGACCCCAACCTGAGTATGGGGGAGAAGGAGTTGCAAGATGTAAAATAATATAGTTCCTCTTCTCAAAGAACTTACAGTCTATTGGGGAAAGGTAATAATAATAAATAATTAATTAATAATTAATTAATAAACAACAAATAAATCAAAAAAATTAAGTAATGAAATAAATAAATAATGAAAACAATATAGGTAAATACAACACAAGGTAGAGAGTAAAGGGAAGGCAAAGGTGAGATTCAAACAAAGAAAACTGTCCAAACAAAAAAAACTAAAATAAAGTTGCAGTATACAAATAAACCAACACAAATCATAAGAATTTATATATGTAACCAAAAAAATTTAGCAGCAAGAACTAGAAAAAGAAATTTCATTTAAAATATCTATAGACAATATAAAATACCTGGGAATCTACTTGCTAAGACAAACCCAGGAATTATATGAACACAATTACAAAACATTTTTACACAAATAAAGTCAGATCTAAACAAGTGGGAAAACATTCATTGCTCATGGGTAAGTCAAGCTAATATAACAAAAATGACAGTCCTACCTAAATTAATTTGCATATTCAGTGCCAATCAAACTACCGAATAATTATTCATAGAACTAGAAAAAATTCATCTAGGAGAATAAAAGGTCAAGAATATCAAGGGAATTAATTAAAAAAAAATGTGAAGGAAGGTGGTTTAGCAGTACCAGACCTCAAACTGTACTAATAAGCAATAATAATCAAAACAGCCTGGTACTGACTAAAAAATAGAATGGTAGATCAGTGTAATAGAGTAGCTACACAACATACAGGAGTAAATGATTTTAGCAACCTAGTGTTTGATAAACCCAAAGATCCCAACTTTTGGAATAAGAACACACTGTTTAACAAAAACAATCAGAAAAACTTGAAAAAGAATAGCAGAAACTAGGTATAAACCAATATATCACACCCTCTTTTAAGATAAGGTCAAGGGGGCAGCTGGATGGTTCAGTGGATTGAGAGCCAGGCCTAGAGACAGTAGGTCTTGGGTACAAATCTGACCTCAGACATTTCCTAGTTGTGTGATTCTTGGCAAGTCACTTGATTCTCATTGCCTAATTCTGACCATTCTTCTGCCTTGGAACCAATACACAGGGTTGATTCTAAGATGGAAGGTAAGGGTTTTGAAAAAATTAAACATAAAATAAAATAAATAAAAAGATAAGTTCAAAATGTACATGTAATTTAACCGTAAAGAGTGATACTATAAGTAAATTAAGTGATCATAGAATAGTATATCTGGCAGATCTATGGGAAAGGGAAGAATTAAGACCAAACAAGAGATATAATATATACAACATTTTATATATATATATATATACATATATATATATATATACACACACATATATATGCACCTATAATACTACTACTAAGTCTATACTCCAAAGAAATCATAAAAAAAGGTGGAAAGGACCTATTTGTACAAAAATACTGATAGTAGCTCTTTTTGTGGTGGCAAAGAATTGAAAATTGAAGGGATGCCCATCAATTGGGGAATGATTGAATAAATTGGGGTACATGCTGGTGATGGAATACTATTGCGATAAAAGAAATGATAAGCAAGATTATTGTAGAAAAATCAGGAAAGATCTGCATGAACTGATGCAGAGCAAAATAAGCAAAACCAGAAGAACATTATACATATTAACAGCAATATTGTATGATGATCAACTGTGAAAACTTGGCTACTCTCAGGAAAAAAATGATCTGAGACAATTCTGAAGAACTTATGATAAAGAACAGTATCAGCCTCCAGGGAAAGAACTGTTGGAGTCTGTTGGATGCAAATCAAAGCACACTATCTTTCACATCAGTGTATTCACAGTTTTATTTTTACAGTTTTGGTTTTGTATGAGTGTTCTTTTACAACAATGACCAATATGGAAGTGTATTTTGCATGAAAATAAAAATAAAATAAAATAAAATAAAATAAAATAGAACAGTGAAAAAAGTGATCTGGATTGTTATATGTGTTTTCAATAACAACTTGGGGAATATGGAAATACGTATTGTATGAAAACAGATATAAATCGCACTAAGGAGGGGAGGAGGGAAAGAGAATCAGAATGGCAAAATATGAGAAAACAAATGTCAAAAAACCGTTTCTACATGTAATTAAAAAAATGTAATTTAGGGGCAGCTGGGTAGCTCAGTGGATTGAGAGCCAGGCCTAGAAACGGGAGGTCCTAGGTTCAAATCCGGCCTCAGACACTTCCCAGCTGTGTGACCCTGGGCAAGTCACTTGACCCCCATTGCCTACCCTTACCACTCTTCCACCTATGAGCCAATACACAGAAGTTAAGGGTTTAAAATTTAAAAAAAAAATGTAATTTAAAAAATTAAAATAATTTTTTTTAAAAAGTTATCTGGCAAGCTAGAAAAGCTGACAGCAAGAGTTAGGGTCTCAAGAATAGTACTGTCAGTATTGAAGATTATAAAGGATCTTGGTGAGTTGGGAGCTCACCAGCATGGAAAGGAGTTGTCTTGATAGTAATGACTCAAGTGTGGGTCCTTTTCACTTTTGTTGGATTAATTAAAACCTTCCTTATAACCAATGTTTTGTTAGCTGAGTGTTTGCATGGAAACCAAAGATTGTTTTCCTCTATATGGGGGAATTTGGCTTCTGAGACAAATTCTGGTTTTGGGGGGAAACCTTAGGTAGAGAACATGAGACAAAATAGAATATTATTGAGAGGTTTGTGGGTAATACATATGACATAGAACTTTAGGGATGGAAGGGCTCTTAGAAAAGAAAATGTTAGAGATGGAGGGATTCTCAGAACAGAGAACACAGAAACCAAGGCTGGAAAGGGCCTTAGAACAGAAAAATAGGATGTTGGATTGAGCAGTTGCTTATAAATTATATAGTTCAAGTTCCTTCTTTTGTCCATAGATAAGAAAGTTGAGGTCCAAGAAAGGGTAGACAATGTGCCAAGGTCATGGAATGAATCAGAGGCAGAGCCCAGAATAGATCTTAGGCTCCCAATGCCCAGCCCAATACTCTTTCCAAAAAAGAGGTACCTATAAGCATAAAGTTGATAAGTGCCACATTTCCCTCCATTAGTCCAATCTATTTATAAAGTTCCTCTTAACCCAGGATGTGCCCAATATTCACTTTGGCATGGTTTGTTGGCCAATTCCTACTCATGAACCTGGCCCTGGAGAATGTAGATGATGCAT
This sequence comes from Gracilinanus agilis, assembly GCF_016433145.1. NCBI lineage: Eukaryota > Metazoa > Chordata > Mammalia > Didelphimorphia > Didelphidae > Gracilinanus > Gracilinanus agilis. Next base: position 137,368,049 of record NC_058130.1, on the reverse strand, counting down.
TCAAACCCATCCATTGTACTAATAATATATGCCTAACTGCTTGCCTACCCACCCTACCTCCCATCCCAGTGCAAGGCTGAGTAGAAAGCAGCAGAGATGGGGATAAGCAGGAAAACTATGAAAGGTGATACGTGTAGGCACCCAACTGCTTGGGTAGGTACCCAATGACCACATGAAGACCATGACTGCCCAGACCTGCCCTCCCTAGATAGTGCCCCCACATTCTGAATCTCCTATCTTCTTCCCCTTAACCTACACCCCATGCTTCATCAAAACTTTACATTAGAAGTTTGTAGCCAAAGTTATATTAATTTTTTTTTGTATCATGGTCTCCATTGGCAGTATGGTGAAGCTCTTTCTCAGCATATTTTTAAATGCATAAAATTAAATACACAGAATTACCAAGAAAACCAATTATACTGAAATACGGATATCAATATATTCTTAAGACAAGTTCATGGACCCCAGGTTAGAAGCCCTCACCATTAGATCTTTCCCAACCTTTCAGCTCCCTGATTCTATTAAATGCTCAAGAAAGACAAGCATTTAGGGAGAACTCCTACTTACCACCAAGAAGTTAAAGCCTGAAAGCTGACCAAGTTATGAAGTCAGAAGATCTAAGTTTGAGTTACTAGCATTTTCTGTGCCTTTGGGTACATCCCTTAATTTCTCTATTCTCCAGTTTCCTCACTAATAAAAACAGATGATATTTGAATTACTCAACTCTTCTTTTTTCTCTTTCTTTCTTTCTTTCTTTCTTTCTTTCTTTCTTTCTTTCTTTCTTTCTTTCTTTCTTCCCTTGTTTTCTGACTTAGAATCAGTACTAAATTTAGGTTCCAAGGCAGAAAAGTGGCAAGGGTTAGACAGTTGGAGTTAAATGACTTGCCCAGGGTCACTCAGCTAAGAAATGTCTGAGGAACCTGTTTTTTCTAAGCTTAACTCAAGTTCTCCCTCAACCAAGGAAACCTCTCTGACCCCTCCATCTCATGATGAGTTTTCCTTTCTCTGAGTCTGATAGCTCTACAACTCTATTTGGCCAATGAGCTCTTACTCATAGGCTACCTTGCATAGGTATCAATTTCATCTGTCAGAGTCTTGACTCCTCACATAGATTAGGTTCTTTGAGTATAAAGATCTCTGCCTTCTGCACAGGGGAGTCAAGTCCATGCCTGGCCTCATAGACCAAGATTAGCTAATGTTGCTGGTAAATTCTATAAGAGTAGAAGCTGTCCATTGATGGGGGGGGGGATTGAATTGCAATTTTTTTAACCCTTACTTTCTCTTAGTAATAACTCTAAAACAGAAGAGTAGCTTGGGTTAGGCAAATTCGGTTAAATGCCTTATCCAGGGTCACACAGCTAGGAAGTGTCTGATGTCTGATTTGAACCCAGGTCTTCCTGATTCTGGGTCTGACTCTTTATCCACCGAGCCACCTAGATGCCTCCTGTCCATTGCTTTTTCTATCTTTGTAACCTAGCACCTAGCTTAGTGCATCACACATGGTAGATACTTACTAAATATCTGTTGAATTGTATAAATGATTCCCCCAGGAACCAATTATTAAAATCATAAAATAAAAGTTTCAATATTATCAAACTTCTTTTTTTTTTCTTTTTGGTCCTCTGATGGACCCGAGAGGCAGGATTGTTGGAACTTTTAAGAAATGATGTTACACAACTAAGGATTCCAAGTTCTTGACTAAAAAATAGATAGAAATACTCATAGAAGATAAAAAACAGATAGTTTGGGAAATAAAATTAAAAAGCTTTTTTGTACAAACAAAAATTAATACAATACAATTAAAATTAGAAGAGAAACAGCTAACTAGGAGAGTGATGGTAGGACTACTCTCCTGCTACATGAACTGACATTAGAACAGCTAAAGTGAAAGCCAACTTCGGAACTAGGAATAAAGATTTGAGTTCCAATTCTACCTTTGGCAAATACTGGCTGTGGGACCCTATGAAACTATCAGTGATCTGGGCAACTAAGACTATAAATTGCAAAGAAAGTACCCTCCTGCATTGGTAGTAGAACTGATGTCCTGCTGCACTGACTAAGCATCATGGAGTCAAATTCTCAGAAATGTGGTGTGAGAAAAACCAGTCCTATTCTTGCACAATCCTGGAAGACAGAATCAACAGAACTGCATTGCTGGAAGGGTTCAATTTTTCCTCTGTACAGAATGAAGGTGACTTACCCAAGGTCCCACAGCCAGGGCATAGCCAGAGCTCAGAATCAAGCAGAAAAGTCTTCTTCCTCCAGGATCAGGGCTTGCTCCATTGCACTACAGCCATCCCCACCAGGTATCAGCACCAGCAGATTTCTGAAGTGAGGGGGAAGCTGGACCAGGGCTCAACAGGCTGCCAGCCCTTTCTGGGCTCTCTCTGATTTGATCTGCATATAGAGTCCGGTGGATAAGCTCGTGCAGTGGGTTTTCACCTGTGTGAGCCTTAACTCCCTGTCTAGACCAAGGAGAGCTCCTCACAAGAGAGAGACCACCTGGGGCATAGCAGGCACTAGCCCTGCATGAAGTTGCACGCAGGTACTAAGGAGCCTCTTAACAAAGCTCTTGCATCCCTGGGAGTCCCTGCATCCTTTCATATCATATGTAATCGCACCTCCTGTCCCTAGCTTTGGCAAATGTCACAATCATTTCTCAGGGAGGAATCTGGGAGGCAGACTTCACCCACCCCCTCCAAAACAGGCTTCAACCACTTTTTTCTTTTCTCTTCATTTTTCTCTCCTTTCTCTTTCCTCTCCTCCTCTCTTCTCTCCTCTCCTCTATTCTTCTTTCCTTTTCCCCCCAAGAAATCTGATATTTTACCAGCATATCCCTGCGTTTTCAGGACTTTATACCAAGAGAAGATGCTGCCTGAGACGGCTGGCCTTTACTGATCATGTCCAAAAAAGCATTTGGCTCTAATCCAGGGGATCCTTAAAAACAAGGACTTGGACTTCATTTTTTTCTTTTTTTTTAAACCCTTAACTTCTGTGTATTGGCTCCTTGGTGGAAGAGTGGTAAGGGTGGGCAATGGGGGTCAAGTGACTTACCCAGGGTCACACAGCTGGGAAGAGTCTGAGGCCGGATTTGAACCTAGGACCTCCCGTCTCTAGGTCTGACTCTCAATCCACTGAGCTACCTAGATGCCCCTTGGGCTTCATTTTTAACTGAGTTCTGGGATGAAGTGCCAGGACTGGGAAGATCTGAGTTCAAATCTTGCCTTAGATACTTCATAGCTGTGTGACTCTGGGCAAGTTACTTAACCTGTTTAACTCAATTTTCTCATCTGTAAAATGGGGAAGTACCTACTTCCCAGGGTTATTGTAAGGATCAAATAATATAATAATTATAAATTGCTTAGTACAATGCCTGACACATAGTATAGGTTTTGTAAATGTTAGCTCTCATGATTGTTTTCATTATTATAATTATTAGTGTTATTATTATTGTTATTATTACTGCATTCTAAATCTTGCTCATCTCAGACTCAGCTCAAAGTATTCAATCCCTTGACTTTGATCCCTGACACCTGGGACACAGGGATCTCAGCCTGATCTGATGGAAGGAGCATTGGTTCTGGAATCAGGAGACCTGAGTTCAAATTCCATCTCTGATGCTTACTGCCTGTGTGACTTTGGACAAGTCACTTTTATTGCCTGAGCTAAGATGATTCCTTGTCTGTAAAATGAGGGGGTAAGACTAGATGAACCTAGTCATTTTGATCTTCTCCCTTTTCCTTCTCCTATCTGACTAATATGTCAATCTGAGATCCCTTCCATCTATAGATGTATATTATCACCTGTCTCCTACTAATAACAGATCACTGGCCTTCCATATTCTGCTTCTATTGTCATCCTAGGTGCCCTGGATCCAAAACCTGATCCCCTTTTCTCTCAGATGCTCACACTCCAGACCAAGAGTTCATTGTCTCGGATTTATTTTCATAGGGGATACAGAAGGAAAAGAAATAGGCAGAAATAACATAAATAGGATTTTAGGTCATTTGAACTCAGATTTTCATGACCCAGAATATAACATACTATCCACCCTACTACCCTGCCTCTTAGTAAACATTAAAACATTTTACCAGAGGCACCTAGGAAGCTCAGTGGATTGGGAGTCAGGCCTAGAGATGGGAGTTCCTGGGTTCAAATCTGACCTCGCATGCCAGCTGTGTGACCCTGGACAAGTCACTTAATCCCCATTGCCTAGTTCTTCCCACCCTTCTGCCTTGGAACCAATATACAGTATTGATCCTAAGATACGGATTTAAAAACAAACAAACAAAAAAGAAACATCCTACCCAGGTTAAATTGGAAGGCACTCAAGCTAAGGAAACCATTAAAAAGCCCAAGTCAAAACCATGATGTTCTGTACCTTGAGAGCTGAACCCTGGTGTCAGACTCCCTTCTAACCAACACTTAAAACAGCATTCCTTGCATCAGAATCTTCAGCAACTGGGTACTCTGGATCGAGTTTATTTGTCTATCCAGCAGCTCCACATTTATTCTCAGCTGATCAGAACATCTCCTGGCTCATGGCTTTTGAATATTCTATTCCCATTAGAATTATTATCTAAATAATCACTTTTCTTTCTTTCCTCTCAAAGGGAAAGGAGAAAAGACCTCATAAAAGATTATAGTTGAACTGATCACTTAGATTAAAAGAATAATTCAACCTGATCACCAATTTGCCCATAAAGTTCTTGAAAGACATCTCTTCTCTCACACAATCAGGGCATCTCAGCATTTTATAAGCTGTAGTATTTCTAAAATATTGCTGATTGTTTCCATCCTAGATGTTTTGCTTTACTCAAATGCTTGCAGGACTCCACAATTCAGAAAAAAGAGAACCAACTTCTTAAATTGCCAGGGTCAGAACTAGAAGAGATTTCAGAGATCTTCTAATCGAATCCCTTCATTTCAACAGAAGGGAAAACTGAAGTCCAGAGACAGGAAGACATTTCCTTAAAGAGACACACTAGAGTCATCCCAGAAAGAAAACTATCTAATCTCTTTCTCCTATTTTATTTGGTTAATATTCATAATTACATAAAGTAATTCAAGCCAAGTCCTATGGACTTAAAGCTCAATCATCCTTGCCTTCTCCCACAGATTTAATCTGTCACCAAATTCTATCATCTTCTCTCATTTATTCCATTCTCTTAATCTCTTCTTCTACTACTATAATTCAAATTGCCATCACCCCCATGGACCACTGCAAAAATATTTTTAACTAGTTTGCTCATCTCCAGCCCTCCCTTTCCACTTTGTCTTACACGTGAAGTCAGATAACTTTTCTTCTTCAAAAGTCCAATGCCACCACTCTGCAAGGATACCTTCCATGATTCCACAATGCCTTGAGAATAAAAGCCAAACACTTCAGGATGGCTTCAAGGCATTCCATAATTTAGAAATGTATATGAACTTTTAAATTTTAGAGGATAAACCTGATTTTGGAGGCCTAAATGTCTTAGAGCTCCATTCTCTGGCAAATTCTAAAAAATAATAATAATACCAAGATTATAGATCTTAGAACTAAAAAGAAAATAGATTCTCATCCAATCCAGCTCCCTTATTTACAGATGAGAAGACAGGATCAGAGGGATTAAGTGGTTTATCTGAGGTCACACAAGTAACACTGATAGGATTAGGATCCAGGACCCTATGAATCCAAATCAAGTGCTCCTTATAACATACAACTTTATTTCTCTTTTGGTTAAAAAAAAAAAAATAGAAGCAAAAGAGTAGCTAGATGACACAGTACTACTAAGTGCCAAGCCTAGAGTCAGGGAAGACCTGGGTTCAAATTTGACCTTATACACTTTCTAGCTGTGTGGCCCTGAACAAGTCATTTAACCTCATTTGCCTAGTCCTTGGCCTTCTGTCTTAGATTTGTTAAGACAGAAAGTAAGGGTTTAAAAAAACAGAAGACAGAAAATAAGAGGAGAAAAAGGGTGGGGAAGAGTCATAGGTGGCATTTAAGGAGGACTTTAAAGTTTATAAAATACTTTACATTTATCTCATTTGAGTTTCACAACAACCATATGAAGCAGGGACATAATTATGATCCCCATTTTATAGTTAGGGAAACTGAGAGTTAAAGTGATTGAATAAGTTGCACAGATTATGAAAGCAAATCAGGTTAAGACTTGAAACCTAGGTCTTCCCATATGTTTTAAGTAACAAAACTGGATAATTCAAACTGGAAAACCAGACCTTAAGAGTAACTGAAATCCAAAGTGGAGGTGGTAGCTAGACCAACAAAAGAAACAAATGTAAAAAGATGAAACTTGATAACGACATAAGTAAAGCCTTACATTTAAAAATAGATTCAAATATGGAAATGGGTATCAAGTGATAACACATGTATAACCCAGTGGAATTACTTGTCAGCTCAGGGAGGGGGGAGGAAAGAGGGGAGGGGGAGAAAATGAATCATGTAACCATGGAAAAATATTTTTAAATTAATAAGAAAATAAATAAATAAAAGTGAAAGAGAAAATGAATAAAATAAAATAAAAATAGATTCAAATTGAATGTAAACTCTCAGATCAAGGAGTTTCATTTTTGCCTCTAACACAGTGCCCAGCACTTAGTAGATATCTAATAAATGTTTGTTGGTGTGTTTTAAAAATAATTTCCCAAGTACAGGATAGAGAAAGTATGGGTAGAAAAAAAGTTCTTTTGAAAAAAATCCTTGAGGTATAATTGAGTTGTCTACATTTCTTGCCTCTATTTCATCTCCCCTCCCTTGATAATAATTGGTCTTTTTATAAGGAGATTTAAGGATTACATGGTACTTCACAAGTATTATCAAATGTCTCTATTAAAACTATTTATCCTCACAATAACTCTGGGAGGCAGATGCTATTATTATCCCATTTTACAGTTGAGGCAACTGAGGCAGGCAGAGATTAAATGACTTGCCCAGGGTCACACAACTAGTAAGTTTTTGAGGCCAGATTTGAACTCAGGTCTCCCTGACTCCATACTCAGTGCCTTATCCACTGTGCCACCTAGCTGCTATATCTTGGTAGAATAGAACATAAACTGTATTTATAGTCAAAAGACCTGCATCTGGAGCTTGGGTCTCACTAGTTACTAGTTACAGGACCTTGGGTAAGTCACCTCAGCTCTTGGGACCTCATTCTCCTCACCTACAAAACAAGGGGATTGGCCTGAACTTCCTCAGTGGACATTTTCTCTGATTGTCCCCCATGCCTGAAACACTCTCCCTTCTCTGCTCCAACTCATGCTCTCCCCTTGGTCAGGGGAACAGTAAACATTTTCTTTTTTACTATCTCTATCAGATCTTTTCCTTAAAACCTCATTTTAAACAGTAATAACACATACAATGTGGTCGATGATACAAAATCATGGAAAGAATTTGAAGTGACAATTAGATAAAGGACAGATTCTGACACCCAAACGATCTGGCTCTTCGTGTGTGCTACTCCCTAAAAATTTATGTTTGAATACTATTCTCCCTATGACATTTTTTAATCAATTAAAATGGACACTATTAACAAACTTAATCTTGCAGTTCTGATTTTCTAGCTTCCTTTAAGACTAAAATCCCACCTTCTCTAGGAAGCTTTCCCCAACCTTCTTCATTCCAGTGCTTTCCTTCTCTTAATTCTTTCATATTTATCCTGTCCATAGCTTGTTTTGTATTTCTTTGTTTGCATGTTGTTGTCTCCCCTGCTGGATTTTAAACTCCTGGAGGGCAGGACCCATGTTTTGCCTGTGCTTTGTATTCCCAAACCTGAGTACAGTATCTGCCAGAGAGTTACTTAATAAATGTTCACTACATTATATACTTTCTCTCAATCCCATCTATCTTGAGCATCACTGCCAGATTCGTGTTTTCTAAAAACCTGATCCATCTGTCACTTACTCAAATACATATTTTCCCAGGAACTCTAAGCTAGTTAATTCATTTCAGTTTAACTCCCCAAATATTAACTACCCACCTGCTACATGCAAAGATATTGTGTTTGGGATTGGGAATACCAAACTGCCCTTTACCTGGGAAATCTTAGATTCAATTGAAGAACTCTGACTTGTACACAGACAAGTATAATACAACATTTGGATTATAAAGAGGATGAAAAGAGGTCAAAATGTGCCAAGAATATTAGAGGAAGGAGAAAATACTAACAATTTGGGAGAGGGCAGAAATCAAAGAAGGCTTCATGGATGAAGGGACACCCCACTGGAACCTTAAAGTAAAATAAGACAAGAAATCTGAAAAACAGAGATGAGGGATATATTCCAGGCATGGGAAGTGTGGTTAGTTGTTTTTCAGTCATGTCCAACACCGCATTTATGGTTTTCTTGGCAAAGATACTGGAGTGTTTTTCATTTCCTTCTCCAATTGTTGGAAGAAAATTTCTCTCTCCACAATGTCACCTTTTTTTTAACGTCATCTCTCAGTCACCTGGAGGTCAAAGACCACTCAGTAAATTCAGGTATAGATAAACCCTCAGAGAAAGGAAGTTAAAGAACCAAGGAACCAATGAGACAGGAAAGTGATTCCAGAGGCATTGCCCCACCCTAGGCGGCCCAGGCAAATTAAGAAACTGTGGTTGGTTCCTGGGGTGTGACCTGTGAGAGCTAGTGGGAAAAGAGCTTATAAGTGATGACCAAGTGGTCTTTGGGGTCTTCTGGCTGAATCATGGAGAGCTGAGGGACCCTTATTGGAGGTTAGCTTCAATCCATCATGGCAGCCAGTAGATTAATAAGCTAAGTATCTCTCTACTTTTCTCATACCTTTCCCTCTCTTACTACTATTATTTTGATTTAATAACATTATAAAGCTACTAGCAGCCTCATAATTTTAATTATTACATGGTTCTTTTTCCAGATGAGGAAACGGAGGCAAACAAGGTTAAGTGATTTGTCCAGGGTCACACAGAAAGTGAATAGTAAGTGTCTGAGGCCAGTTTTGAATTCATGAAGATTAGGCTTCCTGACTCCAGGATTGGCCCTCTATCCACTGCACCATCTAGCTGCCCCATATGGAAAATAGGTTAAGGAAATACACAAAGGTAGGAGATGATATGCTAAATCCAGGGAATATCCAGATGTCTAGATTATAGAATAATTGTAGGGAAACCTATTGGCAGGGGGTAGGGGATGATTGATCTTTTAACATCTTGCTAAGGATCCTGTATTTTATCCTAGGGGCAATAGATTTGTTCTTTTTTTTCACATGTTGGTTGCCAGAATTCCAGGATAGATTTGCAAAGATTTTACACAGAACTTGGTAAGGGGACACTTCCCCTGAAAAGGGGTCCATTTTTCTCTGTGAATTAGCCTCTGAGCTGAGCCTGGTATATGGATGATAAACCCTAACATTATGGAATGAACAATAGGGGACTGAGAATTTTAGCTCCTTTTGATATGCAGTTTTGAATAAATGTTTTATGTTTCAAGGAAAACCAACATCATGAAATTGGGATCACTGGCCATTGCCTGTTAAATGAAATGTGAGCCAGGCTAGAGAACAAAACAGAGTTGGTATTTTGCATAGAAGCCTCAAGGGATAGAACACCCTGATGAATGGACCTCATCCAAAACATTAACCAATACAAATCTCTCTGTCCACCCAATTTCCCTAAATGTCTCCTTGAAGGGTTTGGGAATGGTTCTAATCATAGAGACACAGAATGTTAGTGTGCCATTAGATTAAAGAATGTCAGAGCTGAATAGGACATATATAGAATAGAAAGAACCTTATAATATATACTGACAGAGTCTCAGAAATGCATTAGAATTCAAAAGTACCTTAGAAAGGCATGTAGGTAGCATAGTGGATAGTGCACCAGACCTGGACTTAGAAGGAATGGATTCAAATCTGACATCAGATATTTCCTAGCTGTGTGACGCTGAGCAAGTCATTTAACTCCAGTAGTGTAGTTCTTGCCACTCTTCCATCTTAGAATTTCAACAGAAGGCAAGATTTTTTTAACTATCTTAGAAAAGAGAAAATCAGAGCCAGATGGGACTATGGAAATCTCTAAGATCTAGCCCATCTTCCTAATTTGACAGATGGGTAAATCGAGGTCAAAAGAAGCAGAGAGACTTGTCCAAAGACACAGAGTGTGTCAGTGGCAGAGCAAAGATTAGAATTCAGGTCTTTTGACTGATCCATTATGTCTTGAGTTCCCCATTGCAGAAAGGCTTTTTTTTTTTTAAATTTAGAATGTTTTTCCATGGTTACATGATTCATGATTCCCACACCCTTCTCTTTCCTCCCCCCTCCCAAAGCTTACAAGAAGTTCCATGGAGTTATACATGTGTCATTGTTCAAAACCTATTTCCTTGTTATTCATATTTGCAATAGAGTGATATTTTAATATCAAAACTCTAATCATAACCCTATCGAACTACGTGACTGATCATGTTTTTCTTCTGCATTTCTTTTCCCATAGTTCTTTCTCTCGATGTGGATAGCTTTCTTTCTCATAAGTTTCTCTGGATTGTCCTGGGTCATTGCATTGCTCTAGTAGAAAAGTTTATTACATTCGATTGTGCCATAATGTATCTGTCTCTGTGTACAATGTTGTCCTGGTTCTTCTCCTTTCACTCTACACCAATTCCTGGAGGTTGTTCCAGTTCACATGGAATTCCTCCAGTTCATTATTCCTTTCAGCACAATAGTATTCTATCACCTACAGATGCTACAATTTGCTAAGCCATTCCCCAATTGATGGACATCTCCTCATTTTCCAAATTTTTGCCACCACAAAAGGTGCAGCTATAAATATTTTTGTACAAGTCTTTTTCCTTATTATCTCTTTGGGGTACAAATTTAGCAGTGGTATGGCTAGGCCAAAAGGTAGGCATTCTTTGAAAGACCTTAGGGCATAGTTCCAAATTGCCCTCCAGAATGGTTGGACCAATTCACAACTCAGTTGTGTATTAGCAGTGTATTAGTGTCCCAATTTTGCCTTTAGGAAGATTTTCAAGGAGAGCGGATAAATCTTCATCAAATGTTCTAGAGAAGAGGTCCCTACATAAGATAGAAAGTTGGAATCATTGACCTCTAAGATCCCTTTTAACTATAATTCTGTGATTTTTTTGTGAATCCTTTCGCTTAGATCCTTCGGTATTTAAGATTTTTGCAAGTACATTTGGCTCATAATTTGAAGTTGCCAATTGTGCTATTCCTTTGGTAGAATGGCAAGAATATTACACTTGGAGGTCTTACTAGTAGGAAATTTGTCATTATATCAAGCAAAATCTGTTTTTCTGTACTTTATTCTCATTGTGCCTAGTTAGCTACGCTAAAGCCAAATAAAACAAGTCATACCCTCTTTCAAATGAAAGGCTATCAGATAATCTCACTGTTATGTCATCCATTCATACAATAAACATCCTTTAAAGATATCTCCTAATTCTTCGCGATGTTTCAAAATCACTGACAGTGGTTCAGTAATTATATCAATCTTGACAAAAAATGAGTAAAGTCGTATTAAATTCATTTTGTACAGATAAGGACGCTGGAGAGAAGAGCGGGACAAACATCTCGTTCACAACTATAAAAGTGCCCATTAAATGCCAGGTATTGGGCTAAGCACTGAGTATACAAATGCAAAAAAGAAAGAAAAACAGTCTTTCCCTCAAGGAGTTTACAATCTAGGGGTGTAAAACAACACACAAAAGGAAGCTGAAAAGCAATGGGAAGGGGGAAGTACTGAAATGCAAGTATGATGCAGAATTTCAAAGGTTTCCAGCCAAGTGGGAAATAAAGAAATGGATATTCCCCACCCCAAGTCCCACTAGAGTCTACTCAAATCTCTTCCATCTCATACTTGAAAAGTTGATTTTTTTTAACCGAAGTATAGAAATTTAGTTATCTCTGTTAAAATGTCACTTTATTGCACTAATCTAACCTATTTGTAAAAGTCCTTTGGATCATTTCAATCAATGTATTATTCACCATTCCTCTGATCTTTGTTGTACCTGTAGACTTATTAACAAGGCCATATATGTCTTCACCCAAACCATTAATAAAAGAAACAATATTAAAGATCATGAGTCCAAACAGGGGTCTGTGAAGGACTCCACCAAAGTCCTCTCTTAAAGTTGGCATGAAATCTTTAATGACTATTTTTTGGATCCAGTCACTCACCAGTTCTAAATCACACAGCACACATTCCTCTGTCTTGGTCGCAAGGATAACATAAGAAATTATATCAAATGCTTTGTGAAAATGTAAGTGATCTGTAGCTACAGCTTTTCTCTGATCTACCAGTATAGTTGTTCTATCAAGAAAGAAAATTGGGTCACTTTGGCATGACTTGTTCTTGGCATCGTCAAGTCACGGCTTTTAGTTACAGTCATTCCTCAACATTCCCATTTCGTGACTTCAAGCATTCTACTGATTTTATTAGTAACCTCATTCTCACTTTTGTTCTGGTAACCATGCGTTCTGACTATGAACAGTAGAGGAAAAAAAAATAGAGGTAAGATATGCAAGTTTATATCTGTCAAAAGGAGGAAGTAATTCATAAGAACATTTTTGATTCCAAAACAGAAAGTGGGAGAGTAACCTCTTAAGTGTGGGGTGAGAGAATTGAAAAAAAAAATGGAAAAGAAGCTAAGTTTGTGGGTAAATGAGATAGTGATCACCCCTGCTCACTTGACAGGCTTCTGAAACCCTTCCACCACTGCCTGTGCTGCCCACACCTCTGGACCCCAGAAAGCCATCCCAGGCTGACATGGTGAGCCAGGTCCAGAAGCCCTGGGTGGGAGTTCTGAACTCAACCAGGGGTCAGAGATTCACCTCAAGGCATGTGCTTTTCACCTGGAAAACAGTTTAGCCATAGAGCCCAAGGAAGAACAGATATAGCAAGTTATCTCCTTTCCTTTTTTTGTTACTTCTCAGTTCTTCTGACATTATAGGCCTTTCCCCTTCCCATCCAAGCCGGCATTGCCTCTCCTCAGCCCTGCATTTTATGGGTTATTTCACAGCTATTTTGTTAAGAAGGGAGTGTTATCAGAATTAATGTTTTGTTATAAAGAACTATATACAGAAAGGGATGTTTTCAGCAAAATCTAGCAAAAGATTGAAGTTTTTGGTGGTCACAAGAACCTAACCCTCTATTTCCCATAGGTTCAATATACAATTATTCTTATTTTCTACTTTGGTGATCTTTTCTAGGAGCATTACCCATGAGAGTTGAGGATTGCCTGTACTTCTGTTTTCTAGGTGTTTACATACTATTCCTTTAATGATATCTCCTAATTCTTCATGATGTTTCAAGATCACTGACAGTGACTCAATAATTACATCATTCTTTTACAGCATCCCAATAAAGTAATATTAGCTTCATTTTGTATAGAAAAGGACATTGGAGAGAAGAGAGGGTAGAGCATCTTGTTCACAACTAGAGAAGCATTAAGTGTCACATGGGATTTGAATACAAGTATCTTGACTCCAAATTCATTGTGTTTTTTCCATGACATCACGCTAGATGTAGAGTTATCTCAAATAGCTTTTGAAAACAAAAATTCTTCATGTCTATTGATGATAGCCATGTGGGCAGTTATAATTCTGTTGATGGAATTGATTTCTTACAGGATTAGATTAATAACCTCTTGATATTTTGTTGGCCTTAATATTAAACAGATTCTAGACACTTACTAGCTAACAATAATAATTAATTACATTTCTATAGTGCTTTAGAAATAGTATGGTATGGAATCTCCAAGACCCTTTCCTCACAAACTGTGCTGAGAGCCATCGTAAGAATCCTGCTGACTTGGATCCCAGGGTGAAGGCTGTAACCACTATAGAATACTTTGGGTGGGAAGCCTGGCCCCTTCAGCACCTACACCTTCACCTACACCTTCAGCTTCTGCTGACAGCTGGAGAATATGTGACCTCAGGGCTCATTAATACTCCATCAGCCTAATAGCAGAGAAGAAGCCCCTTTAGGACAGAATAGCCCAAACCAACAGATCCAGCAAATAACCAAAGGAGAAAGATTATAACCAATGATGGGAAAAAGAAGGAAAAATTATGAGTAAACAACAGAAGAAGAAAAAAAGAAATTACAATCAACAGCTTCTATCCAGGTAATGAACAAAGTGCAAATGGAATAGAGGAGGGCCAAGGAACATGAAGCAAAAACACAGAAAATCCAGCAAATTGGGCTCAGGCTTTGGAAGAACTCAAAACACAATTCAAAAAACAATTAAGAGAGGCTGAAGACAATTGGGAAAAGAACTTAAAAAGCAAAATAAGTCATCTGGAAACAGAGGCATATGAACTAAAACAAGAAAATAGTTCCTTGAAAGCCAGAATTGACCAGCTTGAAAATGAGGCAAAGAAAGTGAAAGATGGCCTATAAAGAAAAACAGACCAGAAGGAGAAGGATGACCAAAAAGCCAGGGATGAAATTCAGTCTTTAAAAATTAGAATCCAACACTAGAAGCAAATGCCTTCACAAGGCAGCAAGAGTCCCTAAAACAAAATCAAAAGAATGAAAAAATTGAGGAAAAATGTGAAACATCTCATTGATAAAACTATAGACCTGGAAAATTGATCCAGAAGAGACAATTTAAGAATTATTGGACTACCGGAAAATCATGACAAAAGAAAAAGTCTGAATATCATTCTACAGGAAATTATCCAAGAAAACTGCCCAATGTTCTTGAACAAGAGAGAAGAGTGGAGATTGAAGGAATCCACAGATCACCTTCTGTATTTAATCCCCAATTGACAATGCCCAGGAATGTTATAGCCAAATTCAAAAACTATCAGGCCAAGGAAAACATACTACAAGCTGCTGAGAAAAAAACATTCAAATACAATGGAACCACAGTTAGGATAACATAGCACCTGGCTGTATCTACACTGAAATACAGGAAGGCATGGAATATGATATTCTAGAAAGCAAGGGAACTGGGTCTACTCCCAAAAATCAACTACCTAGCAAGATTGATTATATTTTTGCAGGGGAAAGTATGGTCATTTAATAAAATAGAAGACTTCCAATGATTGATAAAGAAAAGACCTGACTTAAACAGAAAATTTGATGCCCAAACACAGAACTCAAGAGAATCACCAAAAGGTAATTAAGAAAGGGGGGGAAAACTTTTTTTAAGGGACCCAATAAGTTCAAATGATTTGTATTCCTATAAGAAAAGATGATATTGGTAACTCTTAAAAATCATTATTATCACCAGGGTAGCTAGAAGAAGTATAATTAGAGGGAACAGTAACAAACTGTATAGGATAAAATGTCAAAAAATACATATGAAGGGGCAGCTGGGTAGCTCAGTGGAGTGAGAGTCAGGCCTAGAGACAGGAGGTCCTAGGTTCAAACCCGGCCTCAGCCACTTCCCAGCTGTGTGACCCTGGGCAAGTCACTTGATCCCCATTGCCCACCCTTACCAATCTTCCATCTATAAGACAATACACCGAAGTACAAGGGTTTAAAAAAAATACATATGAAAACTAGAGGCAAAAAAGAGGATAATACTAAAATAAATGGGAAAAGAGACAAAATGGGGTAAATTTATATTTCATAAAGAAGCACATGAGAGGAGAAGGGGAGAAGACCAATACAATGGAAAGGTGAAAGAGATAGGAGACAGTCTTCAAGAAAAAACTAATCATTACAGTGGGAAGAGTCAGAAAGGTTGAAGTGGAAGGAAAACCTCCAACTCCAAATTTTATCAGCATCAACATCAACATCAACATCATCATTAACATCAATATCATCATCAACATCATCACCAACATCATTATCATCAACATCATCAACATCATCATCAACATCAACAAAATCATCATCAACATCATCAACAACAGCATCATCAACATCATCGTCAACATCATCAACATCATCATCAACATCATCATCAACATCAACATAGAATTATCCATCTTTTCCTGGCCCCCAGGAAATATTTTTGCTAGGTTCCCTAACCTAATAGCATAGTATTAGGAATGAGAGTCAAAAGACTTAAACTCTAGGCTTGAGTGCCACTATGTATCCTTTGGGAGTAAAAAGAAAGCACTTCTTTTTCCTGGACTCAGTTTCCTCATTTATGTATGAGAAGTTTACCTGGACTCTGCATTAAGTTAATCAATTAAATCAAAGAATAAATAAAGTGTAAACAAGAAAAAAAGAACATAAAAATTTTGATGGAAAAAAAGAAATAGTATGATATGGTGGAAAGAGCACAGAGATACCACTTCTAAGTCTATACTCCACAGAGATCAAATAAAAGAGGAAAAGGATATATAAGTAAAAAAAATATTTATAGCAACTTTTTTCATAATGGCAAAGAATTAGATACAGATGGGGTGCCCATCAATTGAGAAATGACTGAACAAATTGTGATATATGGACATGATTGAATACTATTGTGCAGTAAGAAATGCAAGAACTGATGGAGATTGTTTCAGAGAAACCTAGGACACTTGATGAAGTAAGCATATCTATGAGAATGATTTATGCAATAACAACATTGTAAAGACAAAAATATTTGGGGATTCTGATCAACCATAATGACCAATAGAATATTCATGATGAAACATTCTCCCCATCTCCTGATAGAGAGGTGGTGGACTCAGAGGGCATAATGAGATTTTTTTGAACAAGGGCAACATAAGACTTTGTTTTGCTTGACTAAACGTATTTGTAACAGGGAGTTTGTTTTTCTTACTTTCTCAGTGAGGAAAAAGGGTAGGGAGATTAGAGGAAGAAAAAGTGGATTGGGGTTTGAAATAAAACTTAATTTAAAACATAAAAGCAGGAAAAAAAGGAAAGTATGCTGGATTTGTGGTCAGAGGACTCAAATTGGGTCAAATTAAAGCTCTTGCTTTTATGTGTGTGATCTTGGACAAGTCATTGAAGCTCTTTGATATTCAATTTTTTATCTCTAGAATGAAGCTCTCTGAGGTCTCTTGAGCTCAAAAATTGGTAATCCTACAAACGACTTCCCACACAACCCTTTGAGCTAAGTAGTTTAAGTCTTATCCCTTTTTTTAAAGTTGGATAAACTGAGGCTTAAAGAGGCAGCCATAATTGCACGAGTTAGAGCAATAGTCAGAACCAGAATTCAGGTTTCTTTACTCAAACTACTATTTTGTTTGTTTTGTGTTTTTTTTAACATTGAAACATTCACCTTTTCCCTCTCGGTTCATAACACATGATTAGTAGGTATTTGTGACCAAAAAGTATATATATTTACACAAATATACAAATATGTGTGTCTACGTGTGTATATATATATAGTCATAAAAAACTTTATAACCATTTTTCTTTTTCCTCTGTATAATCTATATATTAATATTATTAATATGTTAGTGTATATTAACATAATTTTATATTTGTATACTATGTCTATAATTACAAATATATATTTTAAGTATGTATGTGCACATGTGTGCACATATATATGTAGATACATATATGTACACATATATGCATTAGAAACTTTATAACCACTTTTTTTCCTCAGAATCTAACAAGAGATTTGAAATAGGATGGGAATATTGCTTGTTGATTGAACTATATTGATGGAGAGTTCTTGGCATATCACAAAGATGATTTTCTCAAGGCTCCAGAAACTGGCTTTTGAGTCATGAATAAAAGAACATGACTGAACATTTCAACAGGCTCAATAAACACCATTTTTATGTGCTAACAGTGCCTAATGAAGAGAGCAGCCATCAGTTAAATAAACAAATGAACAAATTGAAAATAGACAATCAGAGCTCAGCCAGTGATTTGCTATAATACTGGATATTCCATCAGAGCCGAGAAATGTGACCAATGAGTAGAAGTTAAGATGAAGCCGACTTGCACTGACCCAGTGCGACAATGGGCTTCTTCATGAGGTAGATCCCTCTGATCACGGATTTTCAAATAAAGATTGAATGGAAGTATCAACATGGAATCTAAGAGAACCCCAAGTTTGTAGCAGGTAAGGTCTGAAGAACTCATGCTTGACCTTGCCACATGAGAATTTCTCTAGAGGGAAGTCCCAACCTCACAAGTTTCAGACTAACAATAAACCTTAAGTATTTTAGGTGGAGCTATCAGTCTTAATCAGGTGTCAAGTACCTTTTTTTTGTCCTGGTAGTTTCTCCCTTTGTGTCAAAGTCCTTTCTAAGGTAGCTCTGCCCTTGGCTGGATCTTTCCCTTTTGTGTCCATTGTAAAGCATCAGCTTCTCCCAAATAATCCTGTCTAGGACTCCTCATTTTCTTTGCAGCCATTGTAAAGCCAATCAACTATACTCTCCCATCCTCAATTCCCCAAGAGGTATATAAGTTCCCTAGTTTTTATGGTTCCTTAGAGCTGCCACTCTAGCAGAGTTGGCACTCCCAGGGATGGGTAGGCAGAGTGGCCAGTGTCTCAGGCTCTGTGTTGACATGGAATCTAGGTACCCCAAACTGTAGCCTAGTAAGATCAGATGAACTCCAAGTTTTAGGACTAGCTTGTAATTTGGAGACCCCAAAGCTTGTACTTGTTCCCTGTTCCCATGAGAATCCACCCTGAAGGGAATCTCAGGCTAGCAGTTTCAGATTGAATAATGGACCCTAAGGTAAATGACAATCCCAGTTAGGTGGAGCTAAGCATATGCTAAGTACGGTTTTTGTCTTAGGTTAGTTTTCCCCTAGGTATCAGAGACCCTTTCCCTAGAAGATCAGCTCCTGGACTGGAACCATCCTTTTAGTATCCATGGTAAGTAGCCCCTTCCCTTACACCCTAGCCTCTGGCTATGATTCCTTTCTAAGCTTGAGTGTATCTAGTCAGTATAGTTTGAACACTCCCATTTCCTTGTAGCTATGGTAATGTCAATCATCTTTCCCAGCCCCTGGATCTCCCCAAATGGTATATAGGTTCCCCAAATTCTTTTGTTCCTTGGAATTGTCAGTCTAGCACAGTTGGCTCTCCCAGGGGTCAGTGTCCAGAGCATCCAGAGTTCAATCCTCAGACTCTGCGTAGGTGTTAGCTCACAGCTCTGTGTGGAGGCCTAATATTGCACTGAACCCCTTTCCTTGATTAAAGAGTGTTTTTTCTGACTGTTTAATAGTTCTGTGTTTTTTTCCCAGTCAACAGGAGAGTAGTTGGGTTAGATGCCTACAGAGACCCCTCCCAAATTCCCAGAATCTCTATATATCTACCTCCTGCCCCTAGAAACCCTCCTCTCTTCACACCATCCTAACCTTCTGTCGACATGGAATCTAGAGTTCCCAAACTTGTAGCTTAGTGAGGTATGATGAACCCCAAGTTTAGAAATAGTTTGTAGGTTGGAGACCCCAAAGCTTGTGCTGGTTCCCTGTTCCCGTGGGAATCCACCCTGAAGGGAATCTCAGGCTAGCAGTTGCAGACTGAATAATGGACCCCAGGGTAAATGCTAAATACCCTTTTGTCCTAGGTAGTCTTGCCCATTGTATCAGAGACCCTGTCCCAGGAAGGCACACCTGGGCAGGAACTATCCTTTAGTATCCATTGTGTAAGTAGCCCCTTCCCCTACACCCTAGCCTCTAGCTATGATCCCTTTCTCTAGCTTGATTGTATCCTGTCAGTATACTGTCAATCATCTCTCCCAGCCCCTGGATCTTCCCAAAAGGTATATAAGTTCCCCAATTTCCTTTGTCCCTAGGAGTGGTCATCTAGCGCGGTGGCACTCCCAGGGGGATCAGGGAGCAGAGCGAAGCAGTGTTCCTTTAGACTCTGCACAAGGCGCAGCTCTGCATAAGAGGCCAAGTAGCCCTCATCCCCCTTTCCCTAGATTAAAGAGTGGTTTTATGACTATTTAATAGTCCCGCGTTTTTTCTAAGTTAACACTTCCTAAGCCATAGCTCTGACAATGTGAATCCCCTGCAAAAAATCTCTACTGATTCCTAGATGCCTAGAGAATAAAGTGAAAACTCAGCCTGGCATTTAAAGCCCCTTTACCATCTGGCTCCTGCCAACTCTTCAGGCTTATTATACATTACTCCCTTTCAAATGTTCAGGCAAACCAGCTTACTATTTCCCAAACCTGACATTTGACCTCCCTCTTCTGTCCTTTTACATAGACTATTCTCACCATGCCATGCCTTGGAATGCACACCCTCCTCACCTCGCCTCTCTTTAAAAAAAAATCCTTACCTTCCATCTTAGAATCAATTGGTTCTAAGGCAGAAGAATGGTAAGGGACAGACAATGGGGGCTGAGTGATTTGCCCAGAATCACACATTTAGGAAGTGGCTGAGGCCTAAAACTGCCTCAGTTTCCTCATTTAAAAAATGGATTGAGACTCAATGGACTTCATTTACAAATCTATGACCTATGAATCAAAATGATATTTTATGTTTCAAATAAGAACTAGGTTCAAATCCCAACTTCCATACTTTTTCTGGGTATCCCTATGCAATTCTCTTAAATCCATGTAAATGCCTTTCTCATCTATAAAATGAGGGCATTTGCCCAGATGATTTCCCGATTTAAATTCATTGTCTACTGCTAGCCTATTCTAGTGGTTTGCCAAGTACCATTAAGCCAAAGCCATGAGGTCCGGTAAATGAAATCCAGCCTTATTTCTTAGTCTGCCCTTAGATTTGCCCAGGTTTAGTTCAGAAATGTGACTCATCAAGAGGTGGTGGAGGCTTCCCATTCTTCCCCATTGTCAAGGTTATTGTCTCATAACTCAACCCCACCTACTCTGGGGACAATTGTATTTTTTGTCTCTAATCCTAGGGTTCTCTCAGGGAAAGCCAAAAAAAATGATGCCCAGAATATAAACATGTACCAGGTATGGAATTGATCATTTATTTGATTCCCCTACATAAAAGGGAACATTAAGCAATAAGGAAGCATGGAATGATCAGAACAGAATATAGTGGCATTTCAGTACTAGTCAATAAGTTAAGAGGTTAATATTCAAGCCTCATTTGGACATTTGCAAGCTGTTTCTTTTCAAAGCTTGCTAATTAACCATTTTACATTTTCATTTCCACTGTACACAGTCTGATCAACACTTAATGAAGCTCTCTTTCCAGCATCTCTCTCTCTGGCCCTGCCTTCTCTCTATTCAGTCCTGTTCTTAAGCTACCCTTACAGTTTGCCCAGATTTAGTTCAGGAATCTTGATTCTTCGATAGGAGACGGAGACTCCCCTTCTTCTCTCTCTAGTTCTCTTTTGGGCTATCCTCTGTTACTGAGCCAGCTACAACTTCCCTGGTTGCTCCTGCCCTGCTGCTCAGATGGCAAAGAAGGGGGCGATGTCAGCTGCTTTTCAAGACTTCAGAATGCCCCGAATCAAAGACAGATATGAATGGGAGGTGGCCCTTTCCCATAGTCAGGCTTACATAGGAGGTCAAGAGCTCATGATCTGTGATCAGTTGACAGGAGAAGCTTGGTGGCACAGTGGACAAAATACCAGTTTTGGAATCAAGAAGATGCATCTTCCTGATTTCAAATTTACCCTCAGACACTTACAAGTGGTAAGACCTTGGGCAAGTCACTTAACCACGTCTGCCTCAATTTCCTCATCTGTAAACTGAGGTGTGAAGGAAATGGCAAACAACTCCAGTATCTTTGCCAAGAAAATCCCAAATGGAATCCTCAAGAGTCAGACATGACTAAAACAACAACATTGAGGAGGGAATGGCTGGGGTAGGAACTGCACACACACCCATACCCACACACACAGCTCCATGAGTCATCCTTGAACTTCAAAATCAACAGAAAGAAGAAGCCAGTGGGGCAGAGATTGCCCCTTTAGCATATCCATGATGTTCTAACTCATTTAAAAGACTTTTCATCATCGCACAACAGGACAGGCTGAGTCATCATGGCAGACAGGGAACAGTCAGAGGATATCTCTGCATGCTCTGAAGATTGGAGATGGGGATGGAGAAGGCAGCCTCTCCATCCATCCATGAGGGACTGTCAAGGGACATTTGATCCTACAGGTAGAAAGCTCACTCCTTGAAGGCAGGATTGCCTTTGTGTCCCTTCTGGAGTTGCTTCAAAAGTTTATTGAACAAATTGAATGAATGAGAATAGCAGACCTGCCTGCACCTCACTCAGGGGATGGAGGAGGGCATGGACATGGCCAGCTTCACACTTCTTCTATTCCCTAGCCTGTTTCCCAGCAGGAAAGACCCTGCTGTACACCATCAGGGAGGAGCTGTCATCAAACTCTCCACAGGCTCTGCAGAGCTCACAGCCCACCCGCAGGTACCTCGCTTTTTCCATTACCTGCTCTGCGGCATACACAGGTTGCTGGCTGTTATTCCTTTTTGCAGCAGCAGCAGCAGCCTGAGATTAGTAGATATTGCCTCAACCAGCTCTGAATGTTCCAGATTGGGAAGTACTGGGAACCCATAACTGCTCTGTTCCCTGTGGGTACTTGGGAGAAGAGGAAATATCACAGGGGCATCCTTTTCAATGCTCTCCACATGCCTTTTTCAGGTACTTCTGGTTCCTTTCAGTTTTTCCCCTCTGGCCACTATGGAAAAGTCAATTCATGCCCCATAATTGGGGCCATAGCTGGAATAAACGAGATGAGATCACTGTCATAAAAAGAACACTGGATTTTCAAATCTTGATTTTTATTTCCTTTGCATTGCCTTAGACAAATCACTTCTCTTTCTTCTTTTCTAAAATTGAAAGGGTTGGAGTAGAAGATGTCTAAGGTATCTTTCTGGCCTAAATCCTGTGACCGTCTACATGCAATGTTTCTAGGAAGGTTGTAATGGCCTGCAAATCACCTTCTCACTAGCTAACACCTGAAATGTCACTAGTAGAGCTTTACGTTCTCCTTCATTTCCCCACATTGCCCCCCCACCTCCATCATTTTAAATATTGTTAAAATGTAAATTCCTTGACTGAGGAAGGGGATGAAGGATGAAATTTAAATTGTTCTCAGGTTCTGAAACTTGGAATGAACAATAGAACGTCAGCACTAGCTGAATGAGACAAATCATTTAGTCTAATCTATTTATTTTCAGATGAGGAAACTGAGTCTGAAAGAGGAGAGAGTGACTTTCCCAAAGTCATATAAGAGTAAGATTCAAACCTGGATCTTCTTACACCAAATCAAATGCTCTTGAGAAGAGCAGGTTTAAATGGGATGAGGGGAGGGACAGGGCAGAGAAAAGGGAGCACAGATGAAGTAGAAGGAGTGGAGTTTCCACTGAAGGGGGAAAAACAAACTTTTCTGGCTCTGTTATTTTTCCTAGGACCTCACTTCATCTCCTCAGAGATCCTCTGCCTCTAGTCTCCACATAGGCATGTCACACTCCTGCTCACACATCCTCTGTATCTCTCTATTGCCTACAGGATAGAGTCCAAACTATCCAGGAAGGCAGTCAAGCGTTCTGACAGTCCAGCTCCAGCTTATCTGCCTGCCTTATCACATATTTATGTCTTACTGTTCTTCTGCTTACATACACATCTGAGTCAGGTAATTCTCCTCTAACTTTCCCTGTGATATCTTATACCCTCTCCAAGGCCCTCCCCAACCTACTAAGCAACCTGTCCCAAAGTTACCTAACTCAACTGTCAACTCTTCTTTAAAAACATCTTTGGTTATACCAGTCCAAGGCAGTGAGGGGGCACATTAAATAGAACCCTGGGCTTGAAGTCGAGAAGAACTGAGTTCAAATCTGACCTCAGACACTAGCTGAATGACCTTGGGCAAGTCAAATAAAACTTTCTCAGTTTCCTTGACTGTAAAAAGGAGATAATAATAGCACCTGCCTCTCAGGGTGATTGTAAGGATAAAAGGAGATGATATTTGTAAAGTATTTAGCACAGTTCCTGGCATATATAATAAGCACTTAATAAATTCTTGGTCCCTTTGACATGGGCATTGTGCAGAGATGGCAGGGACCCTGTACCCCTTGACTCTGGCAGGCTGTGAGCAGGGGAATTCCCTTCCCCCTTCCTGCCCTTGAGACCCCCAAGGCAAGGACCATTGTCCTTGGAATTCCTTTGAGTTGAGATAGGCAAAGAGATACACCTCTAGGACACACCTGGACAGTCTAGGCCCTGAGGGTCTAGGACTGACCCTGCACCAACTGAGTGCCTGAGTGCAGGGAGTCACGTACACACTACCGGAAAGGATACAAAAGGGCAAGAACTGGGGGACCCGGGGAGAGCCTCCCATGGCTGCTCCACTCATGCTGTCTTGCTGGCCATTAATCCTATCTTACTAATAAATCTTTCTTTTTACTTTTAAGCTAAGTTTGGAGTCCTCTCATTCTTGAGAATGGTTTCCTTCCCGAACCCAGGGGTTCACCAATTTGCTCCCCTATAACACCTTCTCCCTCTTTTTTCCCCCATCTGTCTGAAGCAATTACTGCATGTGCCATATATCGAATGCTTGATAATACCCTATCACATTGTTTCCAATATACATGCCTTGAACTCCTCATTTGATATTTTGTTATATCCCTAATACACTATTGAATAATAATGTTGTACATTATAACTAGTCTGTAGCCAATCTCCTATTTGTCTGTAAACTCAGGGGCTGGGTGTATGGGAGTTCAGTGAGGACTAGCACCTGTGATGTGAGGGCTTGCTGAGTCTTTTTTGAGCTGCTCATCCACCTTTGGTGTCTGCCTGTCACCCAACACTCACCTGTGGCTTCA
Organism: Gracilinanus agilis; assembly: GCF_016433145.1. Lineage (NCBI taxonomy): Eukaryota > Metazoa > Chordata > Mammalia > Didelphimorphia > Didelphidae > Gracilinanus > Gracilinanus agilis. The sequence continues at coordinate 137,343,421 of NC_058130.1, read as the reverse complement.
GGAAGCTGTAGCATATACAGATAGGCTAAACAAGGTCTAAGTGAGCCACAAACCCATGGGTGAGTTGGGGGATGTCTACCGCAAGCACGGAAAGACTTCTCCTGGTAGAGCAGACAGATAACAATCTGTTCCAGTGGCCAAGAAGATGGCCGAAGAAAGCACTATGGAATGCTTAGAGCTTGGTCAGGCATTGAAGATGCCAACATCATCCACTGCATCCTGGGCCATTGCTAGTCAGCCTGATTTTTGTCTTGTCACTAACTGGACTTTGAAGACTCTGGAAGAGAGAATGAGTCTGGCAATTGGTGCAACTATGCTTCACTTAAATCCAATTCAGAGCAAGTCATCACCCAGCTTTATCACTGGTCCTCCTCCTAAAGAAGAATGAACAACAACAAACCTAAGGGCAAGGATCTTAAGGGGTCCAAACTTTGGATCTCCAACTCAATAAGTGCTAATCAGTGTCCTAATTGAATTATCTGATCATACAAGCATCACAGTGGACTTTGAGTCAAATAAACTAAGGAAGGGTTTGGCTTGATACCAATTGCCTTCAGGCCCTGATCCTAAGAAGAAAAGAGAGAGTTCAGAAAAAAAAATAGCAGAGGGTTGAGGGGTCCATGATCATGTCTCCCATTTTCCTTGAAAACATAGTCCTGGTTTTTGACTCGGAGATTTCTGGGATCAAGAGAATGAAAGGCAAAATGGTAATGTAGACTAAACACCCTCAGGAGACCAGCTATTACTCCAAGCAGGGAGGCCAGACACCTAAACTGTGAGAGCAGTTGCTGTCAGTTCTTCTAACAAGGGCACCAGCTGTCTCTCCTAAGCTGAGGCTGACTGTTGGCAGTTTATAAACGTAGAGCTAGCCTAGGCCTCTGGTATTCCTTAAACAGGTCTTCATAGTGTGGTGACAGAACCGACTGGCTTGTCAGCTAGAACAAGAAAGTCAAGTGAGATCTCTTTGTGGCCAAGCTGTCTAGTGCCGAGGAGTCTGGTTACCAGGATGAATTTCCCTGTGTGTCTGTTTTCTCCCAATTCATGTGTTTCACTCCAAAATGCCACAGGTATTGGGCCGTGTCTCAAGATGCCTAAGGTCTTAGGCATAAACCATCCCAGAGGATTGCACGATACCATTGAGGTCAATGAAGGCTCCATCCTGAATATACCTTCTTGACCCTAGTTCCTCTGCACGTATGTGTTGCCGGTCACACCACTAGGTATGATGGTTCCGTGGCAGAGTGCATAGAGGGCTGAACTCGGAGGTAAGAAGATCTGAGTCCAAATTCTTCCTGGATTTTGGCTCTTTGACCTTCAAGACAGTCAGCTTCTCTGTGACTCAGTTTCCTCATATGTAAAATGAAGGGGGAGAGCAGGACTCAGTCCCTCTAAGGTCCTTTCTAGTTCTATACTTATGATTATATGACTCTTCTCTGAGAGATTCCAATTATGGCTACCACTTGAGTGTAGCATTCCCACCTACCTACCTACTGCTTGTGAGCAGTGCTTACCTTCATCTAGATTCCTAGATTCCACCTTGTTGGACTCTAATGATTTGCTCATTCCAAGCCCAAGGAGAAGTCAAGGAGAGCAGTGGCTGATGGGGCTGGGGGGAAGGAGAGGTAATGGGCATACTGGCGACAGGAGCCCATTAGAACCAGCGCAAGCTGCCAGCCTAAAAGCCTGGCTTTTAAAGCACTGAATGCATTAGAAAACAAGTTTCTTGAGAAAGGTTTCACCATTGGCCCTGAGACAGAAGAACTGTTGTACTTTAGTCTTTTCTCATTTGCCTCTGGGGATTCACATAAAGGCCACCACTTCCAGAATGTTTGTACTCTAGGACCAGGATTGCTTTTCACCAATAGACATAAAAACTAAGATTCAGCTAGTATTACTTGCAGAAATAATGTCAATATTTGCTTCAGTAGACATACCCAGATTGTCTGAATTCCCCTTTCTCTTCACTGTTCTGACTCTCTCAAAAGCAGACTTAGTCCCTTCCTCTGTAACCTAACCATCCCAAGTGACATGGTCCCATGGACCTGGAGGCTTTGGTATCTGAAATCTATTTTCCCACTTTATTTTGGTTTTTAATTCAAGGGGAGCATCCTACATGAACATGTACAGACTCGTCTGGGCCAAAAAAAGATCCTAGAGGTAATCTAATTTCTCTCTCCTTTTTTATGGATAATTGGGGTTGGGGGGGGGGGGACTACTGACCCTAAGACACATAGTTGGTGGATGACAGAGTACAGATTTGAACCTTTAACTCAGTTCAATTCAATAAACATACTGAATAGAGAAACATGTATTGAATAAAGAATTGGCCTCTAAGACAGAAAGACTTGAATTTGAACTCAGCCTCACACATTACTGGCTGTCCAAGCAAGATACTTAATCTAAAATCAGTGGTCTAGGCAAATCTGTTATACTATGTCTAAGCAAAAAGAAATTATAAGCCCCAGTGAGCATTTGGAAGTATGCACCAGTGGGAGCTCCCCCCCCACCAGATGTATTACAATTTATACACAGACACCATAAACACACCATTATTCAATTCTTTATGTGACGTAAAATTAATGCACATTCTGACAAATACACATTTAAAGATTGACTAACTAATATTGGTGGTGAAGTAGAGAGTGTCCGGCTTGAAGTCGGGAAGACTCATCTTTGTGAGTTCAAATCTGGCCTAAGACTGTTATTAGCTATGTGACCCCTGGGCATGTCACTTAATCCTATTTGCCTCAGTTTCCACAGCTATAAAATGAGCTGGAGAAGAAAATGGCAAACCACTCCAGTATCTTTCCCAAGGGGGAAAAAAAAAACAAATGGGCTTCTAAAGAGTTGGACACAGCTGAAATGACTGAACAACAATAACTTGATCTACCTTAGTAGAATCTGAAATTGGTTCAATCTGGAAATAATCTGGAGCCACAAAATGTGAGATCTAAAAGGGGGCTTTCCGGGTTAAGATGGCGGCAGAGTATAAGCAGCTGCTTAACCTCTCCTAACCCACACATATAGGACTCCTCAAGAGGACATAAAAACAAATCCAAACAAATGGAGGGACCCCACGACAGGGCACAGCATTGAAGGTACGTGGGATCGGGGCATTTCCATGCTATAAGGGGGTGAAATAGCTCTCACTAAAACGCGAGCTGAGCAACCCCAGCAAGACAGTGTATGATAAACCCAAAGAGTCCAACTTTTGAAACAAAAATCCACTATTTGACAAAAAATGTTGGGAAAATTGGAAAACAATATGGGAGAGATTAGGTTTAGATCAACATCTCACACTATACACCAAGATAAATTCAGAATGGGTGAATGATTTGAATATAAAGAAGGAAACTATAAGTAAATTAAGTGAACACAGAATAGTGTACTTGTCAGATCTATGGGAAAGGGAAATTTTTAAAACCAAGCAAGAGTTAGAAAAAATTACAAAATGTAAAATAAATAATTTTGATTATATTAAATTAAAAAGGTTTTGTACAAACAAAAACAATGCAACCAAAATCAGAAGGGAAACAACACACTGGGGGGAAATCTTTATAACCAAAAACTCTGACAGAGATCTAATTGCTCAAATATACAAGGAGCTAAATCAATTGTATAAAAAAAATCAAGCCATTCCCCAATTGATAAATGGGAAAGGGACATGAATAGGCAATTTTCAGATAAAAAAATCAAAATTATCAGTAAGCACATGAGAGGGGGCAGATGGGTAGCTCAGAGAATTGAGAGCCAGACCTAGAGATGGGAGGACCTAGGTTCAAATCTGACCTCAGACACTTCCCAGCTGTGTGACCCTGGGCAAGTCACTTGACCCCCATTGCCTACCCTTACCAACTCTTCTGCCTTGGAGCCAATATGGAAGGTAAGAGTTTTAAAAAAAATTTTTTTAAATAAGCACATGAGAAAGTGTTCTAAATCTCTAATAATTAGAGAAATGCAAATCAAAACAACTCTGAGGTACCACCTCAAACCTAGCAGATTGTCTAAAATGACAATTTAGCGGGGAGAGTAATGAAGGTTGTAGGGGATGTGGCAAAATTGGGACATTAATGCATGGCTGATGGAGTTGTGAACTATTCCAACCATTCTGGATGGCAATTTGGAATTATGCCCAAATCGCTCTAAAAGACTGCCTGCCCTTCAATCCAGCCATACCTTTGCTGGGTTTGTAACCCAAAGAGATCATAGATAAAAAGACTTGTACAAAAATATTTATAGCCATGCTTTTTGAGGTGGCAAAAAACTGGAAAACAAAAGGATGCCCTTCATTTGGGGAATGGTTGAACAAATTGTGGTATATGCTGGTGATGGAATACTATTGTGCTCAAAGGAATAATAAACTGGAGGAATTCCATGTGAACTGGAAAGACCTCCAGGAATTGATGCAGAGTGAAAGGAGCAGAGCCAGAAGAACATTGTATACAGAGACTGATACACTGTGGTAAAATTGAATGTAATGGACTTCTGTACTAGCAGTAATGCAATGACCCAGGACAGTTCTAAGGGATTTATGGAAAAGAAGGCTACCCATATTCAGAGGAAGAACTAAAGAAGTGGAAACACAGAAAAAAAACAACTGCTTGAACACATGGGTTGATGTGGACATGATTGGGGATGTAGACTCAAAAAGGCCACACCAATGCAACTATCAATAATATGTAAATAAATCTTGATTGATGACACATGTTAAAACCAGTGGAAATGTACATTGGATATGGAGGGGAGGGGTCGAAGTGGGGGTGAAGGGGAAAGTAAAAGCATTAATCATGTAACCATGGAAAATTTTTCTAAAAAAATATTTAAATCTTTAAAAAATAAAATAAAATAAAATAAAAGGGACCTCAAAAAACAAATATGACCTGCTTATTTTACAAAGAAAGAAACTGAGGCCAAGAGAGGGAACCAAGGTCACATGTGGAATTAGTAGCTAAGCAGGGAGGTAAACCCAGGTCTCCAGACTCCAATTCCAGTACTCTCACGATATACCACTGCCTTTGTCTCCTAACTTTGTAAATTAATTACTTGTTATAAATAAATCTATCAATTATAGTGTGACTAAAATGAAAACTAAAGAAAAAGACTATAATAACATATATGAAGTCTCTTGACTTCCAATCCAATAATGTTTCCAATATATAGGAATGCCTCTTTTTTTAAAAAAACATGCTTTATTGATGCTTTTTTAATGAGCCACTTTTTAACCCACCCAATCCCCCCAACAATAGGATCTTTCCTTATATAAAAGAAAAATAGTTCATTAAAACTAACAAACATAGTGAATATACCTGATTAGCAGTCCACTCTTTACTGAGAGGAGGGAAAATACCACCCTGCCTCTCAAGAGGCACTGTGTTGCCTAGTAATATTTCAAAGCTGGATGAGGCTTCAGATATCATGTAATTCAACTCCCTTATTTGCCAGATAAGAAAATTGAGGAGGCCAAAAAGGAGTCCAGGTAGCAAATACCAAAGACAGAATGACTCAGATCTTCTCCTCATTTTACAGATGAGGAGAGTGAGGGAAAGAGAAGGGAAGGGAAATTTCTTGACCCAGCTAATAGGGGATCTGCATCTAGAACCCAAATCTTCTGGCTACCGTCTCAGTCTCTTTTATCTGATATTATACCTTCTGAGAGTAGGGAACAGGACTGGGGTGCTGACTACAAGCACCAGGATTATGGGCCAAATGTTTTTTGTTAATATTATGATGTTTGCCTTGCAGTCTGATTTCATTCTAAGCCTGCCAGATTTCTTTCCAGCTCAAGCTGCTAAATCTTTTTTGCAATGAATTGTACAACTAGCGGCAGGCAGGCAAGCAGTGGGGATGTCTTTCTCTCTCTCCCTCTCCTCTCTCTCTCCCTTTCTTTCTCCCTATCCTTGTCCCTGTTCCCATCCCTCTCCCTCTTCACCTTCTTCCCTCCTCCCTTCATATCTCTCTCTCTCTCTCTCTCTCTCTCTCTCTCTCTCTCTCTCTCTCTCTCTCTCTCTCTCTCTCTCTCTCTCTCTTTCTCTCTCTC
>NC_058130.1:137308793-137332427 GCF_016433145.1 Gracilinanus agilis | reverse complement strand
TCTCTCTCTCTCTCTCTCTCTCTCTCTCTCTCTCTCTTTTTCTCTCTCTCTTTCTCTCTCTTTTTCTCTCTCTCTTTCTCTCTCTCTCTTCTCCAAGTTATATTACTTGTCCTCAACCCAGGACCTCCCTAACCCCAGGGCCTCCATCATCTATATTTTACATACAATAAAGGTCAGTGGGATGGATTTAACATTCCTGGAAGACCCTGGGTCTGGCTAAACATTCCTGGGTAATAAGAGCTCCAGAAGCAGGGAGTGAGGGGGAGATAAGAGACCCTAGGGACCTTCTCCTTCTTGATGCTACATGGCAACTATGAAAGAATCTATTCTTAGGCAACAAGAGAAGTAAAAGGAGTTCAAAAGGACTAAAAAAGGGGAAGAAAGTTTAAATACTTTTGCTTCATAGGGGAAAGATACCTGGGCTAGAAGAAAGGAGTCGTCAATTCTAATATTTTCCTCTGTGGGATTAATTTCCCCATGTGTAAAATAATGGGATTACACTAGGTTAGGAGTTCTTAGCCTTTTGGTTTGTCATGGACCCCTTGGACAATCTGATGAAGCCTATGGACTTCTTCTCACAAAAATGTATTTAATCAGTCAACCAAAAATAAAACAGAAAGGATTACAAAGGAAATCAATTATATGCACTTGTCAAAATATTAAAATACAAGTTCACATTCCCTAGGTTAAGAATCCCTAGATTAGGAAGATCTCATAGGCCCCTTGCAGTTGCAATATTATTTGACTATTTGATTCTACACAAGCCATTTGGAGAAAGGCATGCACTGCTTTTAGGACCGGAGTCATCATGAGAAAACTCTTACTGCTCTGCAGGAACCAGGTTCATAGGATTTAGAGTTAGAAGCGACCTTTGAGATCTTCTCATTTTAGATTTGAGATCCAATTCTTTTTAAAGAAATGGGATCAGTAATTCAGAGAGTGCCTGGGACTTGTTCAGGGTCATACAGGTAGTAAGTAGGCCAACCCAAGGCCACTGAATCCACATCCAGTGTTTTCTATCTTACCCCAGGATGCCTCTGAAACCCTGGTAGCTCAAAAGAATGAATTCTGAGCATTCCTCCCATTCCCAGAGGATCCTTCATACTTTTGGAAGAGTCAGGCTGTACCTCTGAAGGAGGCCATGAAACTCACACTGCCTGATTTAATGCATTCTTCCCCTGATTAAGGGCAAGGAGAAAAATACCTAAGCTCTCTTTCAAGTCTCCTCACCCCACCATGGAATCTGAGACCACAAATCGTGCAGATGGCCGCCATGTTTCCATAGAGCTTCCTTCTAATCCAGCCTTTCCTACTGAACATGACTTCTCCCCTGGGCTGAGGAAACACTGGCAGCAAAGCCACCAAGGAGCACTTGCTAATCTGAGAGGGGATAGCCTGGGATCCCATCCAGATAGGATGCTGACACGGGAATGCCAGAAATCTCAATCTCCACACTATTTCTACCCCCAGAGTGGTTGCTGAGTTGCTCCAGGCCTTGGAAAGCCAGCAGAAAGGAGAATGGGCTTTCTCATAGTGGTGAGTGTTTAAAACCATAGTGATTATTCATAAGGCATTATTTGGAAAATGGTGCAAAAATATAGTCTTTGTGAATTGATTTGTATTAGCATTCTTAAAAATATGTCTTATTCCCACTCCCTAAGGCAGAAGTTCTTCAGGTTTTCTTGTTGTTGTTTGTATCACAGACATGTTTGTGGAAAAGATCCCTTTGGTAATCTGGTGAAGCTTCTAAATTCCTTCTCAGAATAATTCTTTTCAAATTATAAATATTTTTAAATGAATCTGACCTTCTCACTCTTCCCCTTCCTAACTGAGCAAATTTCAAACAACAAATAATAAAAATTCTTTAATACTTACCTACACGGTCCAACAAAATAAATTCCCCTATCAGACATGTCCACACATGTAAATAAATCTCCTGCATTTTAATTTCTTTGCCTCTTATCAGGAGATGAGTGGCATGCTTGTTTTCATTCTTTTAGGCTAATTGATTATCATTACATCAATAAGAGTTCTAAAGTTTTTCAAAGTTATTTTCTCTTTAATGTTATCATTGCATAAATCATTCTCTTAATTCTGCTCACTTCGTTCTGTATCACTTCATTGAGATATTCCCAGTTTACTTCAAAATTGTCCATTTCTTCATTTCCTGGGGCACAATATTATTCTATTACATTTATCTATTTATCCATTATATTTACATTATCCATATATTTATACCAGAATTTGTGTAGCCATTATCCAACTCTCTTAGTTTCCAGTTCTGGGCTCCCATAAAAAGATGAGCTATGAATACGTTTGTACATACAGAATTCTTTTCCTTTTTCTTTTCTTTCTTTGGGGGTGGTATGCCCCCAAAAATGGTATGCCTAGGTCACAAAGTTTGTACAGTTTGGTAACTTTTGGGACATAGTTCCTAAATGTTTTCCAGAATGACTGGATAAGAATATTTATTTTTTCCCAGCCCCTTCAACATTTGTCATTTTACTTTTCATTACCTTTGTCAATCTGATAACTATGTTAAATTTAAAATTGCTTTAATTTGTATTTCTCAAGGTATTAATAATTTAGAGTCCTTTTTCACATAATTGTTCATAACTAAGATTTCTTCCTTTGAAAACTGCCCATTCATATCCATGGCCATTTATCTATTGGGAAAGTACTCTTAGTCTTATATTTTTTAATCCATTCTTTATACAACTTGGAAATGAAAACCTTATCAAAGAAACTTATAATATTGTCCTCAGTTACTTATATCTCTTCTCATTTTTACTACACAGAATAATATTTTTAAATGCCTAAAATAAAATATATGAGATTTCAAAGGAAACCAATTTTATTGAAATTCAGTTATCAAAACAAGCTTTAAAAAAATATGTTCGTGGACGCCAGGTGAAAAAGCCTTCTCCATTGGATGACAAGACCAAAAAGTGGTGAAGATTTAGTGGTAATTAAGAAGAGAACTTTTCTGGGGTACTATGAACCTTGTGATCCACTTGGGCAAAGTTCTTCTGGAATGGACTGAACCAAGCCAAAGTTTACAGGATAACCACATCCAAGGGTGAAGTATATATCATAAAGGAACCCATTCTAAAAGCCACCGGGGAGCTGATGAAATAACATTTTGTCTCTTGTGCATTTTCTGTTCAAGAGAGCATTCATAATTACCCCTCCTTGCCCTACTTCATTAGGGGACCCTCTGGACCAGACATAGAAAGTGATTTAGCAATACAAGTACAATTCACACTACAAACACTGAGATATAATAACAACACTAATAAGTCATATATAAGGTATTTTTATAATTAAAATTTTTCCTTTACCAAAACAATGAAACAAAATAAAACAAATCCATTGTTATTAGTTAGCCCAAGTATCATTAGCCTGATTTTGCAAATGTGGAAATTGTGGATCATAGACTAAGGGACTCATTTACCATAATATAGTTGTTAAATATCTGAAGATCCTGAGGTCTCTTGCCTCCAAGTTCCAAATTCTTTCCACTACCCCACATGGCCTCTTCCACATATCACTATGCTATTTTGAAAGTCAGAGAGGTACAATCACTAGCTTAAGAATTATAGAAAATCTGGACATCTAAGTCTTAGTTCCCCAAAGTTCTGAAAAAATGGACTAAGAATTGTACTGAACCAAGCCAAAGTTTACAAGATAACTAAATCCAGGGGCAAGGCAGACATAATAAAATAGTTCATAGTATCAGGTCAAAGTCAAATTTGACAAAGTTCTCTTACAACTGCAACTGTCATACCATATATTACAAGTTCCATGCCTTCTCTTAGCTTCAGATTCTTCTTCTATATAATGAGCTTCTATGAGCAATCTTCTAGCCCTGGGATTGCAATGGCATCTCTTCAGAGAGCTCTAAAGTCACAGAAAGCATGAACTTCCCCCCAAGGGAATCCCAAAGCAACTATCATTCTGGGACCAATGAGGGAGTTTCATTCTGTGATTGAAAATCATGAAACAATGATGACTTGCTTGCTTATCCTTGCAAGTAATATGACAAAGATTTGTGTATGTATGTATTTATATATGAATGTATAGATAGAGATGGATAGCTACATAGATAGCTATACAGCCTGAGCCACCAGAGCATTAAACAAAGCAGATATGATTTAGAGAAAATTATGAAAATATTTTTGGAGTCATTCTAGCTGAGAGCATGATTACTGTAGCAATGCTGGTCTGAGAAGCCAATTATTTAAATAACTATATGAGTCCTGGGAAAGACTGGCTTCTGAAAAGGCAGATGCCACCATTATCACCCCAGGACTCTGGAAATAAGTACTGCCATTCAATGACTGTGAAACTCAGATGGTGCCTTCCCTCCCAGAGCACCAATCTTTGTCAGAAAGTGGTAGGAAGAATCCCACAGGCCATGGATCTATTCAAATATTCAAATATTTGGCTGCTCCTGCTTAATGCTGTTGATTTTGAAGATAACAGACCACCCAGCAGGTCTGGATATACAAAAACAGAAACAAATGAGATAGAAGTGACTCCAGCATACAATGCACTTATAGAAAAAAAGAACCTATGGTAAGTCATGGATCTCATCTGGGCTATCCTGGCCAGCCCTGACTTTACATACAAAGTAAGAGTCCATCATCAACAATTGTATTCATGATATCACTAGAAGCCTCCTATTTTTCAGTGTTGATCTTCATCTGAGAACATTATAGAGGAAAGTGGGGAGTCCTTCGCTGGTGATATTTGAAAGATGATTGACAGAACTTGTATTTGAGCCCAAACCCTATAGATCCTCCAAACAGGTGCTAATGAAATGGCTTGTCTCATGCATCATCTGTGTCCAAGACAGCATTCCTATTTCTGTTGAGGCACCATGAGTCTTCCAGTTTCCTAGGTTTACAATCTGGTATTCTCCCTTGATTCTTCTCCCTCTTTCACCCCTGTATCCCATCATTTGCCATGCTTTCTCAATTCTTCACTGATAACATCCCTTATATCTATACTCCTCTCTATTCTATTCTCTTCTAGTCTATTCTAGTGTATTCTATTCTATTCTAATCTATTCTATTCTAGTCTAGTCTAGTCTAGTCTAGTCTAGTCTAGTCTACCACCATTCTATTTCATGCCCTCTTTGATATCCAGTTGGACTATCGTAATAGCCTTCTAACCAGTCTTCTTTATTATACTTTTCCTTCTACCACCCATCCTCCACACAGCTACCAAATGGACAATTCCTAAAACATAGGTTTGACCATGTCACTTCCCTACTAGAAGAGATTTCAATGTCCCTAGGAAAAATGAAAAATCCATGGCCTGATAGTTAGAATCTTCTATGATATGTCTCTTACCTACCTATCTACTCTTATTTTATATAACTTCTCTTCACACCATGTGTTATGATTAAACTTACAAAATAGACATTTCCCAAATATAATAGTCCATTTCTTAACTCCATGCCTTTAGAGAATTGGTCCTTCATGTTGGGAATGCATTCCTTCCTCACTTCTATCTCATATAATCTATTATTTTCCTTGAAAGTATATCCCAAGTGCTGCTTCCTACATGAGGTAATTTTGGAGTTGTTTTTCTGTCTCACTTTGTCTCGCTGTCTGTCTCTGTCTCTCTCAAAATTATTTTGAATAATTTCGTATACAATTTGTATTTCCTTTCTTACATACATATTGTTAACACCTCAGTAAATATATATATATATGTATATATATGTATATATATATACATATATTAAAGGGCAAGAACCGTTACATTTTTCTTTTAATTCTGGTACCTACCATATATGAGTAGCTATGTGGCAGAGTAGAAAGAGTACCAAGCCTAACATCAGGAAGAAATCTTCCTGAGTTCACATCTGACCTCAGACACTTAATGAGTTGTGTGACCCTGGGCAAGTCACTTAACCATGTTTGCCTCAGTTTTCTCATCTGTATAATGAGCTGGAGACGGAAATGACAAGCCAGTCCAGTATCTTTGCCAAGAAAATCCCCAAAAAAGGGTCAACAAAAGTCATGAACACAACTGAAATCACTAAACAACAATTCTGTAGAAGGGAGTGGTTGGATTGCATGTCCATTCAGTTTCCCTCCAGTTCTGAGAATCTTAGTATAGTGATATGGATAGCTTTTCTAATCCCCAAGACTAGGCTATCTGAGGATCATGATATATGTCTAAAAAATAGTGATATATGTCTAAAAACAAGATATATGGTCATTTGGTTTTGTTTTCTTTATTTCCAAAATCATATGATCCATATTGTCTTCCTCCCTTCTTCTCTCCCCCCTCCCAGGACTGACAAGCAATGATTATACATGTATTATCACATAAAACATTTTCATATTATTCATTTTTGTAAGCCAATGAACTTATAGAACCCAAACCTCAAAACATATACCCAAATAAACAAGTTATAAATAATATGCTTTCATTTGCATTTCTTCTCCAACAGTTCTTTCTCTGGTGGTAGATAGCATTCTTTTTCATAAGTCCTCAGAATTGACTGGATCATTGTATTGCTGTTACAAGCAAAGTTTATCACATTTGATCATTCCACAATAATGCAGTTACTGTATATAATGATCTCCTGGTTCTGCTTATTTCACTTATTTCACATAGGTCTTTCTAGTTCTTTCTGAAATCATCTTGTTTATCATTCCTTATAGCACAACAATATTCCATTACTATCATATACCACAATTTGTTCAGTCATTCTCCAACTGAAGGTCATCCTTTTAGTTCCCAATACTTTGCCACCACAAAAAAGAGCAGCTAAAAATATTTTTGTACAAACAGGTTCATCCCCATTTTTTTATCTCTTTGGGATACAGACCTTTGGGATCTTTGGGTTTATCAAACACAAGATTGCTGAAGTCATTTATCCCCTAGTCTATTCTACTGATCCACCCTTCTACCTCTTGACCAGTACTAGATTGTTTTGATGATTACTGCTTTATAGTACAGTTTAAGATCAGGTAATGCTAGGCCACCATTCTTCACTTTTTTTTTTCATTAGTTCCCTTAATATTTTTTACCTTTTGTTCTTCCAGATTAATTTTTATTATTTTTCTAGTTCTATAAAATAGTGAGGTTTTTTTTGTTGTTGTTTGGTATGGCACTGAACAAGTAGATTAATATAGGTAGGATTGTCATTTTTATTATATTAGCTCAGCCCACCCACGAGCAATTGTTTTTCCAATTGTTTAAATCTAATTTTATTTGTGTGAAAAGTGGTCTGTAATTGTGTTCATGTAATTCCTGTGTTTGTCGTGGCAAATAGATGCCCAAATATTTTATATTGTCGAGTGATTTTAAATGGAGTTTCTCTTTTTAACTCTTGCTGCTGAGTTTTGTTGGAAATATATAGAAATGCTAATAATGTGCATGGGTTTATTTTGTATCCTGAAATTTTGCTAAATTTATTAGCTATTTCTACTATTTTTTTAGTTGATTTTCTAGGATTGTCTAAGTATACCATCGTAACATCAACAAAGAGTAAAAGTTTAGTTTCCTCATTGACAACTTTAATACCTTCAATTCCTTTTTCTTCTCTAATTGCTAAAGTTAACATTTCTAGTACAATGTTAAATAATAGTGGTAATATTCTTCTTCACTCCTGATATTATTGGAAAGTCCTGTAACTTATCCCCATTACAGATGATATTTGTTGATAGTTTTAAGTAAATATTACTTATTATTTTAAGGAAAGGCTCTTTTATTCCTATGCTTTCTACTGTCTCCAATTGGAATGGGTGTTGTATTTTGTCTAAGGCCTTGTCAGCATCTACTGAGATAATCATGTGATTTTTGTTAATGTGATTATTGATATGGTCAATTATGCTGATGGTTTTCCCAATAGCAAACCAGCCTTGAATTTCTGCTATCAATCCCACCTGGTCATAGTGAATAATCCTTGTGATATATTGCTGTAGTCTCTTTGGTAGTATTTTATTTAAGATTTTTGGGGTACAGCTGGGTGACTCAGTGGATTGAGAGCCAGTCCTAGAGATGGGAGATCCTAGGTTCAAATCTGGCCTCAGACATTTCCTAGCTGTGTGAACCTGGGCAAGTCACTTAATCCCTATTGCCTAACCCTTACCAATCTTCTGCCTTGGAAATAATATATAGTATTGATTCTAAGACAGAAGGTAAGGTTTAAAAAAAGATTTTTGCATTTATGTTCATTAAGGAGATTGGTCTATAATTTTCTTTCTCTGTTTTTGGTCTTCCTGGTTTAGGTATCAGTACCATATTAGTATCATAAAAATAATTTTGTAGGACTCTTTCTTTGATTATTTTGCCAAATAGTTTATATAGTATTTGGGAAAATTGTTATTTAAAGGTTTGATAGAATTCACTTGTGAATCCATCTGGCCCTGGAAATTTTTTCTTGGAGAGTTCATGGATGGGTTACTCAATTTCTTTTTCTGAGATGAGATTATTTAAGTATTCTATTTCCTCTTTTGTTAATCTAGGCAATTTATATTTTTGCAAATTTTAGTCTTCAATTTCACCTAGATTACCAGACTTACTGTCATATAATTGGGCCCCAAAGTTCCTAATAATAGCTTTCAATTTCCTCTTCATTAGAGGTAAAATCACCCTTTTCATTTTTTTTTATATTTTTAAACCCTTAACTTCTGTGTATTAGTTCCTTGGTGGAAGAGTGGTAAGGGTAGGCAATGGGGGTCAAGTGACTTGCCCAGGGTCACACAACTGGGAAGTGTCTGAGGCCAGATTTGAACCTAGGACCTCCCGTTTCTAGGCATGCCTCTCAATCCACTGAGCTACCCAGCTGCCCCCTACCCTTTTCATTTTTGATACTGCTAATTTGCTTCTCTTCTTTTTTTAAATGAAATTAACCAAAACTTTATATGGGAGAGGGGTATAGAGCCAGCTCCTAGTCTTATTTTTTAGTTCGATAGTTCTTTTACCTTCAATTTTATTAATTTCTCCTTTGATTTTTAGGATTTCCAATTTAGTCTTTAATTTTGGATTTTTAACTTACTCTTTCTCTAGGGTATTTTTTTTAGTTTTATGCCCAATTCATTGATCTCATTTTTCTCTATTTTATTGATACAAGCATTCAGATATATCAATTTTTCCCTGAGCACTGCTTTAGCTATATCCCATAAATTTTGAGACATCTCCTCATTGTCATTTCTTCAATGAAATCAGTGATTATTTCTACAATTTGTTCTTTGACCCACTCATTTAGAAGAATTAGATTATTTATTTTCCAATTAATTTTTAATTTGTCTTTTAATGAACTTTTTTATTATAATTTTAATTGTATTATGATCTGAAAAAGTTGCATTTATTATTTCTGCTTTTCTACATTTAGTTGTGAAGTTTTTATGTCCTAATACACAATCAATTTTTGTATATGTACCATGTGCAGTTGAAAAGAAAGTATATTTCTTTTTATCCCCATTCAACTTTCTCCAGATATCTATTAAATCTAACTTCTCCAAAATTTCATTAACTTCCTTTCCTTTGTTCTTATTTTTTTTTATGAGATTTACCTAGTTCTCATAGGGGAAGGTCAAAGTCCCCTAGTAGAATAGTTTTACTGTTTGCTTCCTCCTGAAGCTCCTTTAATTTCTCCTTTAAAAATCTTGATGCTGTACCATTTGGTGCATATCTGTTAAATACTGATATTTCTTCATTGTCTATGCTACCTTTTATCAAGATGTAATTATCTTCCTTATCTCTTTTAATTAAATCTATTTTTGCTTTAGTTTTGTCTGAGATCATGTTTGCTATTCCTGCTTTTTTTGTCTTAGTTGGAATCCAATAGATTCTGCTCTAGCCTCTTACCTTCATTCTGTGTGTGTCTACCTGCCTCGGTTATGTTTCTTGTAAACAACATATGAGAGGATTCTGTTTTTTTAATCCACTCTGCTATCTACTTCCATTTTATGGGTGAGTTCATCCCATTTATATTCACAGTTATTATCATCTATGTATTCCCCTCCATCTTGATTGCCTCTTCTTTAATTTATTTAATTATTTAGAATATTTTTCCATGGTTACATGATTCATGTTCTTTCCCTCCCCCCTCCTAGAGCTGACAAGCAATTCCACTGGTTTATACATGTGTCATTGTTTAAAACCTATTTCCATATTATTAATATTTGCAATAGAGTGATCATTTAAAGCCCAAACCCCCAAACATATACTCATCAAA
Source organism: Gracilinanus agilis (assembly GCF_016433145.1). Lineage (NCBI taxonomy): Eukaryota > Metazoa > Chordata > Mammalia > Didelphimorphia > Didelphidae > Gracilinanus > Gracilinanus agilis. Next base: position 137,322,220 of record NC_058130.1, on the reverse strand, counting down.
TCATGTGATCAATCATATGTTTTTCTTCTGCATTTCTACTCCCACAGTTCTTTTTCTGGATATGAATAGTTCTTTCTCATAAGTCCCTCAGAATTGTCCTGGATCATTGTATTGCTACTAGTAGAAAAGTCTGTTGTATTTAATTGTATGCCACAATGTATCAGTCTCTGTGTATTAAGTTTCTCCTGGTTCTGCTCCTTTCACTCTGCATCAATTCCTGGAGATCTTTCCAGTTCACATGGAAATCCTCCAGTTCATCATTCCTTACAGCACAATAGTATTCCATCACCATCAGATACCACAATTTGTTCAGCCATTTCCCAATAGAGGGACATCCCTTCATTTTTCAATGTTTTGCCATTATAAAAAGTGTGGCTATAAATATTTTTGTGCAAATCTTTTTCCTTATTATTTCTTTGGGGTACAAAACCAGCCATGGTATTGCTAGATCAAAGAGCAGGTAGTCTTTTAAAACCCTTTGAGCATAGTTCCAAATTGCCCTCCAGAATGGTTAGATCAATTCACAACTCCACTAGCGATGCATTAGCATCCCAAATTTGCCACATCCCCTCCAACATATTTTATTTTCCCTTTGCTATCATATTAGCCAATCTGCTAGGTGGTACCTCAGAGTTGTTTAATTTCTTCCTTTAATTCTGCTCTTTCTTCTTTCACTCTTTCACTCCACACCCGTATTTTGCTTTTAATTAGACCCTCCTTGCCCCTCATATTACCCCCTTCCCACCACCACTCTTCTTCCTACTTCTTATATGGTCTTTAAATCATCCCCCCACTTCTCCCTCCTTTATATTACTCCCCTCCCCACCATGCCCTTTCTTACATCCCTTCTATTTCTCTATAGGGTAAGATAGGATTCTATACTCCAATGAATCTGGCTATTCTTCCCTCTCTAAGCCAATTCCAATAACAGTAAAGTTTAAATATTAGCCATCACCACCCTCATCCTCCCCTCCATTGTAATAACATTCTACCACCACCCCTGGAACTCTTTATGTAATATAATTGACCACATTTTATTTCTCTCTTACCATTTCTCTTAGCACAATCCTCTTTTTAACTCCTATTTTTTTTACATATCATCCTAAACAGCTTACTACAACCCCCTCTGTCTATGTAAACTTCTTCTAACTATTCTGATGCTGATTACAATTTTTAAGTTACAGATATCATCTTTCCATATAGGAATATAAACAATTTGACCTTATTGAAGCCTTTAATTTTTTCTCTTTCTTATTTACGTTTTTATGTTTCTCTTGAAATTTGTAGGTAGACATCATATTTTCTGTTTGTTTGGTCTTTTCTTCAGGAATGCTTGGGAATCTTCTATTTTATTAAATAACCATGCTTTTCCCTGAAAGAATATAGTCAGGTTTTTTTTAAACCCTTACCTTCTGTCTTGGAGTCAATGCTGTGTATTGGCTCCAAGGCAGAAGACTGGTAAGGGTAGTCAATGGGTGTCAAGTGACTTGCCCAGGGTCACACAGCTTGGAAGTGTCTGAGGTCAGATTTGAACCTAGGACCTCCCATCTCTAGGCCTGGCTCTCAATACACTAAGCTAACCAGCTGCCCCCAAGAATATATTCAGTTTTGATGAGCAGGTGATTCTTGGTGGTGAATCCGGTTCCCTTGCCTTCCAGAATATCATATTTAAAATCTTCCAGTCCTTCAGTGTGGAAGCTGCCTGATCCTGTGTAATCCTGACTGGGGCTCCATAATATTTGAATTATTTCTTTCTGCTGCTTGAAGTATTTTCTCCTTGTTCTGGGAACTCTTAAACTTTGCTATAACATTCCTGGGATTTGTCATTCAGGAATTTATTGCAGGAAGTCATCTGCGGATTTTTTCAATTTATATTTTACTATCTTGTTCAAGAATATCTGGGCAGTTTTCTTGGATAATTTCTTGTAACATGATGTCTAGGCTTTTTTCTTTTTTTTTATAATGGCTTTCAGGAAGTCCAATAATTCTTAAATTGTTTCTCCTGGATCTATTTTCCATGTCAGTTGTTTTTTCAATAAGATATTTAATATTTCTTCTATTTTTTATTCTTTTGATCTTGTTTTACTGTCTCTTGATGTCTCATAAAGTCATTAGCTTCTATTTGTTCAATTCTAATTTTTAAAGACTGAATTTCTTCCATGACCTTTTGATCTTCCTTTTCCATTTGGTCCATTTTACTTTTTTTCTAGAAATCTTTTCTTCATTGGATTTTTGTGTCTCTTTCTGGTTGACTCATTTTGCTTTATAAGCTGTTATTTTCTTTTTTGCATTACTTTTACTTCTTTTTCCCATTTTTCTCCTCATTTTCTTTGACTTGTCTTATTTGATTTTTTAATTCCTTTTTGAGTTCTTCCAGTTCTTGAGACTTAATTTCCATTTTTATTTAAAGTTTTACATGTGGTTGCTTGAATCTCACCATCTCCTCTTAATTCTGTGCTTTGTACTTTCTCACCATAAAAAAATTTTAAGGGTTAGGAGTTTCTTTTGCTGTTTGCTCATTTTCCCATTCTTTTTTTTGCCTATGGACTGGGAATTCTGAAAACTGATGATTCTGTCTCCTTTGCTTCTAGCTTTCAGGGCTCAGCAATGTGAGCCCTGGGGCTAGGTCTTCACTGCAACAGTGCAGGCTTGAAAGTATCCAAAGCTATGGACTTCTGGCCCTCACTCTGGGCTGGTGGCAGGGCCTGCGTCTTCAAGTGAGGGTTCTGAGATGCTCTTTTGTTGGTATAGCCTAGGTCCCAGGATCCCAAATTTGACCTATTCCCAGGTATAGAATTTGGTGCAAGGAGAAGGGGAAGGGTTGGCCAGAATTGCTCAGTGTGTAGTTTTGTTTTCAGATTCTCCTTTCTCATGAAAATCACCTTTCTCTGCCTATCTTTCAAATTGTGTTCAGCAGGAGATCCCCCTTACTTGTGTTGCTGTTGTTTTTTTAATCCTATTGTTTGGAGACATTCTTTAAAGATTGGTTTAGAAGGATTGTCAGAGTGGCTTCAGCTTTTGCCGCTACTAAGCCACCAACTTGGATCCACCTCCACAGTCATTTGTCATATTGACGATCACCGGACAAAAATACTATGCAACTTCTTTTGGTCACTCATTTTAGGATTATGCCACCTGGGTTTTCAAGTAGTTGACCCTGAAGTCAACTTGAATTTTCCCTTCTTTCATTTAAGTCTGCTTTCTCAGGTTCAATCTTTACAATGACCATCTTTATGTAAAATCCATGAGCTAGGTAAGGTTAGAGGAGGGGCTATCCTTTCTGACTAAGCAGCCTAATTCTGAACTCATTTGGACTAATTTCTCCAGAAAGCTCAAAGAGGTTAGACTTTTCTCATATTCTCTGGCCCCTCTCCAAGAATTCTAGGGGAAATCACTTAAACAAAACTTAGGAATGACTCCATGGCTTGGTTCTTTTCAAAACAGATTTACAGAGTTCCATCGAGAAAGTTATTGGAGGTAAATCAGCTATAAGACAGCTATTTATTTTCTCCACCTCATAAGACTCCTAAATATACTTTGGAAAATATTTAAAGCATGTAACAGAGATTCATAACGACTTATTTACTTTAGCAAAAGATTGATGCCTAAAATATGAAATACTTTGTGGGGCTAGTGAACATATATTTCACTTTCACCTTTAAAAGATGTCAGTTTGGAAAGAAAAAACACTCTGAAAGATAGTTTTCATCATCTGAGTCACTCAGAAGTCTAAATGTCCCGTCAAACCTTAGCTTATGCTTGCTCAATGTATTTATTTATTTATTTTGCAATCAAGTAATACAAATACCCATACTGGATATGTCTAAAAATGTATATCTCATTCTGCATATTTAATCAATGCATTAGTAGCATTATCCAGTAAGTGGTCATCTTCTTCTCCAACAAGGTGGCTCACTGGGTGACCTTTGGTTTAAGGAGTTCCCTACCTCAAGAACTCCTAAGATTGATGCCAAGGCTACAAACATTCATCTAAGGATCACCAGTCACCTGTTCTCATGGAAAGAAATACAAAACAGAAAAGGCAACCAGATATGTGAAATCCAATCCTCACTTCATCATGTACAACAGCACATGTGCTAACTGTCATGTAGAAATAGCCTCCATTGCTGCCAAGTTTGAGAAGGAGAGGAGAGAGATTCCTCTCAATGGAAACATGAGGAGAACTTGAAGAATACTTATATTCTTCATAGTCAGGAAGAGAGAAAGGTAGATACTTTGTCCTATCTTTCTAAAGATTATTTAATGGGGGCAGCAGAGTAGCTTAGTGGAGAGAGAGAGGTCTGGAGACAGGAGGTCCTGGGTTCAAATATGTCCTCTAGTCTAGAGATGAGAGGTCCTGGGTTCAAATCAGAAACTCCCTAGCTGCATGACTCTGGGCAAGTCACATTGCCTATCACTTACCACTCTTTTGCCTTGGAACCAATCCATGGTATTGATTCTAAGACAGAAGGTAAGATTTTGCTTTGTTGTTTTTTTAAGACCTGGCCTCAGACACTTCCTAATTGTGTGACCCTGGGCTAAATCACTTAAACTCTATGGCTTAGCCCTTACCACTCTTCTGCCTTTGAACCAATTCTAAGACAGAAGGAAACGTTTTTTTTTCATTAAAGACTAACGTATAAATTGCTCAGATTAACAAAGATGAAATAGAATATTTAAGTGACCCTTATCAGAAAAAGAAATTGAACAAACCCATCTATTAAATCCCTAAGAAAAAGTCCCCAGGGCCAGATGGATTCACAAGTGAATTCTATCAAACATTTTTTTTGAAATTTTAAATAATTTTTATTTTTTAGAAAAGTTATCATGGTTACATGATTCATGTTCTTACTTTCCCCTTCCCACCCCCCCCCCCGACCTCCTTCCCCCATCATAGTTTTAATATGTGTCACCGTTTAAGACTTATTTCCAAATTGTTGATAGTTGCATAGGTGTGGTAGTTTCAGGTCTACATCCCCAATCATGTCCACCTCAACCCATGTGCTCAAGCAATTGCTTTTCTTCTGTGTTTCCTCTCCTGTAGTTCTTCCTCTGAATGTGGGTAGGGTTTTTTCCATAAGTCCTTCAGAATTGTTATGGATCATTGCATTGCTGTTAGTACAGAAGTCCATTACATTCTATTTTACCACAGTGTATTGGTCTCTGTGTACAATGTTCTTTTGGCTCTGCTCCTTTCACTCTGCATCAATTCCTGGAGGTCTTTCCATTTCACATGGAATTCCTCCAGTTCATCACTCCCTCCAGCACAATAATATTCCATCACCAGCACACACCTCAGTCTGTTTAGCCATTCCCCAATAGAAGGACATACCCTCATTTTCCAGTCTCTTGCCACCACAAAAATCACAGTTATAAATATTTTCATACAAGTCTGTTTATCTATGATCTCTTTGGGGGTACAGACCCAACAATGGCATGGCTGGATCAAAGGGCAGGCAATCCTTTATAGCCCTTTGAGCCTAGTTCCAAATTGCCATCCAGAATGGTTGGATCAGTTCACAACTCCACCAGCAATGCATCAATGTCCCAATTTGGCCACATCCCCTCCAACATATAACAGTCTCCCCTACTATCATTCTAGTCAATCTGCTAGGTGTGAGGTGATACCTCAGCACTGCTCTGATGTGCATTTCTTTAATTATTAGAGATTTAGAGCACTTTCCCATGTGCTCACTGATAGCCTTGATCTCTTCATCTGAAAATTGCCTATTTATGTCCTTCGCCCATTGGGGAATGGTCTGACTTTCTACACAATTGATTTAACTCCTTGTATATTTGAGTAATTGGACCCCTATCAGAGTTCCTTGCTATAAAGATTTCTTCCCAATTTGTCGCCTCCCCTCTGATTTTGGTTGCATTGTTTTTGTTTGTACAAAAGCTTTTTAATTTAGTTTAATCAATCATCCCATTCACATCCAGAGTTATAATTATCAATTGTGTATTCCCCAACATTTGAGTATCCTCTACCCCTTCTTCTTAGGCTATTTCCTTTTAAACCAGTGATTTGTTTTAAACCAGTAACCCTTGTCCCCTCCCTTGATTTACTACCCTTTCTACCCTCTCCCTTGTTATTCCCCTATTTTTATTTTTAAGACCTAATGAATTCCCTCTCCTTTCTCCTCTCCTCCCTTTTTTGACCACCCCACTCCTCTGCTCTCCTTGGTTTATCCCTTCTGACTTTCTCAGGAGGGTTAGATAGAGTTCTATATCTCAATGGATAAAGCTACTCTTCCCTCTCAGAGTTAATTCCACTGAGAGTAAGGTTTAAATATTACCTCTTAATGCTGTCTTCCTCTCCTTCTTATAATAGTATTCATCCCCTCCCCTTCCTGTGCCCTCTTTGTGCGTAATAGAATATCCTATTTTTCTTATTCATTCAAGTTTCTCTTGATCTCCTCTACTATTCACCCCCCTCTTTCCCACCCACCCCCTTATCATCTTAGACCATTTAGTACTCCAACCTCTCCCTGTGAATAATTCTTCTAATTACTATAATAGTGGATAATATAATAGTGAATAGAGTTCACTACAGAGAATTAAACATAACATTTCTCCATATAGGAATACAAATAATTAGATCTTATTGAAGCCCTTAAAGAAGCAAATTTGAAAATAAGAGTTTTCTTTCTTTCCCCTCTGTTTCTTATTTACCTTCTCATGTTTCTCTTGGTTTTTTTTGGTTGGATATCAAACTTTCCTTTTAGTTCTGGTCTTTTCTGTGCAAATCCTTGGAAATCTTCTATCTTGTTGAATGCCCATACTTTCCCCCTGGAAGTATATAGTCAGTTTTGATGGGGAGGTGATCCTTGGTTGTAGACTCAGTTCTGTTGCCTTTCTGAATATAATATTCAAAGCCTTGTGGTCTTTTAGTGTGGAGGCTGCCAGATCCCGTGTGATCCTGATTGGTGCTCCTTGATATCTGGATTGTCTCTTTCTGGTTTCTTGTAAATTTTTTTCTTTTACTTGGAAGCTCTTGAATTTGGCTCTTATATTCCTGGGATTGTCTTTTCAGGGTTTAGTGTAGAGGGTGATCTATGGATCCTTTCAATGTTTATATTGCACTCTTGTTGTAGAACTTCAGGGCAATTTTGCTGAATAATTTCCTTTAGTATGGAGTCCAAATTTCTATTAATTTCTGCTTTTTCAGGAAGACCAATGATTCTCAAATTATCTCTTCTAGACCTATTTTCTTGATTTGTCAATTTCTCAGTGAGATATTTCATATTTCCTTCTATTTTATCAGTCTTTTGACTTTGCTTTATTTGTTCTGGTTGTCTTGAGAAATCATTGGCTTCTACTTGCCCAATTCTTGTCTTTAGAGACTGGTTTTCTGCTATAAGCTTTTGATTTTCCTTTTTGTTTTGGTCTATCCTGTTTTCCAGCTGTTTGATTTTGGTCTCCAATTTGCTTATTAATTCTTTTGATTTGGGGGCATCTTTTTCTAATTGCCCAATTCTAACCTTTAGAGACTTGTTTTTGGCTATAATATTTTCATTTTCCTTTTGAATCTGGTCTATTTGGTTCTTCAAGGCTTCCATCTGGTCATTTCTGGTCTTCAATTTGCTTATCAATTCATTTGATTTCTGAGCCTCACTTTCTAATTGTGAAATTCTGCCTTTTAAACTGTTATTTTCTTACCAGTTCTCTACCATCTTTCTCATACTCTCAGATTTGAACTCTTCAATAGCTTGTGACCAGTTTTCATTTTTTAGGGAAGGTTTGGATATGATTACTTGCTTGTTCTCCTCTGCTATTTGCTCTGTTGTCTGGATTTTTTCTGTTTAAAAGTTCTCAAGTGTTAAAAGATTTCTTCTTGATCTTTTTCTTCTGGGGTTCTTGTCTCTGGCTTGTCATTGTTAGCCCAGTGCCCTCTCAGCTTTATCCTCACGCCCAGGGTCTGTCTGCTCTCTTTGGGTTCCTGAGGTCTCAGGTCTAGTTGTTCTTAGGGTCAAGCTTCCTGGTGGTCCCCTTGCTTGTTCCTCTGCCCGAAGCTCCTTTAACAGTCTCAGAGCGCTGCTTCCACAGTCATGCACCCCAATTCACTGGGTTCCCACTCAAGGTCTGCACCTGCGCTCAGGATCCGAGTCTGCAGCTGTGACCATGCCTACACTCAGGGTCTGTGTTCAAAGTCCGCACATTCTTTAGCCTCTTGGGGTCTTAAGTCTTGCTGCTCTCAGGAACAGGCCCTGGTGGTCCCAGGTAGCTGTCAAGTACTTAATGGATGCCCCAAACTTATTCTAGCTCTTGTGAGCTGGCTTTGGCCCTGTAGGAGGGGGAGGGAGGGAGGGGTTTGTTCAGCTCGCATTTTAGTCGAGTTATTTCACCCCTTTATAGCATGGAAATGCCCCAATCCCACATACCTTCAATGCTGCACCCTGTTGTGGGCCCTTCATTCATCTGGATTTGGTTTTATGTCCCTTAGAGGAGTCCTATATGTTTTGATTAGGAGAGGTCAAGCAGCTGCTTTTTACTCTGCTATCATCTTAACCTGGAAGTCTCCATGAAACATTTAAAGAACAACTAATCCCAATACTATACAAACTATTTAACAAAATAAGCAAAAAGGAGTCTTACCAAATTCTTTTTATCACACAAATATGGTATTGATGCCTAATCCAGGAAGACCAAAAACAGAGAAAGAAAATTGTAGACCAATCTCTTTAATGAATATAGATGAAAAAATCTTGAATAAAATACTAGCAAAGAGTCTACAGCAATATATCACAAAGATTATTCACTATGACCAGGTGGGATTTATGCCAGGAATGCAACTAATAGAAATCACATGATTATGTCAATAGATGCAGAAAAAGCCTTTGACAAAATACAACATTCATTCCAGTTGAAAACAATAGAAAATCTAGGAATAAAAGGGACTTTCCTCAAAATAACAAGTATTATTTATTTAAAACCATCAGAAAATATCATCTACAATGGGGATAAGTTAGAAGCCTTCCCATAAAGATCAGGAATGAAGCAAAGGTACCCATTATCACCACTATTATTTAATATTATACTAGAAATGCTAGCTTTAGCTATTAGAGAAGAAAAAGAACTTGAAGGAATTAAAGTTGGCAGTGAGGAAACTAAATTTTCACTCTTTGTGGATGATATGATGGTATACTTAGAGAATCCTAGAAAATCAACTAAAAACTAATGGAAATAATTAGTAGCTTTAGCAAAATTTCAGGATACAAACTGAACCCACATAAATCATCAGCATTTCTATATATTTCCAACAAAACCCAGCAGCAAGAGTTAGATAGAGAAACTCCATTTAAAATCACTCTAGACAATATAAAATATTTGGGCATCTATTTTCCAAGACAAATACAGGAATTATATGAACACAATTACAGAACACTTTTCACACAAATAAAACTAGATCTAAACAATTGGAAAAACACTAATTGCTCATGGGCAGACAGAGCTAATATAATAAAAATTATAATCATACCTATATTAATTTACTTATTCAGTGCCAGACCAATCAAACTACCAAAAACTATTTTATACAACTAGAAAAAATAATAGCAAAATTCATCTGGAAGCACAAGATCAAGAATATCAAAGGAACTAACTGAGAGATGTCCATCAGTTTGGGAATGACTAAACAAGCTGTGATATGTGATTGTAGCAAAATACTACTCTGCAATAAGAAATGATGATCAGGATGGTTTCAGAAAAAACTGGGAAGATCTATATAAACTGATGCAAAGTGAAATGAACAGATCCAAGAGAACATTGTACACAGGAACAGTAATACTGTAACAATGATCAATGTGAAAGTCAGCTACTCTGATCAATACAACGTTTCATGACAGTTCCAAAGAACTTATGATGAAAAATGCTACCTACTTCCAGAGACAGAACTGATGAATTTTGAATGCAGATTGAAGCATTTTTTTCCACTTTAAATTTTCTTACTTTTCTTTTGGTTTGTTTTTGCAACATGGCTAATAAGGAAATATATTTGAATATATTTTATATATTTCACATGTATAATGGGTATTATGATGCTTGTTTTCTCCATGAGAAGAAAAGGGACTAGAGCGGGAGAAAAAATTTGGAACTTAAAATTTGAAAATTAATATTAAAAAAGAATTTATTGAACACCTGATATATACCAGACCCAGTGTCATAGATATATGTAGAGATGGGAATTAAAGTCTCTACTCTAAGGGAAATTACAGTAGATACTCTGTTCTGAATGAGTCCTGTTATATCACAGTATTAGGAAACCTATACCAAATCTATCTGTTATACCAAGAATTTCTGTTGCAAAGCATGAATTCTATGATAAATTATTTGTGCATCGTACTATTTCACTCCTGCCATCCCAGTGGCCATCTCCTATACCACTGTATTTCCTGTGCTTGTGAACAATATTGCTTTCCAGACCCATCACAAAACAAAGTAGGGGGTAATGGGTAGGTATAATTAGCACACTATCACCATAAAACAATATTTTCTTGGGTGAAGTGGCCTGAAATAGGCCATCAGATGCCTAAAACTCCCTTTCACATTATATTTCACAGACTTGTTCTATATTGATTTTTCTGAGCTTTTACAAACTCTTTCCTACTCTTGTCTAGCCTTGGATCTGGTTCCATTAGAAATTCATATCTGGCCCAGGAGAGCATTCTCATTTTTAATTCCTAGATGATGCTGTATTATGTTCCTTTTCCCCAAAGAGGATTCTTACCCCATAGGACTTATTAATTGCCTTCGATCAACAGCATGAAACAGCCCCATTGCCCTTAAGGAGTGGTGGGCTCACAATTGCAACTTGGATAAGACTCAACTACTGAGATTTTCTGAGATTGATCCAAAAGATAAAATATATCATATGTCCCTATGGCTATGTTCCATTCCCCTATGAATTACATTACAAAAAAGCTGGTCTGGAGGTCATCCAAATAGATGTCACTAAAACCAACTTTCCCTCAACTCTCCTACATCCCTTATATGGGTACTGGGTGCATCATGATCCATAACCTGAGACTGTCCAAGACACATGAAAGCACCTCTGTTTGCCAAAATGAAAACACAAACAGAAGGAGATGCTCCTCTTCTTACTAAAATGACAAAAGTTATTCATGAGCCCAAAGTGGACATGGTCTAGGAGTCACCATGTGAATCTCCCAACTTCTCAGACAATGTGGAAATAGCTGCAAGAGAGGGAAATTAAGTACTAATTCTGATTGCCTCTCATTCACTGTATGACCTTGGGCATGCCCATAGGATCCAATAAGTAGGAGGTATAGTGCTATATATGAGCCAAATGTACAGTACAGATTTCAAGTGCTATAGGATTTCAGAAGAGAGAAATTCACTTAGGGCTGAAGTGGTCAACAAAAATTCCCTAGAAAGAGGAAAATTCGAACTGGGCTTTGGAGGATAGGTAGGATTTGCAGAAGTAGAGAAGACATTCCTGACATTAGAAACAACCTAAGCAAAGGCTGTCAGGTATGCATGAACAATGTATAGGCCATCCTGGCTGAAGGAGTTTGTATGTTAGAGATACACTAGTGGACATAATTATTTGGGCTCTGGTTATATGAGTTGGAGAGGAAGGGGAGAGAAAAGAATCAAAGATGACTCATTTTTCCAGTCCATATGACTGGGAAGCAACTGAGATTATAACAGAAATAAGGGAGATAAGAGGTTGATCATGATGGGAAAGGACAGGGGAGGAAAGAGCTCAATTTTGGATATTTTGAGTCTGCAGTGCTGAAGGGGCAACAGTCAGCTAGACATGCAGAGCTAACAAGCTCAGGGCTAACAAGAGCCAAAAGGTACACATTTGAAAGTCATCTATGTGTATAAAAATTCTTAAAGCCATAGATATAGGGAAATTTTTTCTTTCTAATAGTGAGGAGGATGCCTACCCCATGTTAAAGAAGTAGCAGATATCTGTGAGAAAAGGTGAGGTGGAAATAGAGATAATCCAAAGGGACCCTTCTAATTTCCCTAAAATCTTATCATATAGGTTTCTGCCTACTCTATCTATAGATAAGGCTGACTGCCAGTCAGGAAACATTTTTAAGAATAGACAGACAATGTAAGCCAAAACAATTCTGAGATATCATCTCACACCCATAAGATTGACTAAGATGATAAAAGAGCAAAATGAAAAATATTGGAGAGGATGTGGAAAAACAGGGACAATAATACATTGTTGATGGAATTGAGAAATGATCCAGCCATTATGGAGAATAATTTTGAATTATACCCAGAAATTTATAAAACTGTGTATTCCCTGCTTCGCAAGGAAATCAGGGGAAAAGAAAAGAACCTATATGTTCCAAAATATTTATAGCAGCTCTCTTTGTGGTTGCAAAGAACTAGAAATTGAGGGGTGCCCACCAATTGAGGAATGGCTAAACAAATTATGGTGTATGATTGTGATGGAATACTACTGTGCCATAAGAAATAATGAACAGGCTAATTTTAAAAAAAATGGGGGGAAGGACAGCTAAGTGACTCATCTGATTAAGAGCCAGACAGAGATAAGAGGCTTCAGATATTTCCTAGCTGTATGACCCTGGGCAAGTCACTTACCCCCATTGGCTAGCTCCTACTGCTCTTCTGCCTTGGAACCAATGTACAGTATTGAATCTAAGATAGAAGGTAAGGGTTTAAAAAAATTATGAAAAACTACATTGGATAATAAACAGTAGAATGAATAGAACCAAGAAAACACTATATGTAGTTACAGATTAAATACTTGAGGAATAACTTGTGAGTGTTATCTTCAGAGAATTAAATGATAGATCTAATCTATATATTCATTCATATCTGTTGCCAGACAATGCCTTCTATGATATGGAGAGGGGAGGGAGGGGCTGAGATATTTGTAAATAAATTCTATTTAAAATTAAAAAAATAAACCAGAAATATTTTTTGGAAGTACATAGACAGTTGACTCTAATGGACTAGGACTCCTATAGCAGTAAGAGAACAGAGATCATTTATTCCAAACTCTTTATTTTACAGATGGGGGAACTGACTCCTACTTGTTGAGTCCAAACAAAATGAGGAAATTGGGGCCCAGGACAATTAAACAATTTGCTCAAGTCATGGAAGTAGTTAGCATGACAGACAGGATTAGAATCCAGGTCATAGAGACTAGGTTTGTCCTTAGAGACAAGAAAAAGACACTGTGCTAGCATGGGAGACAAGCGATGTCCAGGGGATTATAGATTTGGAGCTAGAAAGTACCTCAGATATTATATAGTCCAATATCATTTGACATATAAAGAAATGAAGGTTTTCAAGGGAGATTAACTGATTTGCCTCTACTCCTTCCCTAGTACTTTCCCTCTAATGTTACTACCTACCAGTTTACTTTCTCTCTCTCTCTCTCTCTCTCTCTCTCTCTCTCTCTCTCTCTCTCTCTCTCT
>NC_058130.1:137295057-137308395 GCF_016433145.1 Gracilinanus agilis | reverse complement strand
ATATATATATATATATACTACACATGAAAGTACTCAGTCCCAAAGAGATGAAATGCTTTATCCATTACTTTAGGCTGAATCAATCTGATCAGTAAAAAAAACACCTAGTATTTAAGAGAAAAGAATTAATAAAGGAAAAGTGGCTGGAAGACTTGAATAATGAATAGTGTTGAGGGTAATAGTAGCCACCATCATTCACAGTACCTAGACACAACCTTGGTACAGACTAGACAATATCACTGCTCACATTTGGATCAGGAGATACTCAGAGAAGGATGGGGGAGTGTGCTGTGTGCCAGGTTTTAAAGAGAAATTATGTTTCAGGCCCAGATTGGACGGGATGGACTGCAAACCAAGCTTTATCTTTTGGGATTTCCCTATTGCATTTTGACATAGAACTGTCTATGGAAGTCCAAGCTGACTATTCAGAGATATTCTTTAATGTGCAGGGAAACATTCTGGGAAAGCCAATGAAAAGAGACAGCAGCCCTGAAGGTTAACTACCTGCTGGTCCTCTTTTTTCTATGAATTTATCATCATCCAGCAGCCAAGGTTTCCTTACAGAAAGATGTTCCCATGCTCTGAGTCCTCTATCCAAACTTCAGTGTGGCACGTAGCCAAGAGGAGCCAGCTCCAAATTTCACTTGGTGACATTTCCCTTCAAAGCCCATCTCCTCTTTCTTTCCCATTTCTTTTCCCTTTCTCTCTCTGTTATTCAGGGGCCCAAATCCATTCTGACTGGCAAGAAATTTCTGAAAAATTCATTTACTCTAAGCTTTGAGAGTCTATGTTCACTGTCCCAAGGGGGATGGCATTTGAAAAATGGAGACAGACAAAATGACGTTTACCTCCTTAAAAGAGTAAAGCAATAATGCGGGAGTTCCAGGCATCTGTGAGATTTTGGAGAGCTGTGGAAGAAACAAAGTTTCTCATCCCATAAGCCAAAGATGGTTTCCTACTACCACTATGGGTGGAAGTCAGTTTGAACACAAATATATGGAGGTCAGCTATTGACCCATATCTGTGATTCTCAAACCTCAGGTTACCCAGAGGTCAAAGAAGGTAGAAATGAAGAAAAGAAAGACACATTTTAAGCTGTGCACTTTTTTAAAAGCTAGAATCCATCCAAAGGACAAGAAAACCCACTTGTGAATAGACAAGAATAATTTCATTGTAAAGCTTAGTCTTGTTAAATTTTGAATAATTGAATATGAAACTTCCCTTTTATATTTCTCATTTAATAGCCCAGACAAAAAAGAGTACAGTGGAAGTACTGACCAGTCAAGGACACCTTGGGAGGAAGATGCAAGCATGTACTCTCTTTTAGTGGCCTAGGAATTCAAGTTCAATCCCTCCTTCCCTCCCCACACTCCCAACCTCCTCTGGACCCAGACTTGATTTTTCCCTTGGCCCTAAGCTTATGATTTGATGGGAAAGGGGGAGGGAGAAAGGCCTGGGCAGAAAGAGAAGATAATGAAAAAGTTGTTGGAGAACTCTTGTCTTTAGCCTGGAACCCTCTTCCCTTCCACCAGCCTCAGTTCATCTGAGAAGAAGCCAGTTCTCTCATGGCCTCTCTTTGAGGCTTGGGTTTTTCATGGGTAAAGGACTGGATTTTTTTTGGCTTCAGGTTATTTTTTTTTCATCTGGATCTTTTTTTATGTTAGGAACTCCCCCTATGAATGCAGATCTCTGCTTCCTCTGAAACTTCTATCCTTCGAAACCTGTCTGGAGTATTGAACAGATAAATAAATTTCCTAGGACCACACAGCCAGATGGTGCCAGAAGCAGGACTTGAAGTCACTGGCCTCTCAAGCTAACTCTCTATCCATCAGTCAGGCTGCCTCTTCCCGGACTGATCATATTGCCAAAAAGGACACAAGCTGGCTTGCCCTAGTCTTTTTTGCCCATCTGTCCCTTTAATGTTGTCAGCTTCCCCAATCAACCTTTCCCCCACCCCCAATTCGGATGCCATCTTAGCTACACCTAATCCTTGGGTCTGACAATTCTCTGTTTGATAGAGTATCTTAAAGCACTCTCTTTGGAATAAGAGTGGGTTTGAATTCTGCCTGTGTGACTTTGAACCACTGGGACTTCTTTGGGCTCATCCTTAAGAAGAGTAGATTGTACTAGGTCATATCTAAGATCTTTTCCAGCTCTAAATTCTATTCTCCTGGCTCTACAGGCTGAATTTAACTTGCTACTCCATTAATAGGTTAATGATAGGGAACAGCCAGTGATTTATGAGAGGAGTGGCAACTGAGAGCACTGCAAAGATGCTGTGTATCAAAGCTGATCAGTTTCAAAGATGATGAGACTTCAGGTGATGAACTACCCTAGGGGAGATGTAATGTTCATAGAGTCTAACACAAGCATAGTAACTGTTGGAAAATGAAGAAGAAAAGGTGTTGCCTATCTGAGTGTGTGAACCCCGGGTCGATGAGAGAAATGTTTTGTTGCTACTTTTCTTGCTATGCCATTTCAGTCAATTAATTTCATTAAATATTTTTTTCACTAATTGAGTTCTTTGGTTGACTATTAAAGATAAATACAAAAGTAGGGACTCATGAATTATAGTTTAGGAATGCAAACCCACAAAGTACCTTGAACTTTGGAGTTCCCTCCAGGTAATCTACTTAGAAAAATTAGACAACATTTGGAATTGGATAGCTTTCTTTTGTATATATTTCTAATAAGCATTTTTAGGAGTCTGTCTACTTAGTCGTTCTTGGAAAGGGCATAATTAGAACTCACGCTTGGTTACATTCTAGAGATTGGGATTTGGAGTGTAAGGGTAAAATAATATGACTCTCTCCCATTCACTTCTAACCAAAAGAGGCTTCAACATGAGTAGATGGCTTGGTTTAAGACTCTGGTATTAATAGGGAAAGATTCTCTTGATTCAAAACTGGCTTGGAACTTAAAAAGAGAAAAATACACTGACTTTTGGGATGGGCAGAAACCTTGGAATTTGGAAAAATAATGTTGCCTTTAAACTTCAGGAAGAGTAGCTGAGATGAACTTCTTCTTGAGGCTCTCACAACCAATCAGTGAACATTTGTTAAGTACCTAATCTGTACCAGGCAATGTGCTAAGTGCTTCTCCTCTTTAATATCTCTCTCTTTCTTCTTATCATCTATAAAATGAAGCAGGAAGGAGGTCTATAACTCTTCAGTCTGGGGATGCACCTCATCCTCCACTATGTAGCCCTGTTACAGGCTGGAAGGTTGTTTTCCTTGGTAAGTAAAAGAACAGTTATTAGTCAATCTTGTCTATCTGTCTTTGCTAGGAATTAAGAAGTCTATATGGCACCATGTCAAGGTTAGCCCAAATAGCCCAAGAGAGATCATCCATTTTCATTCTCTTTTCAAGGCTGTATATATGTTGTATCTTTAGTGTAACTATTAAGAATTATGTTCACAATTAATCAAAGTCATTTTGATGGATTTGTATGTTTGTACTGAGTTAGATATTTCCTTGAAAATCCATGTGTTTCCTAGGCCCTATTAAAGTTCTCTCAATCACAATTGCCTACTTATTCAGTGAAGTTCACCTTAACAAATGTCTTTTAGACTTTTAATTAAAATGCTTGTACCGTCCTGTAAGGGTTCTGCTGTAGGAAATGTGGTCATAGAATTTTAAAGTACAGGCACTGCTCTTATTCTAGTGGAACAATGTGGGTAGTATCTCCCCCTCTTATACTCCAAATCCATGTATACTAGTAGGCATAATATTTTACTTTGACCTATTCCTAAATTTAAATTTTCTCTTCTCTCCAATAAGTCATTCATATAATTTAGAGTTTGTGACAAAGAAGAGTGAAAAGAAAGAGGAAAGACCAGGGCACATCAGTTTTGGTGGGAAAAAGCAGCAGAAGAAAAGGAAGTACTATAAGGAAAAGCATCAGGGGAAACAGGAGAAGAGGAGGAGAAGGAGGAGAATGAAGGGAAGGAGAAAGAGAAGAGGAGAAAGAGACTTCCTTCGTATTCCAAAAGGGGTACGAATGCTATCCCACTCTCAATAGTAAATAAGCTTGGAACCTCAAAGCTCTACTTCCCACACAAAACTAGCACAGCTCTTACCATATAGGATCAATAAATAGCCCTTTGACTGTTTGATCCCACTAGTAGAGGCTGAGAAATTGCACAAATATTCCCAAACAGTGGATTCCAGGCCAGATCAGGGAATCAATTTTGATGGAAAAAAGCAGAAGAGGAAAAGCATTTTGGACATCAAGGTCCAGAACACTGTGGAACTTCTTAAATGAGTCTCAATATGATCTCAAAAAGTTCATTCTAACTATCCAAACAGGAAAAATCAAGTGGATGAAGAATACCCAAAATCCAGGCTATGCTAATCCCATTGCATGGATAGCCCTTATACTTGACACATCAGTACATATTTTTTCATGGAAGAAATATCTCCTTTAAGTTCATGTAGTAGTAAACTGCTGCCAAAGTATATTTATCACATGACAAAGAACTGGAAATTGAAGGAACATTCATCAATAGGGGAACTGATGAACAAATTGTGGTTTATGTTGGTGATGGAATACTATCGTGCTATAAGAAATGATAAGCAAGATGATTTCAGCAAAAGCTAGAAATACCTGCATGAATGGATGTATACTGAATAAAATAAGCAGAATCAGGAGAACACTGCAGGCAGTAACATTAATACTATGTGATGATCAACTGTGAAAACTTGACTACTTTCAGCAATGCAATGGTCTGGGACAATACTGATGAACTTGGGTTGGGGAATGCTATCTACCTCCAGATGGATGGGAATCAAAGCATACTATCTCTCACATCAATGTTTTTATGGTTTTATTTTGGAGTTTGGGTTTTAGACGAGTGTGCTTTTACAACAATGACCATTATGGAAGTATGTTTTGCATGATAATACATGTATGGCCCAGATCAAATTCCCTACCATCTCCTAGTGAGGGAGGGAAGGGAGACAGGGAGACAATTTGGACCTTATGATTTTGGAAAACACATGATGAAAATTATTATTACATGTAATTGGGAAAATAAAATCTTTTATTTTTTATTATTTGATAAATATATATATATATGTACATAGATATGTACATATATATATATACCACAGCAGAAAAACTATAGAGTTTAAAACCTAGATTTTATTATTATTATGTTCAAACATAAGTTTAGGCCTCAAAGAAAACCTGAACCCCAATTAGGACTCTAACAAGATTTTTAATGGTCAAAATTATATCATAATGACAGAGCAATTATTCATTTATGTATTGCAAACTGGTATATTTCTCTTAGGCCATAAAAGTTAAAGAAAATATGGTTTCATAATCCTATGCTTCCTCCAATGTCATAAAAGTCAAACTTTAAAAGTCATAATCTCATACACTACCTAAGGAAATGAACTTTATCAAACAAACTCTATAAGTAAACTAAGTCAAGTTGTAGATAAACTACATTTAGGGAGTTCACAAATAGGTTAATTGAAGAAGAAGATTTACAAGTCTTCCAGGATTCAGGGGCAGTTGAAAGTCTTCCTCTTGGCTCTTATCTAAGAAATGTTCAAGGTTTTTAGTAAATGTTCACATTCATCCCATGGGATAGGTTTTGACCAACTCAACAAACTCTCAACTAGGAGAAACATCCCTGACTTTCTTTTAACATTATTATATAACTCAGGTTTTGGTCAGTGATATTAACAACTCAAAAAAATTGAAATTCCCTTTAAAATATCTTGGACAAACATTGGAGAAGAATATTGAATTACACCAAAATTTGAACTGAAAGTTAGACCAAATTATGTGTGGGCAATTGATCAGGGCTTTCTTTGAATTCAAGAATAATGGAAAGAAGTTTGGTGGGCAACAACCATAAAAAATGATAATGAATATGCAAAGAATAGTGTAAAAGATAGCAAAGAGATTAGAAAAAGAAATAGGTTGATTATGTAACAAGAACAAAGGATAGCCCATGTGCTTCAATAGTAGCCAAGTAATATCAAAAGGCCTAGAGGAAGGAAGTTTTCCAGGATGTTGGGTAGGCTCTCTGTAGAGTACTTCCCAGAAGACTGACACAATTGCATAGAACTATTTTGAAACCAGAAGATTAGTATTAATCTCCAGCCTCTAACAAGGTTATTATGTGTCATTATATTCCCTGGGCCTCAGTTTCCTCATTTGGTCCCTTCCATATCTACATCTTTGTTCCTATGATCTATACCATTAGAGAGAATATTCATGTCAGTGAGGTAAAAGATCTGTTGAAGAAGTCTGAAATATGTATATATATTTTAGTAGATTTATAATCCTTATTTTTCTAAGGTACTACAAGGTCATTTGAACATTAACTCAAGCATGAATCTTTGGCAATTTTCTCTTCTGTGAAATAAGGTGATTAGTTTAGATGGTCCCTAAGGTTCCTTACTGCTATAATAATCTATGATGATTCTGTGATGCTATTAGAACCCCTTCATGGAGATGGCAGGCTGTAGGGAAGACAAGGTCTCAGAGACTAGATTAAGATAGTAATCATTTACCCTGGGAGAAGAGAGGAATTTGGGCATCTGAGTTTCTAGCTCAACACTGATCCCAAGGAATGTGCCTTGGTAACTTGCTCTGCATGTTTGCCACCAACTCTCAGTACAATATGGAAGAAGGATGACCCATAATTCCTTAAGGGATAGCTGTGTTCCCTCCTCTCCTTCAGAATGAATAATTAGGAAAATGTGGAGTCACCAGAGGTCATATAGGGTAATTTCTGGGATTCAGAAACCTGGGGTCCTACTTCTGCCTCTGCCAATAACCATTCATTGGAGAGTTTACAGTCTGCCAGAGAAATAGGACGAATGTATAAAAATATACATTTTGTATATGTATAATGTAAATGGATGAATGTATAAAATATACATAAATATCTATTACAGGTAACATATGCTAAGTACAAAATGGTACACTCATTTCTTCATTAAAGAGACTTATTTACAAAACACTGTACTAAGGATGGAGTGTCAAGTTTAGCAATTCCTTGTCCCTCAGGAGTCCAAAAAGTCAATAGTGGTATGAGATTGCTGTTAAACAAAAAGCTATGGCAGAATGAGAGAAGACTTACTCATAGCATTAACAGGATCCAGAAAAGTTTGGGGGTTTTTTGTTTGTTTGTTTTTGCAAAAGGAGACCTTTAAATTAGGTAAGAATTTGATGCAAAGCAGAGGAGGTGATGAAGGATAATGAGAACAAAGACTCACACGATGTTAGGGCTAAGAGGAGCCTTAAAGATGATATAGTCTAACATACACTCATTTTACAGAGGAGCAAACTGAGCTCCAGTGGGAGGTGATTTGACTAACAGTAAATTAGTGGAAC
The DNA here is from genome assembly GCF_016433145.1 of Gracilinanus agilis. NCBI lineage: Eukaryota > Metazoa > Chordata > Mammalia > Didelphimorphia > Didelphidae > Gracilinanus > Gracilinanus agilis. The sequence goes on along the minus strand of NC_058130.1, from coordinate 137,301,038 downwards.
AGCCAGGACTGGAGTATTCTTTCTACAACCCCATGTTGTCTTTCATTCCTGTGTTTCTTCTTCCAAGGAGTACCTAGATTTCCTTCTCTAGGAAAAGAAAATTTACATCCCTTGGGAAGTGGTTCTTGGGCAATAGTAAGCAGGTAATGGCAGGTCTGTGGGCAAAAGACAATGTGAGGTCCTTTTGGATTCTCTTAAAATACTAGCCCCTAGGCAGACTCTTAGACTTTGGTGGCAAACAAGAATATTAATAGCTATATTTATAATAATTTATACATAGTGCTCACTTGCATAGTGAAAGCCAACCCACAACATGCTCTCATTCCAATGGCTCCCAGGGGATAGTAATTCTGATTCCCCTTAACCTATCTCTATGCTGGGAAGTTGGGAGTTTCTCCAGAGAGCTCTGACATTGAGTACTCTCGGAATTCTTTGAGTAACCCTAGTAGATGATTCTCTTCTAACTAACACTGTTGGTTCTGAAGAGAGTTAAAAAAAATCAATCAACAAGTATCTTTTTTAAGTTCCTACTAAATGCTAAGGTACTATATTAGGCACCCTCTGGCACCAAGTACAAAGTAGAAACAGCTCTCCCTTCAGGGAATTTCTATTCTATGGTGGGAAAAAACAACCAAAGAGATCTAAAGCAAAAGTCTGATCCTGTCTTTCTCCTGCTCATAAAAGTTATGGTTGTTGGGGCAGCTTCATGGCACAGTGGATAGAAAGCCACCGCAAAATGAAAAATGAAATAGAGAAAGCAAATATAAGATTTGGGGGTGGGGGATGGGAAGGAGGCCCTGGTTGAATAGTCACATATAAGAAATGACTATTTTTTCTTCTGTTGCTTTTTTAAACCTTTACCTTCTATCCTAGTATCCATTCTTTTTTTTTTTTATTTAATCCTTACATTCTGTCTTAGAATCAATACTAGGTATCGGTTCCAAGGCAGAAGAGCAGGAAGGGTTAGGTAATGGAGGTACATATAGTTAAGAGGTATCAGAGTTCAAATTTGAACCCAGGTCCTTCTGACTCCAAGCCTGATGCTCTATCTACAATGCTACCCCTTGAATTGAGCTTAGAGAGACTTTAGAGATTCTTTTGGGTACAAGTGAGGAGAGAGAATCCCACGTTTGGGGGAAAGACTGTGCAAAGACACAGAAATAGGAGTTAGAATATTGTATTTGAGAATGAATACACAGCTCAGATTGCCTAGAACAGAGTGTGTGTGAATGGTTTTAAGGCTGAAAAGGTAAGAGAGGATGAAGAGCTTTAATAAAACAAACAGTGGAGTTTGCATTTCATCCTAGAGGCAATAGGGAGCCACTAGTGTTTCTGAGGGAGCAAATAGGTGATACAAAGGATAGTCAGGAAGTCAGGAAGTCAGGAGGATTTAATCTTCCCGAATTCAAATTTGATCTCAGATACTTACTAGTGTGACCCTGGGCAAGTCACATAACCCTGTTGGTCACAGTTTCTTCATCTGCAAAATGCACTAGAGAAGGAAATGGCAAACCTATTTCTGCCAATAAAACCCCAAATGGGGATCCTGAAGAGTTGGACACAAACTAATCACGACTTTTTTTTTAAACCCTTACCTTCCATCTTAGAAAAATACTGTCTCTTGGTTCTAAGGCAGAAGAGTGGTAAGGACTAGGCAATGGGGAATAAGTGATTTGCCCAGGATCACAGAGGTAGGAAATATCTGAGACCAGATTTGAACCTAAGACCTGTCTCCAGGCTGCCTTTCTATCCACTGTGCCATGAAACTGCCCCAACAACCATAACTTTTGAGCAGGAAAAAGACAGGATCAGACTTTTGCTTTAGATCTCTTTGACAGCTGTGGAGGATGGATTGGAGTGGGAGAGAATATTGGCAGAGACACCTATTAGGAAATTTCGATTCAAATGAGAGACAGCAGGGACCTGAGCAGAAATGTAAAACCTAGTTCTTGGTTTTAGGTCTGATGACAAACCTCAAAGCAGCGTCTCCAGACTCAGGTCTCCATTTAGCACCAGGCACTGGACAGGCACTCCTTGGGTCTTCCTCAGGGTTTCCCGTGGGAGATTTCCACATCTGGAACACAAGATCTGGAGCACTCATCTCAAACCAATAATGGGAATTGGGTAAGGGAGTCAATCTAGGAGTTTGTGAAACTCTTCTGGGAGGAGCAACTCTGTGGTCATAATTCACAGGGGATCCTTTGAAGTCTGGAAAAGCCAGTGTCACCATGTTGCAATCAGAAAAGGGCATCCTGTGAAGAGCTCCCCTATTTTGCACCGATCTTCATCTCTCTCTCCCAATGGAGATACTACATCCCAGCAGGGAGAAAGAAAGGGCTTTTGCTTAGTTTTGTTTGTGTGTGTGTGTGTGTGTGTGCCCCTGAATTAATGGGCACTTCCCTAGAACATTCTCTAGGATTACCCATCATACCTGGGTAGCATTGCCTCAAAAGGTAAGAGGTTTCCCCTTAAGAAATGGCACCAGAAGGTATTTAGTTATCACAATAGCAAATAGCAGAAAAGTGGAAACCATATTTCTCCAGAGGCCTGGAAGGGTTTTGGAAATGCATTTGAAACCCTATTTAGTTTAATTAAAATATTTTAACACCAATTCCCAGATTATCACTTTCCTAATCTCCCTTTTTAGGAGAGAAATCTCTGCTTAAGCATATGAATTTATTACAAATGCGTTGTTTTTAATGTAATTTTCTCTTCTCCTATCAATTTATTATCTGTTTTTCATTTCCTTTCTCTATTGTTAATCTATCTAAATAACTTTAAAGTGGCTCTCCATCTCTTTGGTTAAATGAATTCAGTCCACAGATACTCATTATTTTGAGAGTGATTTACACAAGCCTTATTAGAGAGATTGTTCTGGGTTTGAAAGTTTCTGTGCAATCAAAAAACCCTAGATTTGAGTCAGTTGCAATTAGATCCATTAAAAAAATCATTACACATATAATTCGGTGCCTTTGGGCTGAGGGTGTATTATTGAAGATGTACTACATGGGCAGGTCACTTTGTCAGAAAGCAGGAGAAAAAAGTTCCCTTTGAGTGTCAGCCTGATCCTTCTGATCTTTCCTCAAGCCCCAGAAACACTTTCACTCCAAAGCTCTAGAGATCATTCTTTATTTTTGCCTTTATGATTCTTTCCTTTAACACTTCAGCCCTTAAAAAGGTCTGTTATTTCATTGATATGGCTCTCTCTCCACCAGGACAGGTCACAGTCCTGCTCTGCTGACTAGATGTTAAAGCCCAGAGAATTCAAGAGACTTGACCAAGATCACACAGGAAAGGAAGTGGCAGAGGCAGAATTTAAAGCCATGTTCTCTCTTTACTATTGCCCCACTCCATCTTCCCAACATATCTAGGCTGGAGTTCAAACAAGAGAAACAGGGCCCATCTGGGGGCTGCACTGTACCAGATGCTGGGAATGCAAAGATGAAATTGAAACAGGGTTTATGTTACCCTTGAGAAGCTTATATTCTGCTATGGGGGGTTCAATAGGTACAAAGATAAATAAATGCAAAATAATTTGAGGAAACAGAGAACATTATCAACTTGGGGAAATCAGGAAGGCTTCTGGAGAAAGAGGCATCTGGACTAAACCTTGAAAAAAGATAAGGATTCTGAATTTCGAAGTTGAGAAAGGATTGCAGTAAAGGGATGAAGGACAGCTTGTACAAAATACATGAGGTAGGAAATGGAATGTCAGGTTTTAGGAACAGCTGGCACTATAGCTTGGCTAGAAAATCAAAAATGTAAAGGGGAGAAATCTGAAATAAGTCTGGAAAGGCAGATTAACACCAGATAATGGAAGGACTAAACACCAGGCTGAGGAGATTTTGTTTGATTTTAAAGGCATTAGAGAACCAGAGAAGGTTTCAAACAGGGTCACCTCCATTCCATGGCAATTCGTCAGGAAGAATTTCAGTGAATATTTCAAAAAATAATACTAATATAAAATCCTTAGCTTTTCTCTCATTCTGAAAAGACTGGTAGCTAATTTTAAAAAAAACATGGTATAGTAGAAATAATTAGTCTTGGAGTAACTAGAACTAAAGAGCATGGATAAGTCATTTAAGTTCTTTGTCATTCAATGTCCTTATCTGCAGAAGAGAGAAAATAATATTTGTAAAGGGTGGTTGTAAGGAAAGCACTTGCCTTCCCATCCTTTAACCTCCAGCCATGGCAGAGATTACCCAGAACCTTTATGAACTGCTTTGGCAGCTTAGATGAGATGAGAGTCACCAGCTTTCTTCCTTTGGGTTAGGTGAAATGTCACCAAGTCTTCTCTTCTGTGGTGCCACTCATTCCCAGTCATCCTACCTTTATCATTTGCCTTCCTCCTGTGCCTTGTGGACCCTCTTCTCCCTCAGCATTGTTATATGACCTATTATTGACTTGGTCTAAAGTACCCCAAATCTTGCTATATAACCTTCTGCCTTGCCCTTAGGATTTTTTCCCCTTTCCATTGATCCCAAAGTTTAATTTTCCTTTATGTGTTGTCTCTCCCATTAGAGTATGAATTCCAAACAGCAGAGACTGTCTTGTATTTATGTTTGTATCTTCAGTATTTAGTACAGAGATTGGCATGTTGCATATACCTAATAAATGCTTTTCATTCATTATAAAAAAAGTGACATAGAAATACAAGCAAGTGGTAATAGTAGGGTTAAGTAGTAGAAGTAGTGGTGGTGGTGGTGAGAGGAGTAGTAGTAGTAGTAGTAGTAGTAGTAGTAGTAGTAGTAGTAGTAGTAGTAGTAGTAGTAGTAGTAGTAGTAGTAGTAGTAGTAGCAACAGCAGCAGCAGCAGCAGCAACAGTAGTGGAGTAGTGGCAGTCGTGACAGTAGTATTAATAAAATGAAGAACAAGGAAGATTCCAAAGGTTTGAGAGTTTGACTTTTGTTTTGGGAAACTTCAAAATGACATAGACATGGTGACAGACTGAGTCTACTATGTGCCTAGCTTAGTACAAAGATGTTCATCAGGAACAAGTTGGCCAAATGATATTGGATCCTTCAGCCATGAAAATCCATGGGGAAAAAGTTATATGTGATCCTCAGGGGATAGTGGCTCAGTAGATAGAAAGTCAAGCCTGGAGACAGGAGGTCCTAGGTTCAAATTTGATTTCAGATACTTCCTAGCTGTGTGACCCTGGGCAAGTCACTTAACCTTGATTGCCTAGCCCTTCTGCCTTAGAGCCAATAATTAATATCAATGCTAAGGTAGAAAGTAAAGTTGTTGTGTTTTTTAAAGTGATCTTCAGTCCTTTATAGGTTTTACCTATTTCTGTAGAAACAGTGGTATAAAATGGGAGAAAGGGGAAGCAGAAGGTGCTAAGAATCACAATGGTTCTTACTTTCTATAAACATCTTAATCGTTGGTGCTCTAAATACATGATTGTTGTCCAATGACAAAAAGACAAAGCACCTGGATCATGTCACTGTTGTCATTCTCACTACAAATGAATGTCATTACATAGAACAAGGGCTTGTTGATTCTCTCTGGAAAGGCAAATGAAAGGGTTGGTGAAATTGGGTTTGTTGTGTGTGCCACAGTAATAAGAAATGCTACCTAGTCATCTTACCTTGCATGATAAGCATAAGCAAAAAAGGCGCCATAAAGAAAAGTACAACGTATAGACCAACATCTGTTCCAGAGGAAGAATAAGATGAATTTCAAGAAGTCCTAGAAAAGATCTTTTAAACAAAATTAACACGGTACTTGGTGGCTTCAATTACACAGCAATGTTTTGGAAAGAGAATATAAGACTCTGGTGGAAAGTATAAGTCAAAATGCTTATGGGCTACTCTGGAGCTTCATGGTTATACACTATGAAAACTAGCCTCAAAAAGAAAGTCAGGAAATTAGGAACAAGGCAAGCACTAAGGAAAGAAGGAAGGAAGGAAGGAAGGAAGGAAGGAAGGAAGGAAGGAAGGAAGGAAGGAAGGAAGGAAGGAAGGAAGGAAGGAAGGAGG